>NW_026944357.1:1200000-1616542 GCF_022695815.1 Exophiala viscosa | reverse complement strand
AACTAAAAAGTTATTAAATTAAGAAGCTAAAGTACGAAGAATATTGTAATACTTAATACTTTAGGTATTATTTATCTTAACGAATAGTAACTCGATTTATTTACTTTTTTCTTCTTTATTTAGGTCTTTTTTAGGTTTATATATATAAATACGCTTAAACGAAAGAAAACGGTTAAATATTAAGGAAATTAGGAA
Source organism: Exophiala viscosa (assembly GCF_022695815.1). Classification (NCBI taxonomy): domain Eukaryota; kingdom Fungi; phylum Ascomycota; class Eurotiomycetes; order Chaetothyriales; family Herpotrichiellaceae; genus Exophiala; species Exophiala viscosa. The sequence goes on along the minus strand of NW_026944357.1, from coordinate 1,616,347 downwards.
AAATACGTAGCTAGGTAATATTACAAGCGAGAAGATCTCCACTTTACACGTACTGGAGCTCAGACCCTTCTGGCGAAGGACTTTTCTCCGAAAAGGACTAGTGCGTATGCACTGTCACGTGAGCCTCATGGGTCTGAGAACTGAGACAAGACAAATGTAAAGAAAAGGGCATGTTGCGGAAACGGGACTCGGGAGAAGTGTCAAAGCGGCTAGTCATGCTAATATGCGGAGAGGGCGGAGCGGCTAGAGTCAATAAGGGTCTTTATTATCGCCCGGATAGACAATACGATATGCGCATTCAATAGTAGCAGGCCAGGATGCAGCGGGCAAGCTTGGTTGGACTGTCTTGACTCCATGTTTGACGCCTCAGTCATTAGGAACAAATATGTCACCCAGGCTGTGGCTGACTGCGACTCTTTCACAAATCAAACGTCATGTCTTTCCAGTACCACCACGACTGGCACGATTGAGGACTCTTTGGACGTTGGGTCCTTTTTTATAAAGGTTGGTGAACAATATCTGCGAGGAAGCGGCTTCCCTCGCCCGAGCGGCCGGCTCGAGGTTCTGTCGTCAACGATCTCCAACGAAGGACACTACGTTCTCCCGGGGTTTGATCACAGGGACCGTACATGGCGGCATTGACATCCGCAACCATGCCCGCCGTGCAGGCCGGGCTCGAGCTCAGTGTGACGTGGAAGGAAGCCATTCTCTGCATCGTCCTAGAAACAAAGTACACGAATACAAACCTCACGCTGCAAACCTCAATCAACACGAGTGCAGATGTGTCCCTCTCTGTAGACCATGGATACCTTCGCGATAACGGTCGGCTCTCCGATAGCGCCCATACACACCGCGTGATCGAGTACGACGATATTCGAGCTCGATCGTTGCTTGTGGTCGTCCATTGCACGGAGACAAGAGAGGGCATGGAAAAGTGGGAACAGGGGGATACCGACAGCAGAGGCCCAGTCAGCGTGAACCCAAAGGGAGTCCACTGAATTGTCGCAATGATGGAAACTGGTCCCTGGATAAGGTGTACTAGGAGACTGCAGCAGACATCAGCTCGCCGCGGCGCGGGTAAGTTAAAGCGTGAGCCGCAGGGTGACAAGAACCTGGAAATGAGAAGAGTGTATTAAATTGAAATCGCGAGTACGAAGTATGTTGCTTTTAAAGCCGCACCGACTGGATGAGCGCGCTGCCAATGTGTACACTTTGCTTGTCCGAGGAATAGCCAGGTACGGACGTCTAGAAAAGAGTGCAGCGTTCAGGAAAAACCATGATCCGGGTGACCTATTTGCGGCAACTCTACGATAGCGATGGCGTCAAGCAAGAGCACCAGATTGGTGGCATATTTTGAGCATCGTAAAAGTGATTGGGTAGTAAAAACGTGGTTGTGTCATAGAGCGCTCTCGCTTCGGCTAGGTATGCTGCACAGTGCAAGGATGGTGGTACGCCGGAACTCGATCTGCTCCGGACCTTTCCTCAAGAAGCCGATAGTTATGCGTCCAAGGCAAAGTGTCAGGGTTCCCAACTCATGCACATCAATCGTGGCAAGACCGCAAGAGGAAGATCGACGGTACACATCATCTCCCAAAAAGCAGGACAAAACATCAGTACTCGTAGGGGACGTCAGTTTACCTCAATCAAGATTCATTCGAGACAGGAGGAGATGAGAGCATCCCCTTGGAGATCTCAGGAGTTGTGCATTGAGCAAGCTTGATGTGGGGTACTGCCTTGTGATTGCTGAGACAGCCGCGGTCTCACAGGACGACTACTCCGGACTGTGTAAAGCATCCTTCATAAAGCATTGGGCAGTTGTACCCTGGATTGTTCCATATGCAGCTCTTGATTGTCTGAATAAAGTAGACCTTCTCTTCCAGATGAAAGCAAATCGGGTGGAACGACAATCGAGGCTGTACATGCATCGAGCCGCCAGGCGGGAGGGAAGTAGACAGGTACGGAAAAGGCTCGATCGGCAGGGCCAGAACCTGTTGGTTGTGCCTTGTGTTTGGGAACGACGTCAACCTCGCGGTCATCCGGGGCTGCATAAAGGTTGTGATGGCTGGTGGTGATTCGCTCGAGTGGTGAGATAAATGGAGAGACCCAGTGGGCAGAGAGTGGTGTGTGGGCGAGGTGTTTTGTTCGAGAGGGATTTGAGGAGGGGCGCAGCCTCAGGCCATTCTCCAGTCAAACTGCAATGATTCGTCCACAAAACGCTCGAACTTTGTGCCAGGACAAGATTAGGCTAGAATCCACATTCCAATGCTGAGAGGTACGCCCAAACAATGGTGAGTGGTATGAAAGGTACGCCCAGGATGTGGCAATTGGACGATCAATCCCCAAAGGACCTTTGCCGTAACCAAGCCATTCTCTTCTTTCTTTTGGCCCTCTTCCCGGCGGCGACCGCCCCAGCTGCATCACTAGCCCGGTCGTTAGTGCAAGGCGCATGGACTCGACTGATTGGCCCTGGAACTGACGCTTGCAAGCCAGGGAAAAGGCACGCGAGGACCACAACCCAACTGCAGGAAGCTAGTAATACTACTACTGCCCTGTAGCCCGCCTGCCCTTCCAATTCTTCCCCCCAAGTTCATCCCACCGCCTGTTCTACTCGTACAATCCATCCATCTTTCATCACCGCCATTTCTACAATCCATCTCGCCATCCTTTTTACCTGCCACCAAATCGCAAATCTTCCATTTTAATAACTCTTTCGCTACGGACAGTTTCGTTTCTCTCTCGACAAAGCTATCCGGATAGTTCGATTTAAGGAGGTCCAATTTCCCATCAGCTGACCACCGTCATTGTTTTGCCACTGTTTCGATTAGCTGCAACCAGCTCAACTGCGCCTTTATTCTTTCACAAACACCTAGAAACAAGGCTGCGAATCAGATCAGAACTGCAATCATGTCGACATTTTACTACCCTGGCCATCATCAACAAGCCACAAACCCTCACCCGATGCCTCAGACTCATAACCATCATGGCCGCTCCCGGAGAGCCCCTCGCATATCTGCCTCTCACAACAACCAACGACAATACCGTGCGCCCAAAATCGTTAAAGAGGTGGTCATAACCGAGGCTCCTACACTTTCACAATACCGCCAGAGATTCGAGGCAGGCCGGTCATTCGATCTTGACGATGACATGGAGTTTTGCCCGAACCTTTTGACCTTCGACGAGGTTGGTGATGAACCTCTTTCGTCCTCGACATCTCTTGCTGACTATTTGAAGCGACAGTCAGTAACTTCAGGTTCTTCTGACCGATCTTCATTGTCAAGTGGCTCGCCCGACTCGTCACCTCTTCAGACTCAGATCCAACCTCAACAAATAACACCTTCGCTGTCCATCTCCTCTGCTGCAACATCGGCATACATCGTTTCTCCTCCGACTTTCACGAGCAATAACAACCACCTCAAAATTCATCAACCATCGGCGCTTCGTTCCCGTACCAACGCCATTCCGATTGTCAACCCTTCCACCGGCAACCGCATTGCAAGCCCACCATCATCCATCTCGCCAGGTATGATGCAGCAAACAACTGCCGCTCGTCGGTGGTAAGAGATCTCACCTTGTTGTGCTCTTTCCTCCGTGCTTGTGGTTGTCGTGTCGCTGTATTCGTCCTTGGTTGATGTCATGATGTGGTCGTTTTGCTTTTTGCTTGCCGGTGTCCAACGACAAATTTATCCTCCTCTCAATCTACTCTTCTCACTGTATATATGTATCTGATGAACCCGACATAAGTTGTTCTATTCACCGAGCGAAGAAAGTCATAGCGATTTTGACGATGTTGACATCATGATACCAGCCATTTGTTGAAGTTACGAACCGGGAGTGGAGTATGGCGGCACAGCGATGCACAAAAAGACAATCTGAATTTTTTAGCATGGAGTTATCAAGCACATTCGAGGAATAAGAGATCATGATAGACGACTACTATCATGCAGCATCATTGGCGGTGTTCAATTTACATGTGGCTTATTGGGAGTTGATTTTGCTTGCACATTCGGAATGGGTTGGATGTCAGACGAGAGATACAAATGATACCAGATGGTTCTTACGGGGTTCTGACTAGGTTATGTGGTATCGACGACACGAATGGACATCTTATGGCTACGGCTGGGCTAAAAGAATGAAACGAACGCTTCACAAGACCAACTGTATCTTGTCTAGCAGATGCTGAAGGTTATGTTACCGCCGCTCATGAGGTGTATTTCTAGTCATAGATGCCGAAAATATGATTTTTCATTCTGTTGAAAAGACTCTGTTAAATCTACAGCACTGTATCCGTGAGATTGAACGCAACCCCAGTTGTCGTGTAGGGCACCTATTTGTTGCCAATGCAGGTCCGCCTCCAAATGAATAGATGAGACCGCCTCGCTATGGACGCGTTGGTCAGCTCTGCAAGGTACTGGATCTGTGTCTTCGTATGTGGCAGTGCCTGAAGTCTTGACTCCACCATTAAATCAGGCTGAACATAAAGCAAGGCGGAAGCAGCCAAGCACGATATCCAGATGTGGCAAGCAGAGCGACGACATCAGGCATGCCAATTCTCTCGGCATACGTGGGGGATTTGTGGCTATTCACCTCTTTTCGAAGGATGGCTTACAATAAGTTCAAAGGTGTCACTTTCTGCCGGCAAGATTCGTTTGCGAGCAGTGTTGATCACGGTGAAAGAGCGTAGATCAGGTCGGTGTGAGACTCGTTGCTGCATTTTATATTCCTTGGCCTTGGCCAATATCACAATCTCACCTCAACTAACAACTTCTTCTGCTTTTGCCATATCCTTATTTCTTGGTTTCGAGACCCGGGTCTGCCAGCAGCTATGGCTTTCCTGAGCAGGAATGTCGGCTTGATTCTGCTGCTAGCCCTAGTGTTGTTCACTGCTCGAGCACATGCATTCGGAGCGGGAAGTATGTTCGATATCCTAATCTCCTGGACACGTGGGCTGTTATACTGACTTGTTCGACTTCAGACATCGCTTCCATCTCATCTGTTGAGGGCAAGAACTGGCGTCATGGAGACATCGAGGATGTGCTCAAGACTATTGCTTGCATCAAGCACCACAAATGGAATACCATGATGATCAAGCGGGTTTACTTTGGGTATGTGCTGGTCATTGGGAGCGAGGTGAACTACTAACGCATCGGCCAGGAATTGGCTTAGGGACTACAGTCAGGCTATGGACACAGGTGAGAGAATCCCTTCGCCGATACCTGGACCACTTATGTGGGAGCCTCGTTAAGACGGTGCTGACAACACTCTAGCGGCGCTGAAAAAGGCACAGCCAGAGACGATCCGTATTCTCGTATGGTTGCTGTCCTTCCTCGGATTTGGTTATGCTACGGCAGAGTTTGAAGTCACCTCTGAAAGACTTGGTGTCTATCGACCGGAGGAACACATCGAGTAGGTAACGCTGATCGTGGTCGAGGCTGGATGAGCTAATCGTGGCAGCAACCCAAAAGACTACAATGAGAACGAGGATGCTCGACCATATGACGCTCGACTGCGTGCCCCTGTCCGTGAGATCGAATTACAAATCGACCCTGAGACTGGCATGAAGAACTACATCGCAAATGGCAAAGGAGACTGGGCCACAAGCACGGCGTACGTGAAGTACAGTTTCGAACGGAGTATCCATCACGGCCGTCTCTACATGAACGGATCCAGCTTCTTCAAGGGCAAAGATGCAGATCTTGCAGAGGCATTGAGATGTCTCGGTCAAGGCCTGCATACATTGGAAGACTTTGGTGCTCATACAAATTACGTTGAGCTTGCATTGAGAGAACTGGGCTATCACAACGTCTTTCCTCACGTGGGAACAAACACAATGATCAATCTCCATGGCAAGCAGGTATACCCTCTTGTCACAGGGACATTTGGAACAGTGGATTTCTACCACTCTGTGCTCGGAGAGGCTACCGACCACTTCACACAGAGCGAAGTCAATGAGATGGACGATGCTCTGGGAACAGCGCAGCAAGCGGCACATTCGTCAAATCCCTTATTTACACTTGTGAAGCTTCTTTCGAAGGTTCCAGGCACCAGGGAGCTCTGTGATGAAGCAGAACAGCTTCAGGCAAGTTCTCAAGCACAAGCTCGCTCCTTGGGTGGGCAAGATCTCGGTGCGCAAGGAGCCTTCAGAGGTGCAGATGATTTTGGTGGCTCAACTCGTGGGTTCAACGATTGGGACACCAGCCGAGCTTCTCAGCCTGGTTTTCCTCCTCAATATCAAAGCCATGATGCTGGTTCCTGGAATGCTCCGCAGCAGGACTACCAGCAACATCAGCAGAGTTGGGGCCCACCGCCGCATCACCCTCAATGGCAGGATCAGGGACCACCGCCGCCATTCCAGCAACACGATCAATTTGGAGGAACACAGAACTGGCAGCACCAACAAGGACCGCCGCCTGGTGCCTGGGACCAACAATCACAATCACAGTCATGGAATCAGCAGCCTCCCATTCAGCATGACCAGCACCAACAGCCTCCTTCGTCATCCACGGCATGGGATCAGCAAGCGCAAACGCAACAACCAAGTCAACAGCCACATGAGCTGCCAGCGACACAGCAAAGCACAGCGGGTCAGACTACCCAGCAACAGGTCACTGCTCCGGCTGGTCTACCAGGAATGCCCGATTTCGACCCAGCCAAGACGATTGCTCAGATCTACCCCATCCTGGTGTTCCGAGACAAAGTGGTTCGCACTATCAGTGCCATCATCGAGAAGATCCCCGGCCTCGAAGCGTTAGTGGAACGCATAACCGAGACATTGACAGTCTTCATCCTGTCACTTCTCGCGCCCTTCGTCCGTCCAGTCATAAACGCCATTTCCAAAACCCTCCAGGTCGGCAGCACAGAAGTCGTCAACTCGTCAGGCCAGCACCAATATGAGGTGTGGACCAACGCCAGCAGTTCCGATCCGACCCACTCCATGTTGAGTAAAGACCACTTCAGCAACATCCTCAACGAGCCTGCAGGTCACGTTGCAGCTGAAATTCTCAAGTTCATCGCTCCTCGCGTTCTGTACGCCTGGGAACATCCCAACGTCCCTGTCGACCAAGTCATGCGTGATGTTGAGGGTATCTTCCACCATCCTGCAATTCGGAACGAAAGTCTCGAAGTGCACCGTAACATGTTCCGTGCTGTCAAGGACTGGGTTGACCGTATGCCAGACAGACAGAAACTGAACAATGTGTTAAGTTCGGAGTCGGTGCGCGCGGGTAAGAACCACAAAGCTGGCGTCAATCCGCATACGCAGCATGGCAATCAGCAGCAACAGCAACCACAACAGCAGTCCCAATTTGGTGGACTGGGTGGATTTGCAAGCTTCCTGCCTGGCCAGCACCAACAGCAACAGGGCGGCCATTCGAACAATCCGTTAGGTATGGTCGGAGATATGATCGGCAACTTCACACACTTGGGAGGTCAACAGAAACCGGCATCAGGCCAACAGCAACATGGCGGACTAAGTGACGTCCTCAATATTGCTGAGAAGTTGCACGTTCCGGGCGTGCACAATGTACAGAAATACTCGAAATACATGAGCGGATTTGGCGGTGGCCAGCGTGGTCTCGATGACGATGATGGTGCCAGTCAGTTCCGAGCCTTCGAAGGAAGCGAGATGGGCGGGTCGAGAGAGTTGCAGGAGGCTGCGGCTGACGGAGACCGGGCTGCCCAAGACCGGGACCTGGCGTCTCCTAGTCCGATGCCTATGCCGGCTCCGGCAGGATATGAGCAGTATGCGACACAAGATCCAGGATATTCGTATGGCTCTGGCCAAGGTGAGCAGGATCAGTATCAATATCAGACGAACTACCAGGATCCGTATCAGCAGGGAGATCATGGCGGCAATCAAAGCTATGGTGGAGGTGGCTACTATGGTGGGCGGTGAATGATGCCCCAAGCTCCTGATGAGATCAGACTCTACGCAACGAATGAAAAGGACTTGAGAGCACGACTAGTGTGCTGGTTGCATGGATGGCCTAGATGGCTTTGCTGTAGAACGGTATTCGATCAGAGCTTTAGACACCGAGCCAAGCATAACAGGTGCTTAGTCTTGACACCTCGTGCTTGAATTGTCACTATTCTAAGGTGCATATCCAATATGGCTGAATATCCCGGTCTCGCCCTTCAACTATTCCAGCTTGATCCACTGCGACAACCTGTAGCCATATCCCGCTCCCAACTCAAAGCCAGTCTCGATTGTCAGAATCGTCAACCACCATACTCCGTGGCTGCTTCCAGTGGTCCATCACCATCAATCAGATCATGTTCACGATCGTTCGATGCGATCCAACCCTGCCTCCTCCGCCTCATCTAGCAAAAGACACCCAACCATATCGACAACCTCACTAAGCACCTCAGTCTTTGCCCTTGACCGCCGAACCTCTCTGGAGTAAACCTCACCTAGTTCCTCGACAAGACCTCTCATTTCCGCAAGACGCTCAACGAGTCTCTCATTATCCCTCATCGCCGCGTCACTGTACTTTTCTAGTGCCGCGACGTGCGGTAGTACAGAGTGTACGACGAAGCGGTACAACATTGTGGTGTGAGCGGAGAGGAACTCGTGCGTGGCGTCGCTGTGCTCAGCAATGGTCAGGGAGGTAAGTGTTTCGTGCCAGATGGTCAAGTCGGCGAGGTTGGCGGCGATGAAGGGCGTCTGGGGCAAGTGGTTGAGATCGGTCGGGGTCGGAGAAGGAAGGCTGTTGTTCTCATACTCGTACTCGGGCTCGGGCTGACAATCATGATCAAGATCGCCGATGCCGCTGTCATCGCTGAGGAAGGTGCCGTCTTGTATGGCGGTGAGTTCGTCTTCCAGAGTGTACATCCTGGACAACGCCGAGGGTGATCGGAACTGTGATAGATCGGAGTCGGGAGCTTGAACGAGATCAAGATCTGGGTGGTCGTCGACACTCAGAGCTGCGGGAGAAGACATGGTTGAGCTGTTGCCTACGAGGTTTTGATGCTGCTGGGGAGGAGGGATGGGTAAGGAGTCCTTCAGGGCAGCGAGTAAGTGAGTTCAGGGGCGGACCAGGGAGTTGTAAGTAGACTAGGAAGACTTATACAAATGACTCACCTCTCAGAGTATCAGGGAAGACGGAACTGAGATGAAAACGTGAGAGCAGACAAAGATAGATCGACGACGAAAGCAAGATCGGACAACAGTGACAGAGAGCCCTCCTGAACAGAAAGATATAGTATACTGCGCTCATCTAGTGTTCATTTCGACGCCGTCCCGCTCGTGGTCCGCCAGATCTTCCGTGCCGTCCAAAATCTCGTGCTCGCGTCTATAGTCGTCCGCAAAGTCATGTCTTGTATCGTTTCCACTTACTCGAGCCCATCCATTTGCGACATGCGGGTTAAGCCTCAGCTTCCCTCTCGAAAGGTTATTGATCTTGTCGGCGAAGTACTCTCCAACCCTAGCGAGTACATCCACGAACCTGTCGTGCTGGCCGTTGGAGTCATCCCTAAGGGCAGCGGCATGTTCCTGAGCTTCGACTTTGAACTGATACTTCAAGCAGTCTTTGACGGTAACGAGCCCCTCGAGTTGGCCGTGGTGGTCGACAAGAATAACTCGCGGACCCATCTTCTTGAAAAGCTCCATGACCGTCTCCAGTGGCAGGCGCGGATGGATGGTGATTGGTGTAGAGTCGACAAATGGGCTGAGATCCAACGTCTGCAGAGCCATAGAGTCGAACGTGATCGCCGGTGTAAGTGGTGCTGGTGTCTCCGCGGTATCTTCGCGTTCGGTGACGAACGAGCATTTTGCATCTGTTGCTAGCATGCCTTGCTTCCTGGCTCGCTCGATAGCAAACTGTAGTTCTGTCCTCCCGATGTATCCGAGGAGTATTCTGGAATCTCCGTCTTCCACAACGGGAAAGCCAGAATACGCGGTGTCGTCCAACAACTTCTGAACGGCTTTAACTTCCATGCCAGTCGAGAAGAGCATGCTGATATTTCCAGTCATAACCTGAGACACAGGAACCCCGAATGTATGCTCTTCTTTGTTGTCAAGGAAAGGGAATCCATTGAACCATATCATCTGGTCGGCTATACCAGCTTTACTAAAGCGGTCGCCGACTGCTTTGGTGACTCCGACCACAATCATGGTAGGGAGGATATAGGTCAAGGCTCCAGTAAGTTCGAACATGATGACGGTGACCGAAATCGTGAGATGCATGATTCCACTCAGGGCTGCTCCGGCTCCTAAGAAGGCGTACGTGCCAGGGGTAATGCATGGCACATCTGGCTGACATGCCGCAAAGAACTGTGAAGCAGGGAACGACTCATGTAGCCACTCCACGATCATCCCGAGTGCCCTGCCAAAAGCGCTCCCGATTGCCATACTTGGCACGAAAATGCCTGCTGGCACCTTGCAGCCATAAGAAATGATGACAAGGAATATGCGCAAGAACGTCGCAACGAGCAGGGAGGTAACAAGCGGCCACCTGTTCTGCTTCTCACACAACCCGTTATAATCATAATCACCTTCACACTCCCGAAACAAGACTTCCATCATTTCGGTCATGTCGATCCGCAGGAACATGTTCGGATAACAGAGAAGAGCCGTGGCACCAGCAAGGATGGCAGCTTCCTGAATCGGGTACTTCGACAGATATTTCTTTCGAAATGCTTGAGCCATGAGATTCCACTTGATGACGAAGGCCCCATAGAACCCGCCAAATATACCGAGAATGATGTAGAAGACGATCTCGAAGAAATGCCAATCTCTGTCGTACTTTACTGAAAACATGACGAGCTGTCCGGTCCGGAAAGGGTTCATGGCACTCAGCACGGCTGTCGCGACAAGAGCACAAAAGTAACTCCTCCAAAGCGTCTTCAAGGGAAAATGCGAGGCCATTTCCTCCAGCGAGAAAAGCACACCACCGATGGGGCTTCCAAATGCCACAGCCACTCCCGCTCCCGCCGTAGCTGTCAGAATCTCTCTCGTCTTGGACGCACTTCGCTTGTACTTGTCAAAGAACCGTGAAATGACATTGCCGACGCATACCGCATAATGCACACTCGGTCCTTCTTTACCGACCGACAGTCCCGAAGCAATCGCAAGTGGTAGACATATAGACTTGATGAGAAAGGTCCAGAATCCAAGGAATCCTTTCATGATAAATCCGGCAATGATGCATTTGATCTCCGATATACCTGAACCGGCCGCGTACGGTGCGTAACCTTTGACCAGATACGCTGAGATGAATGCCAGGAGGACGGCAAAGATGGCATAGATGAAGTAATTGGCGACTGTGAACGAACTCCATCTCCTCCATTCATCACATCCTGATTCGGATCCAAAGCAGCAAAAGTCCTCGTTCAGATAGAAGGCTGTGGTACAATAGCCCATCTTGATATCTGACAGCCATTCTGTGATGATGTTCAAGACTGCAGCATTGAGACCAATGACGATCCCAACCAAGGTGATGACGATCCAAGCCTGTGCAGCATCGTAGGATTCCCAGAGTTTGCGCCGCCATCCCAGGACACCATCTCGTTCGAAGAATCTGGATTCTTTCCGCCTGGCACGCCTGCGCGATTGTTCTTGAGCCGCATCTTGAACCCAGTCAATGGTGGTGAAATCTTCATAGCGTTTTATCTCTTCAATCTCTTCTGTAATGGCCTGTTCCGCAGGCGCGATATCTGGGGTCGGCTCCCCGTGTTCGAGACTAGAAAGGCGCCGGGTGAATCGCCTGGACGACAGGGAGGGTCGGGCAGAAGAGGTAGACGCCGAAATGGAAACGCGCGAGGTCATAACATCGGATTATCGATCATGGCCATCTATAGGTCGTCCATAGGAGTGAGAGGCTTGGGATGATGCGAATGCTGTTACGGAGTAGACCCTAAGGTGTATTCGTAGACGAACTGTCCTCCGATCGATTCACTTTTCCGCTTTGGGACGTGCCCAGGTCGCTGCCATGTGGATTCCTCGACGCGACTTTGACCTCAGATACTAGCTTTCTACTTGAACAAGCCATATTTGACAGACTCAGCAAATACTCCTCTACTCAAAGTGCACAATTGCGACACTATATGCGCTTTTGAAGTTGACCCTCATCAAACCCGCTTCACGTAGTGACGCGAGTTGATGCTCGCGGGCTAAGGAGACAGGCAAGGCTCGCTGAAATCATCCTGTCCATACCTTGTTGGTCGTCGCATCGAAATCTCTTTTGGCAAAGACACGCCGAAAGTCCAGGGGACAGGCAGTACCATCGCAGACTTCCAAAGGCCATTATGCCTTATAATAATGCCCCTATCGAGCCCCCGGAGGAGATAACAGGCTCGTCTGTTCTTCCATGTAAGTCCCAGCAAGGCTTGATGAGCATGTCCATACTAACCGCATATCAGTGGCTCGTGTTAAGAAGATCATTGCCATGGATGAAGACATCGCTCAGTGCTCTACCACTGCTGCCTTTGCTATATCCATCGCTACGGTGCGTCATATCAGGACGTCTTCTTTGTCACGCGTGCTGATGTCCTCTAGGAGGAATTCGTGCGCTACTTGGCCGAACAAGCACACAATGTGGTAAAATCGGAACGAAAACCCCGGCGGAACATCGCATATAAAGATATCGGTAAGGGATGAATATGGAAAACGGAAGAAGTATCTAACAATCTCGCAGCCACAGCCATATCACGGATCGACAATCTCGAATTTCTTTCAGACACAGTACCGAAGACGAAGACTTATCGGCAGTTCCGAGAAGAAAAAGCACAGGAATCCGCCGCAAAAGCGTCCTCGTCAGGAGTCACGACGAATGGCATGAATGGTGACAGCGGAACGGTTTCAATAGAAACTATGATGAAAAACCAGCAACAGAACGGCGTGAATGGCATCAATGGATCTTCGAACGGCGGCCATGGTAGCCCCATTGCTCATAGATCAGCTCATCAGCGGACAGGGAGTCATCCAGATCCAATTCGAGATATCGAAATGACGGATTGAATCGACGAAAGAGGGGGTTAGATGCCATTTACGTGTTCTGTATCCGTCGCATTGACGATGGACGGGTTCTTTATGGAGTTGACGGAAGCATTCGCAGGATCAACATTGCCGGCATTGGTTGATGTATGTCTAGAAGTATGACTGCAACGAGGAGATGGCGATGAGGAAAAACTTGTATATAGTTACACAAGTAGTCATGGTCGCGAAGTCCATCTGGAATTGTTACAAGTTCAAATTATGTCGGTGCTTTATTAGAGGTTGGAAGGGCCGACTTGATCCTGGCCAATCACAGTTGAGATATAAAATCGCAGCTTCTTTCCTCAGCTTGGCATTGCCTCTCTGCGTTTCCTGGCTTCCATCATCGCAATTGAAGGAACATTGGATTCCTCAAGCTCCTCACCTCGCCCTTGACGACCTCTCTCTACTCAGCATCCGTCAGCATGCGTCCAGTTCCAGCTTCCGCAGGCTCTGCCTTGCGCAACTGGACCCGACACACTCTCCCCAGCTCCTCGTCACAAACTTCCCGTCTGGCCGCCGTGTCCGCCACAGCTTCATCCCCGAGTGGTCAACGACGGCTACAAACCAACGAGCCCAACCCCGCGGCTAGCTCAAGCTTCTCAAGCCCTTTCAGCAGTCCCAGCGGCGGCCATCCTCTACATAGAGCCGGCAACCCCGACAAGTATGACACCACCAAGATCCCCAGCTTCAAGCACTATGCTTCTCCCACACCCGAAGTGACGAACCGAGTCTTCCAATATTTCGTGGCCGGATCAATGGGTCTGCTCGCCGCAGCTGGCGCAAAGAACACCGTGCAAGGTACGCAAGAAACGCATTTCGAGCGGACATCGGTTCCTGGGGGAAATATAAGCTAACAATACGCGATTGAACCACAGACTTCCTCGTCAACATGTCCGCGTCCGCCGATGTTTTGGCCATGGCTAAAGTCGAAGTTGACCTTGCTGCCATTCCTGAGGGCAAGAACGTTATCATTAAATGGCGAGGCAAGCCTGTCTTCATTCGTCACCGAACAGAAGATGAAATCAAGGAAGCTGAAGCAGTCAAGTACGTCGAGCTCCTGCAGCATCCTTCTTTCCCAGAAGACGGAGTGTAATACTAACATCACTTGTCCAGCCTATCCGTCCTCCGTGACCCTCAGAAAGACGAAGACCGTGTCAAGAAACCCGAATGGCTAGTGATGGTTGGTGTCTGCACACATTTGGGTTGTGTCCCCATCGGCGAAGCAGGTGATTTTGGAGGCTGGTTCTGCCCGTGCCACGGTTCACACTACGACATCTCCGGACGAGTAAGAAAAGGTCCTGCGCCATTGAACCTCGAGATTCCCGAGTACGAATTCCCAGAAGACAACTCGCTAGTCATTGGTTAAGGTGTTGTTTTTTATACTGGTGTATCGCGCGGCGAACAAGTCTTCTAGCAGTGCAGCAGGTGGAATGACCTGGGCTACACCACAGCTCGACGAGGTGGTTAGCTAGATTCTGTACATATTAGAGCAGGAAAGAGGTGCCTGGGGTCAAACGTCCAACAATCCTCCAGGAAAATGTGAGACAAATTCCCATCAAATCGTGTATCTTAAGGCCACCAGACAACAGTGTGCCAGTGATGTGAGATTTCCTGTTTTATGTACATTTTGGTGTCGTAGATTACATGTTCTATACATTGAGCGGCGGACCGCCTGTCTAGGAGGATCTTGACCACATCTCACCTCGGCCGAAAGAGCACGAACAGCAAGCCCATAAGAGCCATGCCACCGGCCACGCCCTCCATTGCAACAGTAGTCAACTCGCGCTGCGTGAGCGTAACTTTCTGCTCGTCACTGATCCGCGCACGTACCGTATCTTCATACCACGCGAGCGGAGAGTCCGGCGGTGTCCACCGCGATCGTTCCCACCCATGCGTGACTTCAGGCGTGTCGACTGGTTCATCTGGCACAAGCGTCTCCGGAGAGCCGCTGTTGACCTCCTCCGCGGCGATCTCAGCAGTAGCCACATCTTCGACAACTTGTTCAACCTCCTCTTGGGATGGCGTTGTAGCTGCTGGAAGTGTCTCCTCGGCGGTCTGGGTGGCGGTAGCCCCGGAAATCGCATCGACGATCTGTTCGGCGATATTGTCTGCCACGGCATCGACCTTCTCAGTCCCAGCAGATATCGCCGCCGCCGCAGCTGTCTGGTTAGGTTGCACGGGAGGCGTTCTATCTTCATTGCGTTCTTTCAACGCCATCTCGACTTTCTCTTCGAAGCCCTTGACCAGCCTCTTCCTCCGCCACGGCTCGACCGCGATTTGAAAGACCACGAACAGCAGCACGTTCAAACCCATTAGACCCCACGTGCCCCATGTCGACATCTGTCTGATCTTGTCGCTCCAGATCTGCTCTTCATGATATCTTGCTAGAATCGCTCTGGCGAGTTTGGTCGATGCCTCCTCGTAGCGCGCCTCGGCTTCTTGGACCTCCGTTTGCGCCGCTGCTTCGACTTGCTCGTTGGCGTGGTCGGAGCGGTACAGGCTCGTGAAGCGTTCCAAGTCCGCGGCGGACCAGGTGTGCTTACGGTGTAGGAGGTCGTTGACCTCGCGTTGTGTCTGGCTCCGCGTGGCTATGGCTTCACTGTACCGGGAGCGGGCGTCTTTGACGGCTTTTCGAGACTCCTGCACCACCAACTCTTGATGTTCGATCTCGTTTTTCAGCTGTTCGATACCCGAATAGCCTGTCAGGTCGTTCAATCTCCGTGACGCCGTGAAGACGTGTGTTTGGAAATTGTCCATAAAGTGGGAGAAGCGTTTCCGTAGGTGTGAGTACCGGGACGAGGAGTCGGAGGGTAGAGCGTTGTCGGCATGACTGGGTTGTTGTTTCGGCTTAGGGGGCTTTTCGTCGTGTGGCCTGGCGTAGACTATCGAGGACGACTCCGGTATCGTATGGACGATGGTCTCGTCTCGTGCGTTCTTAAGTGTTTCTTCGGGTTGCGCAGCTCTGTCCGCACGAGCGTCCAGGCTGTCGTCGATTCGATCTTTTGCATCTTGCACTTTTCGTTCAATCTCTGGTTTGTGGTCGCTATAAAATCGAGCTTGAACAGCTATTCTCGACCGTTGACATGGCCATGCTTGCGGGGCCTGCCGTACTACCGAGGAAAAATGGCGAGGTTGTGGAAGATGTTTGTGGGCTGGCTTCGCAGCTCGAAATGCGGACCATATCGTCTGAGATAGCCGCAGCGGAGCTTGCTGCATGTCGAGCAGCACTGCCAAAATCTCTATATCACCCCGGGAAAAGTCGTCTCCCACAGTTACCACCCTCAAGTGCTCCGTCCGCACCAGCTTCTACAGCTTGGATACAAGCATTAGCATTGATTCTCCCCGAAGTATCGGCAAATACAGAAGGTGAGCCGAAGCACGGAAATGACGCCGATCGCGTCCCGACGTCATTCTGCTTGTGGTTCCTCTTTCGGGCTTATTCCCGCCAAAAAATATCAAAGACTGGGGCAGTGGGCATTGGCTTGAGACGAGCTTGTCTCCTGGTTGACGATCATCTAATATTGGAAAAGAACAAAATTCTACGGCAGCTAATCCTCTGGCATAAGTCGAAGACATAAAAAGCCTGCTATACCATTAAACTTCGTCTTGAACCAACCCATATCTCATCACCAACAACATCCCTTCATCATGCCGTTCCCAGAGACTCTCAACGCGAAACCCCGCGTAATCTTCTTCACCGATTTCGACGGCACCATCACTCTCCAAGACACCAACGACTTCATCACTGACAATTATGGCATGGGCTACGAGCAACGCCGTAGTCTCTTCCACGCCGTCATCGACCACAGCGACAGCTTCCGCAACACATTCCAAAAGATGCTCGACTCCTGGAAGATGCCGTTCCCCAATGTCCTCGAGATTTTACGGGACAACATCTCCCTGGACCCGTACTTCAAGGAATTCATGGTGTGGGCACGCGCGCATCATGTCCCCGTGATCGTACTGTCCAGCGGCATGATCCCCGTGATCGAGACCCTCCTAAAACACCTGCTCGGCGAGGAACTCATGCAGGACATTGAGATCGTGGCCAACGAGACCCAACTCCGCGCGCCAGGCAACAGCCTCGACAAAGCAGACGGCTGGACCATCAAATTCCACGACGACTCCGGATTCGGCCACGACAAGTCCCTCACCATCCGGCCGTACGCGGATGCCATCGCTAAAATGCCCCATGACGAGCGACCGACGTTGCTGTACGCTGGAGACGGGGTGAGTGATTTGAGCGCCGCGCGTGAGACGGATCTGCTGTTTGCGAGGGCTGGCCAGGATCTCATCACGTACTGCGAAAACGAGGGCATTCCCTTCACCGAGTTCGAGAGCTGGGAGACCATCCTCAACGAGACAAAGGACATTTACGAGGGTGAGGTGACGGTCAAGAAGGTCGCCGAAGAAGGATTGAAGAGGCACAGGACGAACTCGCTCGAGCAGAATGGGCATATGCGTCCGACTGTCAGATAGACAGTGCTGGATTCGTAGCGGCATCAACTGAGCGTTCCGAGAAAAGATAGACTTTTAGCGATAGATAGACATCAAGACATGTGATGACAAGATAGCCATGACGCAAAAATGCCAAAAGGTAAATCATGAGCATACAAGACGAATTCGGGTACAATGTACAATGCCACTCTAAGAATGCAATGATGAGGAGTATTTCCACAACTCCAGTTCATGCAAACGAGCAAGTAAAGTGCTACAGCGAATAGCTGTTGTATAGACCCGCAAATCAATGCTTCTCCTCGACAAAGTCATCCAAAGCCTGCCTCAGCACGGTTTCGTTCCGCGGCACCAGTTTGACTGTATACCGTTTCGGCACGCTGACAAGCTGCGTCTGATCCTCAACACCCTCGACAGGGTGAGTATTCATGACCCCACCATCCACAGCTCTGGCATCCTGGATGTCAAACGCAGACAGCATGCGCAAGTAGATAGTGTACATCTCGCGGTTGGCCAGCAAACTTCCGGCGCACATGCGATAGCCCAAACCGTACGTGAACAGAGGTGCATCGGGCTGCTCCAGCCAGCGTTCAGGTCGGAACACCTCAGGGTCCGTCCAGACTTCGTCGTCCATATTGCATGACCAAGCGTTCAAAAATACCACGCTGCCCGAGGGGATGGTGTGCCCATTGTAAACAACATCCTTGACCGTGCCGCGTGGCAAAGACAGTCGGAGCACGGTGTAGAAGCGCAACAGCTCGCGCACGAGAGCACAGATGTAAGGAATGGATTGGTCATCGTTGGCGTCGCAGAGGATCTGATCTTCGGGATACACGGCGCGGATCTCCTTCAGAGCCTTTTCTTGGATATCGGGTCGTTGTGCCAACAATGCCATTGACCATGCGACAAGTGTCGTGAGCGTGTCTAGACCGCCAGAAAGCATGGTCAACGAGATGGAAATGAGCTCTTCTTGATTGAGCTTGGCTTCCTTGTCGAGGATGATGTTGGCTTGGATGCATGGCTTGTGCGTGCCCTTGGCCATGCGGTCGTCTAGATCATCATTCAATTTCTTTAAATATACGTCTCTTCGCTGGCGCATCTCGCGTGCATGAACTTTACCAAAGTTGAATGGGTTAAGCCGAAGGAGAGGTAGGTAGTCTTGAAGGTTGCCTGTAGTCGAGCGGAACTTGGAAACCTCTTCCTCAACATGAGTAATTTCACCAAACAATTTATCATTCTGTGATGCCATTCTTGTTCCCCAGTTCAACGTCAACGCCAGTGACAAAGATAGACGTTGAATCATCGGCATAGGATCTACCGGCTTCTTGCCGGAATCGCCGTATGTCAAGAACTCCTGCAAAAAGTCGCGAGTCTCCACATCGATGTGTGGAATGTAGGTTGCAACGCTGGGCTTGTTCAGAGCGCTCGCCGCGCCCTTCCTCCGACGCTTCAAACTCTCGCTGAATGGCGATGTTCCTATGGTTGTTCCTGCGGTTGAGCTAACAACTTTGTGAAAGGTGTAGAACTCCGGCCTTGAAGCAAGCGCCTGGGAGTTGGCGCCAAATATCTCTCTAGCAGATTTTGCCGAGTTTACCACGACGACAGGAACATTGCCCAGCATAATTTGATAGACGGGGCCGTACTTCTTGGCCCACTGACGATACTGCTCAGCTGCATTGACTCGAATCTGATGAAGGTTGCCAATCATAGGCAGGCCCGGAGGACCACCGAATCCAGGAATTCGAACCTTGGTTCTTTGTAATTCTGTGATGAGCAGGTATAACAATGCAGAAGCCGCGGTAAAGTAAGCTAGGAATAATAGTGGAGAGTTTTGGGCAGCGCCCGCGATGAATGTGAAGGTTTTGTCAATCATGATGATTTGCCGTCGCTTGAATGACCGTGTAGTGAACGGGAGACTGATGTCTAGTATGGAACGGCGTGAAGGATATCACCGTCTTGGGAACAGAGGATGTTGGACCATATAAGTCAGTCACGACCAGTGTCGACCCCGGAATGGTTGCGTGAAGTGGGGATGGAGAAATGCCTGGGTGCAAACTTGTGCCTCCAACATTCCGATGGTTTGTGGAGGCGCGGAATCCCACCGCCTCCTATGGGAATTGTCCCATTACGAGAGTCGACAGATCCATTATGAAATTCTAGGGGTTCTGTCAGTGTGCGTTGTATTGCCCACTGACTATCAAAAGCAAGCCGTGCGGAAGCCACTGATTTGGGTTGATCAGAGCCTAGATGTCTTGCGGGTCTTGAACGCCTACTCGACGGTGATATGTTTCTCTGTACCACGCATGGTGCAGTATCGTGGGTAGACCACTGTGACTGCATCGAGTATACCGCCGCGGACTACTCCGCCCGCCAAAGAAGCCTTGCTCCGCCAGATGGCGAGAGACAGACAGGCAAATGGGCCCAACAGCAGCAGCCGGATGTGGAGTTTGTTTGTTCTCCATTCAAGGACTTAATATGTCGTTCCATCTGTGTATCATCTCGCCCTCATCGTGCGTGTCCTGCGGAAATGCTTCCAACTGGTTTCTTGGCCTCGATGTCGAGTCATCCTTGGAGTTTCCCACCGACTTGATTGCTTCTGATGCACACCTTGAGGTCGAATGTAGCGCAGGAAAGATGTCTCTGATATGCAACCTAATGTAGGTCGGCCTGTACCTCTATTCGAAGATGGTAGGTGGCTGCTAGTTGGGCTCATTTCGCTTTGCGGCTCCTTCTGGACCCCGCCGTGGCCTCCTTCTTGCCGGCGGAAGAAACCGGCGTGCCGTCTGCGGCCGGATCTGGCACATCATTCTTGTTCTTCTCTGCCTCTTTCTTCGCCAGAGCCCGTTTGACAGCGCCTGCTTTCTCCAGCTGTTCGATTTGCTTTTCACTAAATTCCCACAGCTTCTTCGCAACCTCTTCATGCTTGACTTCGGGTCTTAAAGGTTCGTATTCTCTGCATTCTTTGATCATTTTTCCACCAGCTCCTCGTCCGTATTCAGCTTCCATGGCCGCGAGAAGGTAACTCTGAGCACCTTGAACAGGCGACTTGAGGATGAGCCACCATAGTGGCCAGGTCACCAGATACAGAAAGAGACCCCATATGAGACCTCCAGACAGCCACCTCCTTGTGCCAGGAGTGCGACAGAATCCAGGATCAATAATGAAAGCCCGCGCGTTGTTGACCTGATTGTCAGGACGTTTGTATGAATCAAGGTGTTTCTGGAATGCATATGCAAATGTCATGACGGCCAATTTGCTGCGCGCGTAGGAAGTGCTGCCAGATTTTGACGTAGACTCGGTATGTTGCAGCTCCAGCTTGCCTCCAATATAGCTGCTGCATGTACTAAACAGAATTCTTACATCTCTGTCTGGTGGTTGTGCTCGAATGGCGGGTGACAGGATGCTCAGGAGGTGGAAGCTGCTGAGATAGTTGATAGCCCATTCTGCTTCGAGTCCGTCCAGCGTCTTTTGACTTGTACCAAACCAAGGCGTCATGACGTTGGCGCAGAGAACGATCATATCCAATCGTCTCGGAGGGGCATTATCAACCCATTTCGTTGCGAAAAGCCGTATCGAATGAAGTGAGGACAAGTCGACTTGCTCCGCATATATCAATTCGTTGTTGGTGATAGTTCGCACATCTTCAATGTAGTCCACGAGGAATGGGTCGGAGGGAGCATGATGGGTCAAGAGAATGATCTGGGCGCCTCTTGTTGCGAGCTCTTGTACTATGGCGGCACCTATTCCTGACGTACCTCCCTAGACACTGTCAGATGTAACTCGAATATTGCCCAGGTCTGCGTACCGTCACCATCACCACCTTTCCGTGCATCACTCGTTCGGAACGACATCTTGCACCACCAAAATAAAACTTCAGGAGGGCTACCACGCCAATGGCAGCCGCGGCCTGGGCCACAGTCCATGTGTGTGGGCTACTCAAGATTTTCCGGCCATAGCCCTCTGCCAGCAGATCGATGGGCATGATGTCGTCTCCCCCAATAAATAAAAACGCAGGACAAGAATGGCCGAAGCGTGGCCTGCGTTGACATATGATCAAAAGTTGCGGAGGCCGGGAGGATACAGTGAGTTGCGCCTATCACAAGCGACGGGTGCCTGGAAAGCTTAAGTAACGGAAGTGACGCCACATACCTGGAGTCTAAGTACAGTAGCCGCATGTCGTTTTTTTATGTTCTTTAACACTTTATGACACTCGGCAACTGGTGACAGTCACTCCCGCCAACATGGCAGATGAGGACGAAGACTATTTCTTACCGGTGCAGGATCAGCGTGTGTTCGGTGCAGGCATCAAACGCAAGCGTATCGCATTCGTGCCCGCTTCATCGTCAGAGTCTTCTATCCCTAGTACTACCAAACCACAGGAATCGACGAACATCGCGTCCCGCTATCTCTCGATCGTCTTACCCAAAGAGAGTCGCAAAGTAGAAGAGCCTGACGAGAAAGAATTAGAGCAGGTGGCTACAGAAATATGCCCAGTGTGCAAGCAACCTCTATCTTCGTCAGACGATACTGTCACTACCATAGACACTCATGCCCACGAATCCTCAATAGCGCATCAAGTTTGTCTCCAGCACATACATCCTCCCTCACATCTGGACAGAGAACATGTTGGAGTCAAATACCTGGAGGCCTACGGGTGGGATCCGGACAGCAGGGCTGGCCTGGGTGCCCGGCAGGAGGGTATTCGCATTCCCATCAAACCGAAAGAGAAGCATGATACTGCCGGTCTCCGAGAGATCGTGGAAGATGACGGCAGAGGCACGAAGACGAGGATCAAAGTGAAAAAGGAGGACAGGGTCATCAGACTTGATGCCAAAAAAGTCCGAGTCATGGAAATGGAGGCAAAGAAACGCGCAGAGAAATTTCGGAAGTCGTTTTACGGTCCGGATCTAGAAAAGTACTTGGGACCCAACAGCTGATGCATCCGATGCACAACGCAGTTTTGCTCTATGTTCAGGAGGAACGCCACCTGCCTACGACGCCACGCTAAGTCTTGAAAAGCATAGGCTAGTGCTTCTTGAATAACCCGAGGTGGTGTTTCTTCTCTTTTTTCAGCTTTCCGGAGCCCTCTGATGCTGACGGAGACTGGTAAGTGGCCGGGGGTTGTGGTTGTGGCCGGGCAGGCGCCGTGCCCACACCCGGCCGAGTGCCATTCTGTGGTCCTCCAGCAATATTCATCCTTTGCATGGCCTCCGTGGGCGGCCTCGTCGGGTCAGACGGTCTACCATTTGGAGGAGCTTGAGGTCTTGCGGGTTGTTGGGCCTGTGGAGGAGGCTCCGAAATCCAGGCAGGTAACTTGGGAGCCGGTCGATCCGCGGGTAGGTCTAACTGTTTTCGACCGGTACTGAGAAGGCTCACTTGCCGCAAGAAACTCTTCGGTGTGTGCATATGAGTGGTTGCTAGGAAGATTTCCTTTCCAGCCATACGGGATACCTCGGAACAGGCTCTGGCTTCAGCATATGTCGCGCCGCCCGCCATAAATACGATAATTCGCTGACGGGGTTTGTTCGACTGCGACCGAGTCTGCGCCCATGTAGGTTTTCCGGCATTCCTCAGAGACGTCTGGGAAGTCATGCCGGCCATGTTGGGATCATTCAAGTGCGGCTTGACGGGAGGGAACACGGTTGTGTCCAGAGTCCCTTGACACTGCTCTTCAAGCATGTACCTTAGAGCTGGTTCAAACCGCGACAGGCTAACTTCCTCAACGTTACCGGTATCTCTGATGCGCGGTGGAAATAAAGGTGGTGGTGGTAGTGTGGTATCCTTCAGCTGCTTCTCAACTCGCGCACCTAAGGTGATAAGGTTGTAAATGATCTCCCCATCCATTGGTGAGAGCTGGCCGTGACAACGTAGCTTCTCAATATCACCACGGAGAATGCCACTCCTGTACAATATGTACAATATTAGAAGTCTCACACGATCTTCATGAATGACACTGTCGTCATCCAGCAGCCGCACGATTTGATCTGCCAGGTTTTTGGGCCTCTTGTTGTCTTCGTCCATGCCGGTAGAGAGCGACTGTTCGACGGATACCACGTCTAACAATTTGTGGTCTGCGAATATTTTGGCACACTTTTCGGCCATGTCAATATGTAGAGAGAAGGCCTCCTTGCCTTCCTGGAATTCAGGGAGTCCTGCTAACATATCTTTGATGGTGTTGATACTAGCGGGCTGACCGTCGTTATCGGCAAATTGAGGATTTCGTGCTTGAAACTTCCTGAACTCCTCGCTTAGTTTCACTAGCAGATCTTTCATGTGCATATGGCGGTGGGCAACCCAGAGGTTGTCCTTCTCCGTGATCTCCACGTCTTTTTCTTCTTGGTCGGGCTGTCCCCGTCGGATAATGTTTCTATATGTGACTTTGTCGTCGTCATCTCTGATCGGGAGCAGATCCATGGCCATCGCTTGGTACGTGAGCTCGTGGACAAAGGGAGACATGAGATCCATGGACCTGGCTGTGAGTAGAAGTACTGCCCGTGGTCGAGAGGAAAGGTTTTGTGGAGGGAAATCGTTGCGTTCGTCGCGGGCATAGTTGTCCAATGCGGCCTGGATAAAACTTGCCAAGTGGTAACAGAGGACTTCTGCCGGGTGTCTATCGTGATCTCGAGGTTTGTAAAACCTGATAAGAGGATATTCGCCCAAAGAAACGCATATAGATACAATCTTCTGAGTCAAGGCGTCCAAGTGATTCTTGACCAGAGCATCGCAGGCGGGATGGTAGAGGAGGTGGAAACTCCACGGTTCTCGAAAAGTGATGAGGTTTGACTCTCTTGGGAAAAAGTCGATGTTCAGAGTCCGAGACTCGACGATCAAGCGTGCTCGTGACTCTGAACGAAAGATCTCTTCTCCTAACGCACGTGGTAATTGCGAAGTCCAAATCAGATGTGCCCGACGGTATCGTTTTCGCCCGAGGTCAGCCTTGAGACACTCGACAATGTGTGGCAGCGGAGAGAGCAGGTAGATTGCGTCTGTATCGGAGAGCGTCTGCCTGCGCTCTTCGATTTGTTCAATGTTGGTAATATTGGCGTTGAGTATGTCGTCTTCTCTCGTCACATTGTAAACGAGTTGCCTGCTTTGCTCGTCCAAGACCAGCACCTTCCAGTCTCGACCGCTGGTCGTTCGGATTGTGTCTAGTATGATACTTCGCTGGATATCAAGAATAGAGGTAGCCATGGCGGCCGCGGCGGATGGGGGATGTCGAACGAGTTCACATGCTCAGAGAATATGCTGCACCGTCCGTGCCTCTAGAGGTATTTCGTTTGCTCAAGAGGTCCCAAAGGATTATTGCAGGGGGTGAAGAATGGCCAAAGGTTGCAGTGAATCTCGCGATACCTTGGAACCTGGGGTACAGTACTGAAGCACCGGCTAGAGTACGGCTTGGGCCTGGTCTCCCGCCATGCCCAAATGTGGGACTTCGATCGAAGGGGAAAGCCAATAATGATGTATGGGAGAACTCTGAGTAAAGTATTCCGCAGATGCAGGTGGCGCCTCAAACATTTTTGATCGGCCATGCAGTGTTTGGTGAATGTCCATTCGTATACAATGACATGCGGACTCTTGATCTCTTTACGCTCGTCCTCAATAGCATGATCCCTCCTTCATGTTAGATTGCACGACCTCCCTCAACCTCCTTTTGGTCTCACGAATTCCCTGTCTTCCTGTCTCTCCTTCCTAAGATCGCCCGAACCTTATGGGCGATGCTCGGTCAGTCAACTCGACGAGGGCAATGCCTATTTTGTGCGTTTCGAGGCCTGGCTGGGCCAATATCGAAAGGACTTCGTGAAAGGTCTCGAGGCTACGCCACTCCTCCTCGTCAATCCTCGAGGGCAGGTCCCAATGTTCGAGTTCCTGCTGGAAAGGGTTCTTATAGAGCCGGCTTTATCAGAAAGACCAATAGAAGCCCCCCACAACTATCAGACGAGGAAGTTCTGTCGCGAGTCCGAACATGCTTATCGACTCTGAAAGACGATCTGCGCTCGACCGAAGCTGCGTCCGATTCCGACGTGTCGCAACTGGAAGCGCTCGACCCTACCGGGAGATACTGGGTTGACTTCAGGAAAAGAGTTGAGCAGACTTTGCGATCCAGAGGAGAAGACAAGAAACCATTGGATGATAAACTGGTCTCCGAGATTGGCGCGACATATCAGACGAATGACTGGCAGAAAGAATTGCAGAGGGCGCTTCACTTCGGCTTCATTGACTATGTCCTCGCCACAGGCGTGGAAGAAGGGACTTTTAGCAAATCAATCATTACGGACTTACGGTATCCCACGGAATGGTATACGGCAGCGCGCCAGATTCAACGAAGTGTGCATCTCCACATTGGCCCAACTAATTCCGGCAAAACATATAATGCATTAAAACGGCTCGAAGAGAGTGG
This sequence comes from Exophiala viscosa, assembly GCF_022695815.1. Lineage (NCBI taxonomy): Eukaryota > Fungi > Ascomycota > Eurotiomycetes > Chaetothyriales > Herpotrichiellaceae > Exophiala > Exophiala viscosa. The sequence goes on along the minus strand of NW_026944357.1, from coordinate 1,590,524 downwards.
GAATGGTTTCTACGCGGGGCCCCTGCGGTTACTCGCACACGAAGTTTTTTCACGATTCAAAGCAAAGGGGCTCAAGTGTGACTTGGTTACCGGTGACGATATCAGACGGGAAGACGATCCAGATACGAGCCTGTATGCCTCCACCGTGGAGATGGTCGATGTCTCGACACCAGTCGATGTTGGAGTTATCGACGAGATTCAGATGATAGCTTCAGAAGAGCGTGGATGGGCGTGGACTCGGGCCTTTCTAGGTGCAAACGCAAAAGAAGTCCATCTTTGTGGAGAGGCTCGTGTGCTCCCCCTGGTCCGCGAGCTATGCGCAGCAACAGGCGATACTTTGGAGATCCATGAATACAATCGACTGAACCCCCTAAGGGTGATGACAAAAAGTCTGAACACTGACCTGAAAAACCTGCGGAAGGGCGATTGTATTGTGACCTTTTCTGTCATGAACATTCACGCCCTCAAAAAGCAGATTGAACTTGACACCGGGCGCCACTGCGCCATCGTATATGGAAGTCTGCCTCCAGAGACACGGGCAGCGCAGGCTGCACTCTTCAACGACCCAGACAACGACTACGATTTTCTCGTCGCCAGCGATGCCATCGGCATGGGTCTGAACCTGAGCGTCAAGCGAATCATCTTCCACAGCGTGTACAAATTCAACGGCGTCACGCACGAACAGCTGTCCGTGTCGCAAATCAAACAAATTGGTGGTCGAGCCGGGCGGTATCGGACTGCTCATCAGGCTATGAACAACAATGCCGTCAAGTCGAAAGCCTCTCCAGACAGCAGTGTGGGCCTGGTCACCACCCTGAATGAAGAGGACCTGCCCATTGTTCGAGAAGCCATGAATGCACAAGATCCCCCGCTCCGAGTGGCAGGCATATTACCGCCAGGAGACTTCATGGAGAATCTGGCGGATCGACTACCGAAGGGTATTCCCTTCGAGTATATCCTCAGGCGTGTCAATGACTCGGCTACTCTGCACAAACGGTTCAAACTGTGCAGCATTCGCGATCAAAGTCAGATCGCACGCACCATCGAATCTGTTCGTGGGCTCTCGGTGACCGACCGTATCCAATACGTCGCTTCACCGTGTGGTACCGGGTCACCTCAAGTGGTGGCCGTCGCCCAAGCTCTGGCTCGATGCGTCGCCGAGAAGAGAGATGTGTCCATCATCGATGTTCCCGAGATCACTCTTGAAGTCCTCGAGAAGCCCATCTCCGGTGACCGCGAATACCTGGAATGTCTAGAAGATCTGCACAAATCCCTGGTTCTCTTCCTATGGCTCAGCTACCGGTTCCTTTCCATGAAGGATCGAGACACGGCGTTTTACGCGAAAGGACTCGTCGAGGATAAGATCAACACTTGCCTCGTGGAGTTCTCAGCCAACCCAGCCCTGCGAAAGCGTGTTCTTGCCTACAAGAAGAGAATGTCCGTTCCTGATTTACCGACGGATGGTACTGCTTTGCCCGAATCAGAGTCTCACCTCGATCTTCCATCGGGAGATGAATTGGCAGTACTTCCGGTGGACTGGACGAGGGGTGCGGAAAAAGCCGAGCTCGGCGAGTCCGATCCTGTGCAGGCCAGGAGTATGGCCGCGACAGCTGCATGAGATCCTGCAGTCAGCGTGCTAGTGACGCCGTCAAATGTACAATAACTATAGCTAATGCCGGTTTGTATGATAGATACACGGCATCACGAAGATTAATTCAGTGTGGTTTGCCTAGCCACAGGCTATGCAATGCAGGTACGAGTACTATGTAGACACAGATACCCCGCAAGGCCATGCAATACGAACAAGGAAACTCAATCCCCCAATAGTAATGCCATTTTTTGTTATGCTATTCGATCTTCGTCTACCATCGACTTTATAATCCCCATGCTATGAGAAATCACGACATCACCACTCCAATTTCACAGCTCATCCGTCATGCACCACTGCCCAGATTGCAACAAGGTTGCCGGTGGTGCATTGATCGCTCCTTTGATCGACACTTAATAGCTAAGTCACGAGACTTGTGGCTGAGCAGCTTATCGTTGAGTGACCACGCGATCGGCGGAACCAGCTTCAGGGTTGGCAGCAGCCGCCTCACGAGCAAGTTGATCTTCGGTCTTCTTGTTGCCGTGAGAGATCAAGCGGTGCAAGAAAGTGCCGGGTCTTCCTTGAGGGTGGCCGTCTTTCTCAGCGTCGTCGGCTTCCTTGTTGACGTAGGTGACGGTGTCCTCATCAGCAGAGTCGTTCTCCTCGAAGTTGGCTGTAACCTTGTTAGTATGCAAGCATGGCAAACACAGTAACAATACAGCTTGATGAAGGGATGATGAGTGTGTTAAAAGCAAGATGAGTAGCTGCAAGCTATATCTCGTGAGGTGTAGAGATGTAGAGGTGTACGTACGCTCTGGGTCCTTGTGGCTGACACGGCGCTTCAACTTCTGTCTGATGTTCTCCATGTTGAGTAGTCTTTCTCAAGAAGCTTGAGTGATATGAGGGTGAAGCTTTTCTGTGTAGTAGTACAGGAAAGGACAGATTTGGACAGGTTGAGAAGCTGAGAAAGGAAGAAGAGAGATGTAGAAGTAGTTACAAGTGATGGCGGGGTGAAGGGAAGGAGGGGCGGTCTGTCCCTGTCCAGTGCCTTGATAGACGACAGCTGCTTGCAAGGCGAAAGCTGTCCTGTCCCCTTGAGTCCCTCCTTTCCAGACCCTGAGAGACCGAGCTCGGCAGGGCCCAAATGTGGGTTTCCGGACCCTCGGGCATCACTAAACCACCAGATCGAGCCACTGTAAGCGAGACCAGCGAGACCTGTCGGCGGCTGTTGATCCGCAGAGTGTCCGCAGGCTGCTTTTGCCACAACCTCATTCGATGCCTAGAAAATCCAGCCACTCACAGTCGTCCAAGGCACGGCCTGCAGATTTGTTCTAGAAATTCATCTCACTTCAAACCAAAAAGACTATCGACAGGCCTGGGTGTCTGGACTGGCCATACCGGTCATGGACGACTTCACATCGCTCGAACTCCTGTCGCTCGTGTCCAAAGTCACTTCCGAACTCCAGAATCACTTGGGCATCAATGACAAGACCCTCGCAGAGTTCGTCATCGATCAACATGAAAAATGTGGAGGAAACCTGCCCGAGTTCAAGACGGCCCTGGCTGCCATGGGGGCAGAGTTCCCCAACAGTCTGGTCGAGAGTGTCGATCGGTTGATCTTGACGATGCATCCCAAGCATAAGGTGCAGAAGAAGACGGAGCAGAATGGAGGAAATACAGACATGGATGCCTTGGATGCAATTGGCCGCAAGGCTAGAGTGTTCAAGGGCCTGTCCGTACCTGATCGAGCACAAAACTGGGACGACTACGAGGATGATATGGTCGAACAAAAAACCATAGACGAGACTCGACCTGCTGATCCAGGGACTCCTGCCGAAGACGATACCTTTGCCCTACTCGAAGGCCTGGCCGGAACAGCGAAGAACGGCACCAATGGACATGCCGAAAGAACCAGGAAGAGAAGTCGGAGTCCTGAGCGGGATGAGTACTCAAGAGACAGAAAACCCAGACAAAAACACTGGTCAAGAAGTCCTAGTCCGCGCGAAGAGAAGAAGTCTCGACGGCACCACAGGGAGCGAGACGAAGATTATGATGGGCATAGAGGCCGACATGATGAGAGACGAAATGGCCATCATAAGAGTAGGCGGCGGGACTATGACGACGATGAAGATTTTCGAAGACCACCTGCGAGAGAAATCGACGACGTCCCTGTTCTGTACAAAGTCTACGACGCAACCATCAATGGTGTGAAGGACTTTGGCGCCTTCGCCAACCTTCAGGGTGTCAAAGGCAATGTCAGTGGCCTTATTCATGTGTCGGCTATTCAAGAAGGGGCAAGAGTCAATCACCCTTCAGATCTGCTTTCTCGGGGCCAGCAGGTCAAGGTGAAAGTACTGAAGATGGAGGACAACAAAATCAGTTTGTCCATGAAGGAGGTCGACCAGATTAGCGGTCAAGATCTGGTACCCTCTCGCCGAATTGCTTCCGGGGCGAATATGGAGCGGCTAGATGGTTTGCCGTCAAATGACCGCTATGGAGGTCTAGGCAGCACAGTCCCTGTCATCGAGGACGACTATCATTCAAGGTCGAACAAGAGCAAGAAGAGAATGACATCTCCAGAACGATGGGAGATTAAACAACTCATCGCTTCAGGAGCAATCTCTGCACAGGATTATCCTGATATTGATGAAGATTACAACGCAGCACTTAACGGTGAAGGGCAACTGGAAGAGGAAGAAGATATTGATATTGAGGTCAAGGAAGAAGAGCCGCCGTTCTTGGCCGGTCAAACCAAACAGTCCCTTGAACTCTCACCCATCCGCGTTGTCAAGGCTCCAGAAGGTTCACTGAATCGAGCGGCTCAAGCAGGAACATCACTTGCTAAGGAGCGCAGGGAATTGAAACAACAGGAAACTGCAGACAAAGCTGCAGAAGAAGCTTCCAAGGTCGACCTCAATGCTCAGTGGCAGGACCCAATGATCAATCCCGAACAACGTAAATTTGCTTCAGAACTCCGACAGGCCCAACAGCAGTCCTCCAAGGCCACTGACGCTGTTCCAGAGTGGAAGCGGGCGACTCAGGGCAAAAATGTGTCGCTTGGACGAAGGACAGATATGACTATCAAACAACAACGAGAGTCACTGCCCGTGTACAAATTCCGGAAACAATTACTCGAGGCCGTTGAGCAAAACCAGCTGCTCATCGTGGTTGGAGATACCGGTTCGGGAAAGACCACTCAACTCACCCAGTATCTTGCTGAAGGAGGTTATGCCAACCACGGAATGATTGGTTGTACACAGCCTCGTCGTGTTGCCGCCATGTCTGTCGCTAAACGTGTCTCGGAAGAAGTTGGATGCGAACTTGGCAGGGAAGTCGGCTACACGATTCGTTTCGAAGATCGGACTTCACCAGACACCAAGATCAAATACATGACTGACGGTATGCTGCAGAGAGAGATTCTGCTTGATCCGGACCTCAAGCGGTACAGTGTTATCATGCTGGACGAGGCACACGAAAGAACCATTGCAACGGATGTGCTTTTCGGATTGCTCAAGAAAACTCTCAAGAGACGTCTTGATTTGAAGGTAATCGTGACCTCAGCAACGCTTGACGCGGACAAATTCTCCGAATATTTCAACCAATGTCCCATCTTCTCCATCCCAGGTAGAACATTCCCGGTCGAGATCATGTACTCAAGGGAACCGGAAGAAGACTATTTGGATGCGGCTCTGACAACTGTCATGCAAATCCATCTCACAGAGCCACCCGGAGATATCCTGCTGTTCTTGACTGGTCAGGAGGAAATCGATACAAGCTGTCAAGTTTTGTTCGAGAGAATGAAGGCTCTGGGACCGAGCGTACCAGAGCTAATCGTATTGCCTGTCTATTCTGCGCTACCTAGTGAAATGCAAAGCCGGATTTTCGACCCTGCACCCCCTGGAAGCAGGAAGGTGGTCATTGCGACAAACATTGCCGAAACTTCTATTACGATCGATCATATCTACTATGTCATCGATCCGGGCTTTGTCAAGCAGAACGCATACGATCCCAAACTGGGCATGGATTCACTTGTTGTTACTCCAATCTCTCAGGCGCAGGCCAAACAAAGGGCAGGACGAGCCGGTCGAACAGGACCTGGCAAATGCTTCAGGCTGTATACCGAAGCGGCATACCAATCCGAAATGTTGCCGACCAGTATTCCTGAGATTCAACGCCAGAACTTATCGAACACCATTCTCATGCTCAAAGCGATGGGTATCAATGACCTGTTACACTTTGACTTTATGGATCCTCCTCCGACAAACACCATGTTGACGGCCCTTGAGGAGCTGTACGCCTTGTCCGCTCTCGACGATGAAGGTCTCCTTACTCGACTTGGACGTAAAATGGCGGACTTCCCTATGGAACCGTCGCTGTCTAAGGCACTCATCGCCTCGGAGGATATGGGCTGCTCAGATGAGATGCTCACCATCGTTGCCATGCTGTCTGTCCAGACCGTGTTCTACCGCCCGAAGGAGAAGCAACAACAGGCCGATCAGAAGAAGAGCAAGTTCCACGATCCTCATGGCGACCATCTGACTCTGCTCAATGTGTATAACGCATGGAAAACCTCGCGGTACAGTGACCCCTGGTGCTTCGAGAATTTCATCCAGAAGCGACAGATTGCACGTGCTCGAGACGTCCGTCAACAACTGGTAAGCATCATGCAGCGGTACAAGCATCAAATCGTGTCGTGTGGGCGAAGCACAGTTAAGGTCAGGCAAGCTTTGTGTTCAGGCTTCTTCAGGAACTCGGCGCGGAAGGACCCACAGGAAGGGTACAAGACGCTTATCGAGGGCACGCCAGTGTATATGCATCCCAGCAGTGCGTTGTTCGGCAAGCCGGCTGAGCATGTCATCTTCCATACCCTCGTGCTTACGACCAAGGAGTATATGCATTGTGCGACGGTCATTGAGCCGAAGTGGCTTGTCGAGGCGGCGCCGACGTTCTTCAAGGTCGCACCAACGGATCGTTTGAGTAAGCGCAAGAAGGCTGAACGCATCCAGCCTTTGCATAATAAGTTTGCGGGCGAGGATGATTGGAGATTGAGTTCGCAGAAGAAGCAAGGGAGAGGTGGTGGTGGTGGGACTTGGGGCTAGTTGTGTCTGTTGGATGGACATTTTTCAAAAGTACAAGATACCCATATCATGTCATACATCTGCGTCTACAAAAGTAAGGCTGGCTCGAAAGGGTGTCTAATGCTTGTATACCGACCTCGAGTCGTTTCTATACTGCATTTATTCATGTCATGATCGCCCTGGACATTCCGCCATTTGGCGCAGTCTTATCTTTGAAGATATTCTTCACACTCTTCAACACAGGCGGCGCTATAACAACGTCCTGCAGATTCTTCTGCCTTCCCAAATCCCCTTCTTCTCTCCTCTTTTTCTCGAGCTGTTTCCACGGATCGACATCGTCTTTTGCCAATTTCTTTTTCTTTTTGCCGCTGCCGGCGGCCTTATCGATCCCGGCTCCAAGCCAGAGCAGGTCATCTTCTTCCTTCTGGTCCGCGAGATCATCTTGCTCTTCCTCGCGCTTTGCGTGGATCTTGGCCTCGGTCGCGCGCCATTCGGATTGCAGCCTTGCTAAGCGTTTGTTGTGCTTTGTTAAGGGTGTTTTGAGTTTCTCGAGGCCGGCGATCTGAGGAGTGCGGGTCCTGTGTTTGGGGATGGATGTTAGGGGAAGGGATTGGTCGACGCGGGCGTTGAACTCGGAGAGGCGTTCGCCTGGGAGGATTTGGAGGGTCTTTTGAGACGTTGGTGGTGCTGGGGTTGATGCCGTGGTTGTAGTGGTTGTGGATGTAGATTTGCTGTTCTTTGTCTTTTTCTTCTTGGGTCGGTCACCGTTGTCGAGACCGGAGGGGCCGCGTTTGCCGGTGGTTTGAAAGGCCATCAGGCGGGCGAAGGCTTTCGGGGTATCATCTTTATCTGGTTTCTTGCGCTTGTGCTCGCGCTTTTTCGTCGGTGGTTCAGATGTGAATACTGTTTCTTGCTTTTTGGGAGGCAAGGTTTTGGCGCGGGAGGTGGGTGGGAGGTCGAAACTGGTCGTCGTGTTAGCAAGTGCAATGTAAGAAGGGTGGAGAGCAGAGCGATCAGTTGAGATGGAATTTGGGCGGGTGCTTACTCTGAGGCGTCCTTGTCGTCGCGCTTGCGTTTGTGCTTGTGAGGCATCTTGGTGGTTGGGTTCGGTGACTTTGGTATGCAATGGAGGTGAAGGAGATACTGTACGGCTCTGGAGTTGCAATGCCTACCAGTACTGACATGTGAGGCAGAAGAAAAAAATATGGTTGGCGAGGCTAAATGCGGGGTTGATGTTGGAGAAGCACAAGGCTGAGGCCAGATAAGATCTCTAACTTACTTCTCACTACTGGAATGGCGTTCTTTCTTTCATCTCGAAGCTTACTCGGACTACCGAAGACTGTCCGGTATCGCAGCTCGAGCATGCTGTCAGCTGGCGAGGTCGAATCAGGTCAGAAATATGAGCAAGTGTCAAGAATCATGCAGTGAGAATTCTGGCATATGAACCAATGCTGAACTTTCACGCTGACAAAAGGACCGTGATACCTCATTGGGAGGCAATCTCATACTACACTACGAGGTGCGTTGGCTGTTAAAGCTGGCCGGTCAATGTTGACCATAACCTCCCTGTTCGTCTTCCTCCCCTTCCTGGCCATATGCTCCTTCACCTTCCTCTCCCTGACCATACTGTTCCTCATCCTCCTCTCCCTGACCATATTGTTCCTCACCTTCCTCTCCTTGGCCATACTGTTCCTCGCCCTCTTCACCCTGGCCAGCTCCATCTTGTTCGTGCTCACCAGCGCCCCCTTGTCCTTGTTCCTGTTCCTCGTATTGCTCAAATTCCTCTGGGGCTTGGGCAAGGACCTGAACGCCAGACTTCAAGGCCTGCTCAACCTGGGGATCTGCTGAGAAGTCTAACCCACCTTGTCCTTGATCAACCAATTCCAAGAAAGCTAAGACACCCAGGCCAACATGTGCCTGGAGGAACTTTCCAGCCGCACTGGTGGCGGTCTGTTCATCAAATTGGCCCTGCTGAGCGTTCTGGAGGCTCTGGTGGAGAGCATTGAGCGCTGTGCTCGCGCTCTGATCATTGCCTGGATGCGCAGAGGTGACCAAGCTGTAAAGGAAGGTTTCGAAAGCCTGCCACTCTTCTGCAGTGACTGTGCCGGACTGAGAGGCGTGTTCCATGGCTTGAATGTCGCTGGGGAAGTGTTGTGAGAGTGTCTCGAAACTTGGCTGACTAGTAGCCGGGTGGGCGCCTGCCTGACCTGCCTGGGCCGTTTGGGCTATAGCAGGGTTCGTAGATGTCGCATTACCACCATGAGGAGCAGATGCTGCTGGTGCCTTTGCGAGGAGGCTGACGGCTGCAGGTGCGGCTGCTGCATTGTTTACGTCTGCGGCGCTGCCTGTCGTTGGGCTTGGTGGTGCTGGAGTTCCTCCACCGATTATGCCAGGCAGAGCGTCTGCCACCTTGGGTATTACCTTTCCAGCGATGCCTATGGCTTTGGGAATGAGGGATGCGACTGCGCCCATGGTGATATCGTGCTCCCAGTGTCTGCTCTTGAGGGTCAGATGTGAGGAGGATGAATGAATGAATGAATGAAAAGTCAACAGGTGCTCGATCACAAGAGGATCTGGGAGCCGAGTTCTATTCAACCGCAAGCTCGCCAAATCGTAGATGAAGGGACGCTTTTTATATCTTCAGCCTTGCCGCTGGGTATTGTCAGCAAACAAATCCATGCACCTGAAATAGTCGCTTGCTGATTGAAGATGACCTCGGTGTTTGTGTTGCATCTGGATGTATTACTGTCAATGTGGGCAAGGCGGTCCGAGTCGGGGGCTAAAAGAGACTTGAGGGCTTCGTCTCACGCTGGGAAGGGCCGCAATTTGGCCGCCCAATTGTCGTAGCCATAATTGAATATGGTGCTGACTGCTCCCATAAGATTGTTTTGATATATAGCATAAGGTACTTTGTAGTTGCAGTATAAGATGCTGACACGTCCCAGACGGACTTTGATACAAAGATAACCTTCAGGCTTACGCCTAGAAAATTCAGAAGTAATCCTCATGTGTAGATATGCGGAGGATGCCGGCAGCTGCGATAATAGACCATGGAATATTCGTTGGCGTTAGTCCATACATGCACCCCGTTAATTCGGATGCGTGGCGGTCATGAGATGGAGACCTAGAACCCGTCAGCTTTTGGATCTTGATGGTCATATCAGAGAGGACACTGCAACACCTACCGTAACCATGTGACTGAGTATGCCATTCCTTCACTGGTCGCAGTCCAGAGTGTCGCCATAGAGTCTCTCGCTCCTCAGGTCCATACTTTTGGCTAGCCACGACAAATACTTCCTCGCCCGCTGTCAACCAACGACCTTCGAACTCAATGTCTTTCTTGGGTATCAAATATTGTTCATGCCTCTTCGATTCAGCTTTCCACTTGCCACGGTGCTCCCAGTCCTCTTGGCGGAAGATTTCTTGCCCAAGTACTCCATTGGCATGGGTCAGAACGTTCCGAATGAATCTTTCGTTGCGATGTTCAGAGTCGTTATACGCTGACCAGACCTTCTGACCATCCAGACAGCCGTCTAAGCCGATCAGCATTAACGTTGAGTTACCAGCGGATGAAGGCGGTCCAGGCAAGTTTGCGAACCGAGACAGAAACTTGGCTGCTTCTTGTCGATCGAAGCCTCCCAATGTACTCCCCAAAGACATGATGCATCGTGGTTTCGAACTCATTTCTGAGCTTCTCAACCAGTCGAGTCCATCGTCATAGCTGCCAAACAGGCCATGACAGCGGACGTATTGGAACTCTCCGGGCTTGATGTCCCGCAGTGTGTGCTCCAGTTCGGATCGGTCCAGGTCGAGAGCATAATAGTCGACACGCTTCCGACTTCTTTCGATTGCTTCCAGGAGGATTTTGACCTTCCTCAAACATCTGTGACATTGGTTAGACAGTTCAGCCTCGCAAGGAGCGGTCTCATTCCCACCCGCTGCCTAATTCTACCAGGACCGAGTCGGGTGCCAAAGCTTGCGCAATCTCATCACTGTGCTTCTCCAATAGCTCAATCTCACAGTTGGTCAAGTAGTACTCGGGGGCATAGGTGATGGCTTCGAAGTACTTCAAGCCCTTTTCGTCCCACAACAATAGTGGATGAAATGTGGACGCCTTGGATTTCAGGCTGTTGCGTGTCTCATTACCCAGCACCACCTCGTCAGCATCGGACTTGATCTCGATGATATCTATGGGGTCTTTGGATATCATGCTGGGCGAGCCTCCTTTGGGGACAACAAAGGTACGAACCCTCCCGCACCCCCTCGGGTGCTGGTACATGTATTATATAGGTAACCCGAGACGCATTGGTCCAATTTAGGATCAAGCCACCGTCATGTCATGATCCGCCAACATAGATCGGGGAAATTTCTTCCTCGACCAGGCACCTTTTCTCTTCCCCGTAAAGTGCCCCTGCAGATGTTCCAAGCCAATGGGATTCAATGAAGAGGTGCGAGCAGAACTGCCACCCCTGGACCGGGTTAGAGGTCATCGATGGCACAATTGCGAACCAACAAAGTCTTCTCGATTTCCCACATGGCGGAAACCGAGTCCGCCATGACAATGTGCATAACATCCAACTGCAAACCGCGGAGAAAATGGCCGGAAGATGAAGTTATTGGACGGATCGAGGCCGGAGATATCGACCCGCTTTTGATGTCATGCCACTAATGTTTATTGGTATTTTTGTCTTGGGTTAATGACATCATCTCATTGTGTACCAGATTCAACCTATCGGATTTGAGCCTCCTTGAATCTCCTTTCTTTCGGAATCCTTCCTGATGAAATACCCGTCCAACACCTGCACGTACCGGTCAATAATGAAGCCATCATGACTTTTCTGCGCATTATTGGACTTACAACTAAACTTGTACAACTTTGCCGATTGAAACTGTGCCTGACTAGTGCCTCGTGTGACCGTGCCTGGTCATTCAAGGCCCAATAATCATGACGCATTGTTCACAGGCACAAATGTACCCCGTAATGTTTCAACAACTACTCATGACAGGCAGCTGGATTGTGTGATAGCGTACCGTCTCTCGTTACTGAAATATTTGCGACATCTGAACACCAACCTTGCTCACTGTCGCCGGATACCATATCCGAGATGAAGCTAGAGTTGCCGTCTAGCAGCTCGACCGCAGAAGACCAGAACACAAGCTATACTGATCTCCTAATTGTGGGCGCAGGGCCAGCAGGTCTAACTCTCGCCGCCTGGGCCAGCCGGTATGGACTAAAAGCTCGCATCATTGATGATAAGGAAACCCAGGTACACGAGGGTCGGGCAGATGGCTTGCATCCAAGGACGATAGAAATTCTCGATAGTTTCGGGATCGCAACACCAATCCTCAAATATGGAGCGTCGATACGAGAGATTTGTTCATGGGTAAGATCTCCTGACATGGTGGTTCCCTCACTCTGACCCTTGACAAGAATCCGTCCGACGATGATGACAGCCGCATCGAGAGAACACAGAGGATCCGTGACATGGAGATGGACCTGAGTCGGTTTGCGCAAGGAGCTATCAAGCAAGGATATATTGAACGCGCATTCATCGACCTGCTCGAGGATGAAGGTGTTCTCCAAGTCGAACGCAACGTAATCACTGAGTCCGTCTCTCACGTCGACTTACAACAGCAAAAGCACGGAGAGTATGCAATCACTCTCAACGTAGCTCACCGGAACAAGTCAGGATCAAGCGGTACTGAAACAGCCGATGTTATCACGGAAAATCTCGCCGACAGATCTCTAGATAGCGACGTCAGGAGAGAGCAAATACATGCCAAGTATCTGGTTGGCGCCGATGGGGCACACAGCTGGGTTAGGAAGCATTGCGGCTTCGAGCTCAACAAAAATCGAACTCAGAAACACTTCGGTGTTATGGATATAGTGCCCCGGACAAACTTCCGTAAGTCATCCCAAAGACTAGCCCGACAGCCTTCACTCACTGATCTGGGACAGCCGACGTGCGGATCTCCTGTGTCATCCACTCAGCTCGACATGGGAGTATTATGACTCTCCCCCGCGAAGGTCGCCTGATCAGGTGCTATGTTCAGTTGGCCGAAACTGGGGGTGAGGAGGACAGGTTCGATGACAAGAAGGTCTCTTTTGAAGATATCCTCACCAAAGCACAAAAGATCATCAGCCCGTATAACCTGGAAAGTGGGGAATGCCAGTGGTGGTCAATCTACACGGTAAGCACCATGTACGGGTGTCTGAAGTTATACTGCTAATTCATCCTTTAGGTGGACCATCAGATAGCCAAAACCAACAGCCTACACGATCGGTATGTAGCCTCGACTTTGACGAGGACAGTGTTGCTGACTATGGTGCCAGCATCTTCATTGTCGGCGATGCAGTACATGCGCATACTCCGACCATGGGAGCAGGAATGAATGTCTCAATCCAAGACTCCTTTAATTTGGGCTGGAAGTTGGCCATGGTCATCAAAGGCCTGGCAAAGCCCCAGTTGCTTGACACGTACCGGGACGAGAGGCATAGGGCTGCCGAAACACTCCTCGACCTCGACCAGGAAATGTCACAATTCTTCGTCCAAGGACCTTGTGACAATTCGAAGAACTACGACGAATTTCGGAAGAAGTTCACCCCTTTTTTGAGCGGTACAGGCGTCATATACGGCCCATCAGTGATCAGGGCCGAGGACGACAATGATGAACAAGTCAATGGCGATTCAGGAAGCCCAGCAAAAGCTGGAAAATCGAAATTTCACTCCCAGAAGAGTCTTGCTCGAAACATCCTGACTGGTCAGCGCCTGGATTCTCACATAGTCGTCAATCAGGCAGACGCAAGTCCTCGTCACATCCACGACTTCATGACATCGACCGGTCCTTGGAGGATCATCATCTTCGCTGGCGACTTGACGAAAACAAAACAATGGGAACGCCTAGAGTCTCTCGCCAGGCGTCTTTCAGATCAAAACTCTATCGTTTGTAGGCACCTGAGGCCGAACGAACCCAAGGAAGCGGCGGTCGAGATCTTCACTATCCACTCAGCGCCACGAGTCGAGATCGAATTGTTGGACTTGCCCGAGGTGCTGCGTCCTTACCATGAAACGCTAGGGTACGACTACTGGAAGGTGTTCGCTAGTGAGACTTCGATCAAAGAGCGCGAAGGAGATCCGGAAGATGCCTACAGCAGATATGGCATTGATGCACAACATGGGTGCGTCGTTATATGTCGGCCTGACCAGCATGTGTCTCTTGTGTGCGATATGGAAGACGTTGACATGATAGACGAATTCTTTGAACAAGTCTTGGTCTCGAGCTGACCGTGCTGGACAGCAAGCTGGGAATGGTACCGTCTTTGAAGAGTATCGGCATTGTGAGGAGCTCTGGGTCTGGGATTCTCTTATTGAGCATAGCGCACAGGCGTCTAGAGGCGAGACGAGATCTTGAAAAGGCTGTACGTTAAAAATGACTCGCAATGGGAATAGATCAATATGAGCACGTGGAGGCCCTGCATATATCTCAAGTCTTTCACATGTCAATGTCAAACGAAGTCGGGCCGCATAGGTGTACATGATGCAATGCTCGCTTCACATGCATACCCGACCCGAACATGCTCATTACATCAAAGACGCAAAGAACAATACTATAGTATAAAACTTGGTCGCATCTCTTTTTATTTCCGGTAGGCTGTAGCGTTGCAACAAAGACCCTCAAAGCGTACCCAAGGTCATCATGGATGTCAAACACCAAGGCCTCTACCAAGGCCCCAACGGAGTCAACGCCGAAGAACCATTTCCCACCGCAATCTACCAGCAACCAGTGACAGTGGAACGCAAACCATTCATACCCTCAAAGCAGGATAAGTTGAAAGACGCCGGCACAGCCAGGGCCAACATCGCTGCTGACACCAGATGTCCCAATGGAACACTTGAAGGAGACTTTGCCGAACGACACAAACACCAGACCGTCGTCCAGCAGCACTGCGACTACTTTGACACCGACCACGACGGAATCCTGTGGCCCTCCGACACATACAATGGCTGTCGGAAATGGGGTGAGTCCAAAAAAACAAATCCAAACTCCATCATCCTCTCATCTTGGGTCAGGTCGAAGTTAATGTGTGTGTGTGACAGGATGGAACATCTTCTTAAGCCTTCTAGCAACCTTCATCATCAATTTCAATCTGTCCTACCCAACTGTACCAGGCTGGCTGCCGGACCCCTGTTTCCGCATCTACCTCAACCGTGTGTACAAGTGCAAGCACGGCAGCGACAGCATGACATACGACAACGAAGGCCGCTTCAGATCGCAGAACTTTGAGGACATCTTTGCCAAATACGACCGCGACAACAAGGGCGGCTTGACGGTAGCAGATGTGAAAGATTTCATTAGAGGTCAAAGTATGGTTCTGGACTTGTTCGGAATCAATGCGACTATTTTGGAGTGTGAGTACAATGCCGCCCATGCATGATCTTGATCATCGACTAATCTAACGGGCCATCCAGGGACTGCAGTGTACTTGCTGCTCTGGCCCGAGGACGGAATCATGAGGAAAGAAGACATTCGTGGTATTTATGATGGCAGCATCTTCTACAAGAAGGCCGACGAGTATGCGATCAAGACTGGCAAGGAACCACAGCCAAAGGTGAAGAAGTTGAAGTGATTCTTCAAGCAAGATTGTTACTGTAATGGTAAGGGTGAGATTTGGCCGAAGAAACACCGGTAGAATCATCTCCAGGAGTAAGAAACCTCCTCAACTACATTCCCTCGTTTTCTCCCAAACATGTTGCCGTCAACACTGGCTTTGTGCCGTTCTTCATGCAAAAGTCGTTGTGAGCGGTCTTTCCTATTCCATCGGATCTGGCCACGAAAATCGAATATTCCGCTTCTTCAACCCTTCCACCACGATGTCCACACCTCCAGACTTGATCATCCACTCCAGCCGGTGGTCTCGATACTCACGCCTCATCACACCTTTTTCCAAAGCCCCTGCAGCTCCCTTGAGAAGCTTGTTCCCCGCTTGATATTCCTCGTATGTAGCCTTCACAGAGTCGCGCTGCATTGCTCTCTCGCACCAATCTCTCAGGGCAGATCCTGGCAGCGGTCCCAAGTCATAGAACATCGACCGATTGACCATAGGCCACACACAAAGGTCAGCCCAGCCGAATCGCTCGCCGCCGAACCACTCAGCATCGCCGAGCTGTTCCGTCAGCCAGGCTTGAATCTGTTTGACCTGATGATTGGCTTGCTCGTGAAGTTTGGCCGCTTGTTCTCCGTGCGCCCGTTCAAAGTTGGTGACTTCGCTTACGCCCCAATTGAGCGCCTCGTACTGCGAGTCACAAACCTCCTCTATCATTCGAGCTCTTGCTCGTTCCCTTGGGCTTCTTGGCAGGAGCGGTGTCTCGGGATACTTGTCCTCCAAGTACTCTAGGATGATGGTCGAGTCGGTAATCTTGAAGTCGCCGTCAATCAGGAGGGGTACTTCGAGTCGCATATTATGTTCCGAAAAGTTTGACGGCACAGCAGCTTTGTCGCCATTCCCAATGCCTCTTGGAGTTTCCAGCTTGAATGGTATCTTCTTCTCTCGGAGTGCAATGCGCACCTTCTGCGCATAAGAGCTCACAGGGTGGTCCCAGAGGAACAGCTCTTGGGCCATGTTGTGTTGATACGTCGTTGCAACGGGAGAAATGTTTGGGATTGTATCTCGGTGGTATTATTTCGCACTTAAGAGGAGCACAAGATACAGTTCTGTTATGCTCCGATGTTGCAAACCGATAGAGTTTCGTCATTGCCCGCAACCCGATTAACCTAGGTTGATGTTGGTGCCTTCTCCACAAACGTCCTCATGTCGTCGAGAGCAATTTCTCCAGAAACTCTTGTCTGACCACGGCTCCAAATCTACTCGATGTCAGCGTAATTCAAGCACAATGCCTTGTGTCAACTCACCCGTAACACTTGATATCTTGCAACAGCCTATCAGAAAGAACATTCAGATTCTCAAGCTTCAGATTATGAAAATGAGGGTGTAGTGTAATCTGTTGCCATGCTTGAACTGGACTCATCTCCGAGTCTTCGATGGGTAGTTCTGGCGAATAGTCCAACAACCGTTTGAGCGTGTCTTTCGGTGCTTGCCATGTGGATCCAGAGGGCAGCGCTTTTGGTGTATCTCGTGAACAGCACAATAATGCATGTGTTGCCAAATGCACATGACCGTGAGGAGAATCTTGATCCTGACCCTCGGACGAGGATGCTTGCAGGATATGCGGAAGACATGGATTCTCGAGCCTAGAGTGGTCAAACTTCACTGCACCTTGGCGAACCATGAACACCACTCACTTGAGCACAAACTCCATACCAACGGTGATCAAGTCCATGTCCATCAAACACACCTTGTCACTGAACTGCGGCGGATGCCTCAGTTGTGCCATCATTTGCCCACCGACCGAGACTGATTCGTGTTTGGTGATTGCATCGGCGTGGGCATTTCCGATAGGTGATAGATCCGGGGAAGGTAGCTGTCCGGGGTTGTTGCCCTGAGACGTGTTGCGAATATGCAAATGTGCTGCTTGAGCTCCTTTAGACTCGACCCAGATGACAGCATTGACAGGGTCACGATCAGAAGGATCATTGATATCAGGCATGGCATTGGCGGATATATTTGGTGCCTGAGCGAGACCCATGCCATGACCATCATGACTACCCACAAAAGTGTGAAGTTTTTGGTTTTCGGATTCGGATTCATTCAACCTGGCTTCAAGCCTCGACACCCTAGACTGGAGATGTTGAATCTGGACCTGGGTGTCGATCTCGTTCTTCAGCAAAGAAGTGACTTGCTTCTCCAAAAGCCTAAGGTAGTTCTCTTTTCGCTCTCGAAAGGTCCTGGGTCAAGAAGTCAATTCCAGGCCTTGTCAGGTCTCCCGATTGTCGACTCTCACTCACCTCTGTGCTCGGCGCAATTGCTCTTTCCGATTCGCCGCACGTTCTAAGAGTCCCTTAGTAAGCTTTCACCGTTTTCGTAGGATCACCATTTCACTCACCCTCTGGAGTCCGGAAAAGCGGACGGAAAATGTCTCTCATACTGTCCCTCGCATGCTAGCTGAAGTGCGATGGAAGCGAGCGGGCATAATCAATTATTTCCCTTCTCGGATCCCAAAAATCTCGAGGTTAGTACTTGCAGATATAAGAGCAGATATCGGGTCAAACTTACTAAGTTAGCTGCACATTCTGGCAAATGTCGGCGCTTGCGCAGGAGGCTCTGAAACTCCACCTGTGACCCTGACAAGGCTTGATGGATAATCAAAGAATACCCAAAACATGTTAGCTTCCCACTAACCTTGCACGTTATGCTTTGACGCGATAACGAATCAGGAGATTTTCGATCTGGTCATCAGTTGCGGAGTATGAGGCTGCTTTTCTCACACTATGTCAGTATGGAAACGTTCCATCATGGCGCCGGGTTTACTCGACGTCAAGATGCAGAAATGTAGTGACAGAATGTTCGACATAGAAAGGTATATATAAAAGTGCTCACCGATGGCGGTTGAGGGCGACATACCTCTGCTCTCACCAGGCTGAACATTTGAATTAAAGTCCGAGTCATTGTGACATTCATACCCCAGCGATACAAAATGCTGTCTCATATCATATATGCTCTCCTTGCCTCTTTGGCCATCATTTCCAACGTGTCCGCCGCTCCATCCCATAGCCGCAGCAAGACCAAGTGGACCAACAACAGCCCAAAAGCAGTATACCTGATCACCAACGACCAACAAAACGCCGTGGCTGCACTCCCCATAGCAGCAGACGGCACCTTGTCTGCAGGGACAATTACTTTGACCGGAGGAGCAGGATCCAATGCCATTGATGGTGCGACGGACCAACCAGCGACACCCGATGCATTGATCGGACAGTCAGCCTTGACGATTGCTGGGCAGCACATCTTTGCAGTCAATCCCGGCAGCAATACCCTGTCCATGTTCGCCATCGATGCAAGCAATTCCACCAAACTCACCCTGCTTGGCCAGCCAGTCGATCTTCCCGGCGACTTTCCCAACACTGTCGCGGCATCTGTAAAGCACAAAACTGTATGTGTTGGGACAACAGGAGCGACGAACGGTGTGTCTTGTTCAAGCTTTAGCCGTAGCGGGCTCAGTGCGATGGACGGCCTGCGTTCCTTCAACCTGAACCAAACAACTCCACCAGTCGGACCGACCAACACAGTTTCGCAGCTCTTCTTCTCGGAAGACGAATCTAGACTATTCGCCACAGTCAAAGGAGACCCCACGGTGAACAACACAGGCTTCTTCTCGGTCTTCCCGGTGGATACGTCCTCGTGGGGCAAACCGGCGACCGTGGCCACGACCGACGTTCGAAGTTCCCCTGATGGGACGGCTGTCCTTTTCGGCTCCGCTAATATCCCTGGCGCATCCTTAGTCTTTGTGACGGATGCTTCCTTCGGAGGCGCAGTGCTTGATGTTGATCCGGCCACGAACGTTGCTTCACTAGTTGCAAAGCAAGCAATTGATGGCCAGGCTGCCACATGTTGGGCAACGATTTCATCAGTAACAAACAGTGCGTTTGTGACCGATGTCGGGGTCAATCGTGTCGTTGAGATGAGTCTTACTAACGCAAGCATCATCGCCGAGACTGATCTCTCCGCCAACGGTGATCCCGGCTTGATCGACCTCAAGGCCGCCGGCAATTTCATATATGCTTTGTCCCCCGGAAATGGCACAACACCTGCAGCCATTACGGTTCTCGATGTCTCGGGTGGTCAAGGAAGTGCCAAATCCATTCAGCACCTCACGTTGACTAGCATGGGTGTCGATAAGAATGCGCAGGGTATGGCAGTCGTGTGAGAGTTGCAGCTCACATCTTAGAAGGAGGCCCTTTTAGATGGAGTGTGAATTTGAGATACTGCCTTCTAGAGGCCCACTAAACGTACCCAGTCAATCTTTTCACATTGCTTCCCTTCCTCTTTACTTTACCATGTCTGCAGTCGCCTCTGTTGTTGGTGCCAGGCACTGACAGCCACAATGATATCGGGAGCCCCGGATGGGAAGACCGAAGCATGGGTTTGAAGTCAGTCATAGAGACGCGGCCCGTCTCGACCCTGAAACCTCGGTGGCTGAACGTCGCTCCAGGCATGTCCAATCGCATATCGATATCGCTGCGAACAACGTTGCATTGATTGCACCGTGGCGGACTTCTTCGGAACGGTGTCGGGTTCATCTGCTGCCAACACATACACGTCGCCCATCTTACTATGGCCGTGCAAATGCTCGAGGCTTACTTACCTTGGAGGTGGGCTAAAGTTCATGCCAGTAGGTGCAACATACCCTTCTTGATTTGTAGAGACCCCAGGTTTTCTTGCCTGCTCCTCGCGGTATCGAACCTCTTTCTCATCCTGAGCAACAACACAGCAACAGCAACAAAACCCTTTGACGCAATCACCGGGAACATTGCCTGCCTCAGAGCTCATGTTGTAGGTCTTGCGTATGCGTGTATGTTGAATGGCGCTCAGAACACCATTGATGCCACACAGGATTGCGAACGCTATACATGATCCATTAACAGCAGTGTAGCCGAGCATATTGGTTGGGTCTTTCCGTTCTCCTCGCAAACCCAGCCGATACTGCGTGCGTCCATAAACGATGCAAGGACAGAAAAGCCCAGTCAAACACGTGGAAGGCTCTGCGCAGGAACAAAGGCCGTGTTGCCATGAACCACCCCGTATTGATTGTGGACTAGGAGTATATATGCCGACTGAAAATTGAGCAGGATCGGAAGGGGGAGGAACGATGGCCATATTGGTGCTTGCTCGTTGGGCCACCTTGGGAGTGGTGGGTGTCAAAGGGTTGACGTCCGGCTCAATCGGTGCTGTCAACTTTTTCACTTGGTCTGGAGCTTGTTTGACAGGATCCGGTGGCTGAGGAGTTGTGGAAGGTTGTTCCTGAATTTGAGTTGATGGGGGTACAGAGCTTGGTAGCTGTGAAGCTGCCTGCTGCGTGCTATATGCAGTCTGATACCGCGGTTCCTCGACGTACATCTGCTGTACTACCCTGGGATCCTGCATCTGATATGGATGTGCTGATGCAGCATTGCCACGTTCCGTATTCTGCACCTGGTGTTCCGATACTTGTGGTGGTGACGATGTCCCTTGTTCTTCTCTTGTAGGATTTGTCCACGTGCGATTCTTTACATCTGCCGGTGTCTCCATCCATGAATACCTGCGATCCGAGGACGGTTGAGGTGGCTGCAGTGAGGGTGGGTTAACCCGAGGATATTCGTAATTTTTCATTTCTCGATTGACAAGGGCGGCGGCTGCCCTGGAATGTCGTAGAGGTTTATGACAGAGGAGGTCATTATTCTCTGTACCCAATGAAGATGGCTCGGATTTGGGCAGCCATAAGGAAACAAATACAAGATAGGTGAGGAATATGGGGAGCAACGACGATTACCTTGTGACCTGATCATTGTCTCGCTGAGCGCCGGCGAGGGTTCTCCCGGGGCCAGGGACTCTGTACGGCGTCCACAGCTCGTGTTCATCATCACTGGTGCTTGGAAGCAGTCACCGTGCACGATTGGACTGCAGAGGTTGCAGCTAGAACTCGGCAAAATCCATGGCGCTTACGAATACAAGAGACAAAGTCCACCAGGGGTCAGCTGCAGCTACAGGTATTTCACAGCGACATCACTGTGCAACAATGAAACGAGCGAAGGAAATACTGCTGCACTGCCGCCAGCCAGGATCAAAAAGAGGACGGAGAGGAGAAGAAAGTGTGTTTGTTGTTTCCGTAATTTAGGTCACCGTTTATAAGCCAGGCGCCTGCTGCCGTCGATGGAAACTTCCTTTTCACACGCCAACCGTTATTGGCAAGCGCCAGTGGCAGGAATACGTCAGGTGCACCAAACAACGGCTATGTCTTCGACCCTGTTTTAAGTATTGTCCGCTAATGATGGTTTGCTTTTAGATCTTTGCGCCTATTCTGCAGCATTCTTACCAGACCACAGATCAGGACTCCCCGGGGTCAAGTCCACAGTAGGCAGCTCAGCCATATGCAACTTAGCACTGCCATACGGACGCAGTTCAACCGGGTACGCTCTCGACGTGCAATTCCGTTGTCCTTTGAGCGGTGGATTTGGTGCATATCCACCTTCCAACTGCCAGTCTATCTGACATGCCAGTGCTGAGATACTGATAGGAGGCGCGTCCTCATGCCAGATGGGGTTTGGCAACCACTCCTCGTACCTATTGGGGTACTCGAAGAACATCAATGTTGATGTGTCGATAGCCAAATTCCACGGCTCCCGAGGCAAGAGTACCCAGTCATTGGCTTCTGGCGGGGCCGAAGTTCCTGGGTATGCCGCCGGCCTCGAAGGGTGATAGTCTATGCCGACAGGCAGAGCGTAGAGAAGAGCACCGTGATATATGGACACGGTATCGTTGGCCCGAGGCTCAATGCGAACTTTCGCACCAAGCATGACCTGAACTCTAGTCCGGCCAGCAGGTATGATAATGGTATGCAGACCTGTCGCATTATCTGGCTTGAGTTGGTGAACTTCGCCCGAGTCGATACGGACACTGCTTTCATCCAGTATCGCCCAACCAGGCACTCTGAATGAGAAGCGGAAAGCAGACTTCGCCTTGATTTCGTAGTTGAGGTAGTTTGTGAATGGATAGTTCGTGTCGCAGCGGATGCGGACATGATTGTGTTTACCCAAAGTTGTGCTGACATGCGTAGGTCCAAGCAGTGCGTGTGCCAATCCGTCTTCGCCAACCTTGACATATGACGCGGGAATCCATTTCGAATATCCCTGCATGTTGACCGTACAGCAAGGGTAGTTGGGCTCGGTCCCAAACGTCTGACCTAGAGGACCGACGTTCCAGAACGGGGTCCTCTCTAGAGGATGGCTGATAGGCTGATTGGTCTGAGCAATATACTGGTGAGCCCACCAGTGAGGCATGAACATGACCGGCAAGGCATTGTAAGCGGCCAGTTCCGACTTATCCGCAAAGTCACGATCGCCAACGGCCTGATAAAGATAGTTGAGCGAGAACATGGTCTCGACGACACTGCACAGTTCAGTGCCTCGAACAGGACTACGTCCTGATTGACGCTCGTCGCCGATAATAGCTCCCGAGGGTGTCCCATGGTACTGGAATGTCCAATTGACTCCATTTCGGGTCGTATTGAGCAGACTATCCTCCTGCACCAGTCTCCGCATCACCGCCGGCCATTTCAGTCCCTGCCCTGTATTGACAGCGTGGACATAGGGGAATAGTTTGTCCGTGACTTCGACAGGAAATGTGTCAAGATCCTCTTTTAGGAAGTTTTCTTCACTGAACCACCATGACCAATCGTACGCCTTCTCGTACACATGCACCATGCATCGAAGGATCTTCTTCTCATTGCCCATAGGATGTTTTTCGTAGAGCCATTGAAGTGCGAGGACCATATCGGCAGCACGGGACCTGCCCCATTGCTCGTCGAAGTTGTCCCCAGGCTTCGATACATAGCCTTCATGCTCGTTCGAAAGCATTTTGTACATCAATACAATGAACTTGTGCATGGCAGGCAGGATCTTGGTTTTTCCTAGCTCGGGTTCGGCTTCGACTAATTGCATGAACCCTAGGAACAGCGGATATCGACCCCAAAAGTTGCGACGGGCCAGGTCTACTTCTGGGCCCAGCCATCCATCGGCTTGTTGTTGATCGATGACCCAATGCGTTACTCGAAGGACGTGCTGCTTGAGCACTTCACTGTCGGAAAGATAGGCTAATGGCACAATGGCATTGTACGAGTACGGCCATGCTTCGTTGAGCCCTGTATCAGTGCGTCAGCGTTCCAGTCTCGAAGTGGAAGTTCGGTGCAGCTGGCAAGTTACATGAATATTCCTGGTCACCACCAAGCCAGGGCGCCTCCTTGACAAGGCGGTAAAATTCGTGAAGATGGCCAGGCAGACCATTGGCCATCAAGTCCACCTGATGTCGAAGCCATCCCAGCGGCTTCACAGAACCTAACGGAAGAGGTTCAAATCTCAGGGGAAGTACTTCAGCAGCGAGTCAGCTTTGCCCTGCTTGAAGACATTAGGGAACACTCTTAACACACAGGTCGTGTTATAGGAGTCGGGGTCTCTAATCGGACGCTGGGGGTCGTCCAGAGGTGTCCGGATGTTCCATGTTGGTACAGTATGAGTATTGTCTTGTTTGTAGGCCGAACTTTTGAGACAAAGTCCTTGAAACTTGAAGCATGGAGTCCTCGCTTGTGTCGAGGGTCGTTGAACTGTACCTGCATGTTCCCCGCCTTGTACCTGATTATCCCTGTGATAAGCGTCGTCCAATGGCAGCTGGGCGCCGCTCTGCGCCTGGGCCTCGACTGAACAGGCAAAAAGTAGAAGGGTGACTGAAAGGAACAAGCTACACAGTAGCGCCCAGCGGTGCAGCATGGTTCAAGTTATACTGGGTGAAAAGAAGGTCTGCGCCGGCACAGACAATGATGATGGTTGAAACAAGAATGAAAGACGGAATGATGGCCATATTGAGGACGCCCATCGTGATGGGTCAGAAATTGCGTGCTTGCAACGTCAGATTTCGGAGATCACGCGCATACGGAGTACACGAAGTCAAAATGTAGGTTACCCCAGACTTTGGTGGCCTGAAAACTTACATCCATATAAATTGAACCTTGAGCAGACGACATGACTCGAGAATAGAAAGCGAGAAGTCTATGGTTATTGTCGAATACACTTGTAAATACGTCTCTCACCGTGAACAAAGTCACTTTGCTCAACAATCATGTTTGTGTCCTCAAACCATCTTCACCTTCCTCCACTCAACAACCACGCAAGTCTCAGTACCGTCAGCACAACCTTCTGCCCTTGATAATGCGTTGCCGTTGTAGGTTTGTTCTAGCCAGTTGGCGACTCGCATTTCCATGCCGTCAAGTTGACAGATTCCTTGTAAGCATCAACCATAGTGGTGAAGGCAGCAACCAAACCCAAGATGCAAGTGACACAAGATCCGAGGTAGAAGAACAGGTCAAACAGGTTCCACGCAAGCTCTTTCTTGAATCCACGGATCCACCGCTTCATACCGCTGTCAACATGAGTGACTTGACCAGTAGCAGGATCAAACGTCTCGTTGGGCAGGATAGCGTCACGCTGTATCTTGAGACCAAGCATCATGAAAGGGGGGAATGTGTAAGTGAACTGCAGGATACATCCAGCGCCGACAAGCACGATCCAAGAATTAATCTGAGGCACCGACTGCGAGATAACCCAAGCAGCGACCCAGTAGAGTGGAACGAAGAAGACGAAGATCCATTTGCCGCGCTTGCTTTCGAGGATTGGGAACTTGAAGAGGTCTCGTCCCACGTTGTTGTAAAGAACTTTGACGCCGATATTGCCGTACAGAACAGCCGCTATCAAACCAGTGATGAGACCGATAATGTTGCAAGCAGTCTGCCAGCCGTAAGGGGACACGCCCTGGTATGATACATTATACGCATATTGTCCTTGCATGCAGTAAGTATAGAGGCCGTATACCATGTAGCAGAGGTAGATGAGGATGTCGGCAGCGAGTAGTCCCTTCCAGAAGTCCATGGGGCGGCGCATTTCCGCCATCAACTCGACGAAAAGCGTGGCGCCACCGAATGAGAAGACAGCGTTCATGAGTCCGTTGACATTGTCATTCAGACTAAGACCAGGCGGGGAGCCTCCAGCAACCTTTATCGGGTCAGGATTGTTTATGTCGAAATCAGGGTTTGAGGCCGCATAGAGCGCGTAGTTGGGTGGCGAATGAGCCATGACACCCATACTAGAACAGTCGCGTTAGTCAAGGGTGGACGTATGCGAAAATAATGCCACTTACGTTGCAAAGATAATGAATAGGTTGAGGAACACCGCCCAAGAAGCAAGCCAACCGAAGCGTTGCAGCGTCCGAATCTGGCCCACGAGACAGCCGAAGATGGTACAAACAGCCATGCAGGCGATGAAGCACAGTTTGCCCTTGGACAGCTGACTGATGGATTGACCACTGGTCAGGACGATCAACGCCACGTTCAAGAAGAATTGGAACGACTGCAAGGCGTTGCAAGTATGACGGAACCATGCACCATAGATGCGGAAAGCGATGTCGCCATATCCTTTCATCGGGTAGCGATCACTATCGAGCTGGAGGTACATACGCCACAGCTGGTAACCACTGTAAGCGGCAAGAGCGCCAAAGACCGTGAAGAGCGCAACACCAGGTCCTAGACCCATTTGACTGAAAGCGTATCCAGTACTGAAAGGGCCCAAGATATCAGTGGTGATGAGATAGAAGACAGCGGACCTGATAGCTACGTTAGCTGGCGTAAGTCAAACGGTGTGGCGGCCACATACCAGGTAGCGGTTCTCGCAGCTCGGGAGGCCTGTACCCATTCCTCGTCCGAGATGGTCACCGGTGCATGGGTTCTCTCCTTGTTGGCCTTCTCGTTGGAAGAATCATTGCCAGATTCGGAAGGCATATGCTGCATCTGGGCCTCGCCCTGAGCACTGATAGACAGGCGAGGCTGCGGGATCGAGACGCGACGCTGCACGCGTTTGCGAAGGATCTTCTCTTTGACAAAGGCGGTAGCACCACCATCGGTATGTTGAAAATCACTTCCCGGTCCGTACAAACGGTCTTCTTCTGCCCGCGTGATCTTTGCATAGTAAAGGTACTCCTCGATTGGGATACTGGGGTCGTGTAGCTTCTGGCGAAGCGCTGTAGGACCATCGGAATTACCAAAACCGTCGTTATCGAGACGAGGATCGTCGGCAGCGCCGATGCCGGCCATAGATCCTACACCTGCTGCCATCTTGTATGAGTTTACGATATGTCGTACCAAAAAATTTCTTGTAGGCGAGACGTGGAGCAAGTAATGGTGGAATAAGCTGGGATATATATACCTGATACCCAGGGCTCGCTGGCTCTGACCAGACTAAAGGATTGCAGGGTGATACTCCCCTTGATACGCAGTAGATAGGATGTATATCTAACATACACCAAATTGGGACGGTTTCCTTGCAAAGGATTCCACAACTGATAGGTCAAGGTTGTATAATTGGCCTCTATCCTTTGCCTCCCCGGCTATCAAGACGCCCCAGAAGGCTAGTCTGATCATGTTTGAGGAGAGGAGGGGACCCAGGATTGAGATTGCGACGTCAATTCGCGATCTAGGTTGGGCGAGAGTATGATAGGGTCAGGAAGAAGAAAGCGTACAACTAACCGTCTAAACCCATCCCCATGTTGACCTACCTTTTCAGCGACCTTAAGCGGAAATGTACATACCGTTGATTGGATTAGGTTGAAAGTATGATGAGATCATGCCACAGTCGCCCCCTGGGCGGCGACACAGTAACGCAAACAGGCAGGTACGTTAGATAAATACCGTGCGGCAGAGATGGATCTCTGCTAGCGGTGATGGTGTTCCGCAAGTCAGTCCAAACCCCTTAGAGTTTGATATGTCTGTTCTTCAACCGAGGCAAATAGTTTTCGTCAGTAAATCATCGTTGTTCGAACTCGTTGTCACTCCCAATTGCCTGATATGCGCGGTAAATGGAGTGGGTGTTGCAGATAATCGAGATAGAAACCGGATAATATCCAAAGGCTGGAGTGATCGACCGGTAGTGTTGTGATCTTTCGCGCCACCTCTGTATCTCGGCGCCTCCTAGCGTTTTAGCGCCTGGGAAGGCTGTGTCAGTGCAACTTTGATATCTTGGATTTCCCCCAACACCGTGGACGAAGCAATGCTAAGTCTTAGGCCACAAAGCTTGTGGTATGTCAACGATTTCGACTTCCTCAGACCTTCAATACGAGCTTCGTTATGGGATGGACAATCGGATTCTCCAGTGCAGCTTCTGCCTTGCACATCAAGCCAACGACGTCAGCGCCCAGACACGATCAATTACATTTCGTGTATTGGTGTCGAGGAATCTTGCCTCATTTGAGGGTGATGACATTTGACGCGATTCTCCGACGTCAGAGTGGTGCATGATTTCATGATCAATTGGTAACGATAACGACGGTAAAGATGAAGGCGGTAAAGATAAAGGCGGTACAGACAGAGGCGCCATGATGCGGGCCACATGTGGAATCTTGGCTCTTGCTGGTGCCCTTCACTACTGTCGGAGACTGCCACTTTCGGCTGGGCTTCCGTGGTATATTTGTTCTGCTGTACTCGTAGCGAGATGCATGTATCGGACCATGTTCTTTCGATCCGTCATGATCGTGTATGCAACAGGCCAGCCGATATCACGATTTTGAGCTTGCCACGGCAACAACGGCATGGCAGAACCGTGGCTAAAGGCGCATTGCGTCGGTTCTTTGGTGGCCATCCTTGCGAGGGTTTTCAGCTCGAATGGATCGGCAGATAAGGAAAGGATCCGGAGAGTGCTCGCTTCTAGAAGCCTGTAAGCATGGGTCGATCCTGTGCTTGTCAAAAGGTAGCATTGAATATGGGGCTGAAATGAAACAAGCGAACATTCATCTCTCCAACAAGGAGTGGGAAGGAGACAGCACACTGCGTACTTCCGTAATTTAGGCCCGAATGGTCGATCCGAAGTCTTTGATGGCATGTCCGGTTTCTTCATAGTTTTTTGGGCTTCGCTTGTGTACGGGTAAAAGATACCTAGGTAAAGAGCCTCTCCGAGTGGCGGCCAGGCAAGAAGAACGTGTACCGGGCTTCCAGGCACGGGCTCTCTGCCCACGTTGTTGCAAGTAAGCTTCCACAAAATATGATCGGAGGTAGTCTCGGGCAGCTTCTATCGATAGTCGTTGCATCCTGATGAACGTGCACCTCAAAGTAAACGGCAGTGAGAGGATGATCTATGACCAAAGCAACAAGGGCACAACAAGCGAGAACACAAGTCAAAGGCCTAAGTTAGGTGATGTCTGACATGTTCGTTCTTTATATGTGTTCCTGTGGACCCCATTCCTGCTGCCTGCTCGCGGGGAAATGGATTGCCTGAAAGCTTACCTAAAGCTTTTTTCATATCCAGAAACTTTACTGAAGCAACGTGAATCCCACATCAAGTGTTTGGTGCAGTCTATCGGTTTGCCAAAGAATAAGGAGCGCCGTTGACTCCAGGCGGACGTAATTCGTTCTCCTCTACCATGTCTTTCGTTTAGCCTCTACACACTTGTCTATCTTTCCTGGACAATGTCCCGCTTCCGCAAGTTCTTTGCACAACTCCCTACCAGTCAGGTGCGGACTCCTGCAGGGTCCATAATCCAGTATGGCTTTGCTATGGTTGCAATGTACTCGGCATTTGCCTTGATCTCGCATGACCTGGTCACAATCAATGTTTGTCTACCTATAACCGCAATGCATGTGCGCGACTAACAAATCCTGAACAGAAAACAGAAGGACCCTCCATGTACCCAACTATACCGACCGAAGAGTCCTTTACCATATATTCTCGGAGACATAGACGCGGAAAAAACTTAAAAGTGGGCGATATCATAGTATTTGAGAATCCTATCTTTCTACGAGGAAGAGCATGCAAGCGAGTCATTGGTATGCCAGGCGACTACATCGTGCGCGATCCGTCGCAATGTCCGACCGTGGGCGGCGTGCCCGTGCCTGGTGTGACGGACATTGATGCAGTCCGCGAGGAGCCGATGATGGTACAGGTACCGGAAGGCCATGTGTGGGTTGCTGGAGACAGCTTGACCTACAGCAGGGATTCCAGATTCTATGGACCACTGCCAATGGCTCTGATTGTTGGTAAAGTGCTGTATAATGGCACAGGTTGGTTCACGTGGAAAAGCCTTCGGACACCGCAGCTCCACCCTGCATCACAAGCCGACTACACGTCTCTGGAACCTGTGCATGGCGAGCTCGCCTTAGAGGACGCGAAAGTCGACTGAAGCTTCGATGTCTGAGTCACCTTTACGAAGTCATGGGACCTTGACTGGCAATGCTAAAAGCGAACGAGACAGTCATGGACACGACACAATATATTGTACAAGGTCTGGCTGACCCGACCTATCTGAAGCTGCTTGGATTGCGCCTCTTATAGGGCAGAGGCTCGACCTTCTTTCTCTTCAACTCGACATCGGCGCCTGCAAGACCTGCTCTCTGCATAACAGCCGCAGTGCTGTCGTCCCATTGAGTTCTGAAGAGAGACGCGCTGATGGGGCTCAATATATGCCTGCTCATGAAGCTGCGGGTGGAGAATCCGTTTCTTTCGACCTTCTTCCTAGCAACCTCTAGGTCGATAGGAATGTTGTCCTTTTGCTGCAAGACAATGATGGACAATCGATGATAAGGGCTACCCTTTTGTGCGTGAGGTGGCAGCCACGGAAGCAGGACCTGAGCATCCGCGGAGAATTTGGCGAGATCGACCAAGGTTTGGGTAGCTGAGACAGTGATGTTGGATGCTAGAAAGTGACATCTAGTTTCGAAACTGTCGGTCTCGGTGTTTGGGACGTCTGGATCGACGATGGCAATGGTGACCATCTTCTCGCCTCGGTCAAAGGGTTGTAAAACAAGCTGACACGGGTTTTCGCTTATGTGTGACTCAACAAAGTCGCCCGGTGGTACAGCCTTCTTGCCGAACGAGATTTTGACGTCCAGAATGGGATCACAATTTGGAATCACGTCGGGCAGCACATTCATCTGCGTAATCCGCTGAACCAGGATTTTCCTTGGGTACTCCCGCCATTTCCGTTCGGCGAGATATCTGTAGATGGGTTTGTTCATATCGCCTATTTTGGTCAGCCAAAGTTCGAGAGGTCTGCGCGGTTTGCTTCTACCTTTGCCATCCTCGAATCGCCGCTTGACGTTGGGATCGTTGATGTCAGCCAATATCTTCAATTGCTCCAGCTCTGCTTGCATACTCCGCAATCTCCTTTGTTTGTAGACCTCGCCGCCTGGAAACGTGCTCGGATCGACATCCTGAAGGCGAGCAATGCGAGCTCTTTCCGTCTCTATCTTTTTCAATTTTTCCGCTCTGTCCTCAATGAGGATCTTGCGAGCTTCTTGGAAGCATTGGTAAGGCAACTGATCAAAAGCAATGCCGGGAGATTGTGCGAGGGCCGCACGCCGTCTTCGTGATCCGATCGGTGGCTTTCCCTCTCTGCTCAGTTTTCTTTCAAGTCGTGGCACAAAAACCGTGGCAGGATCTGGGTTTCGATAAAAGGACGGTTTTTGGGCTTCTGCTTCTTCACGCGTGGAGCTTGTGGTGGTGAGCGACCGCGCCGAAGCACCGAGTAGAGGAGTCTCGAAGTTCAAAGACCTCAATGAATGCAGCAGAAGGGCACTCGGCGCCCTTGCTGGAGGCATCTTGGGATGTTCAATCGACAGTGTCTCGTACATACATCGAACAGCCTTTCACAAAAGTTTCAGGAAATCGCAGCTTAATCAATCTCTTGGCGCCGGAGGATCGCTCTCAATGGAGGCCGAGCACCGGAAACATCATGAGTATCTCTTGAGTCAGACAGCATTATTCTGTACCAAAAAATCAACAATGTCATCCGCGATTCCTTTCAATTTGACACATACTGAGTGCCGTCAGACTGACTATTTCCCCTCACAACTCGATGGACAATTTTGAAGCGGCAGGCTGGGCGGCCTTATGAACCTTGACAACCTTGAAAATGAATCAGCCAGTGACTCAGCAATGGCACTGAACTCAATCTACAGCCATGATTCGTCCTCGTACGCGGCGCATACGGATCAGGTAGGAGGTGAACAGCATGTGCCTGAGCCTAACTTCCCGAGCATGTCTTTAAACCTCACAACCAAATGGGTGAAATCGAACTTGATCTGAGCATCTGCCCGAGTGTTTGGTTCTTCATTGTTTCCCATGTGAATCTCATTTGTTCCTTCCACGGCGCGTCGACGCTTTTCCCAAATCGTCTTGGATACCATGTCGTCGTCTGAGAGAGAGCAGACGTTGGTGGATGAGAAGACAACCATGCATGATAAGAAGGACCAACGACATGAAAAGGCGCCGGAGCCTAAACAAGGCTTTCTGAAACGAATAGGTACAATGCTTGATCTGGATTTGCCGACTTTCTTGCTCATGATAAAGTGAGACTCTCGCTTTTCCAACCGAAAGTACCACTGACGAGACATAGAGGGGGGATACCGCCAGTGATTGCTCTGGCAGCGTAAGTGTATCGGTCATTGTCTGCATTCGCCGCATGCTTACCGAGAATAGATACCAGAGTGATGCTTGGGCTGCCGAGTTTACGACACTGGGATACTTGATCGGTATCATGTCTGTCATCTCTCTGCCTATTCTGCCGCGAGCAAAGTTTGCGCAATCCTTGCTGCTGTCCGTGTTTGCTATATGCTTTGCAGCTGCAATGGCTTTGCTCGCAATTCGATGCGCTACATCAGCCCGGGGTTCGGCAAAGGCAGCATCGGAAACAGGGACTTCCGGCAGCAAAGAGTCCCTGAGTTACAATGCGGCCGCAAATGTAACAGCCGCCGTCTTCCTGTTCTTCAACTTGTGGCTTGCCAATACTATCAGAGCACTACGTCCACAGCTTACGATTGTTTCGATCCAATACTGTATTTTCATCACTGTTGCCTCAACCTATGCGGCGACATTTCCCAGCATGGAGGCTGGAAAGAGTTTCGTGGACAGATTGTTGAAGGTGTTCCTCACCGGCTTTGGAATAGCCACCGCGGTGTCTTTCATCATAATCCCAGTCTCCTCCAGAAAAATCTGCGGGAAGCAAATGGCTGGTGTTCTGAACCTGCTGAAAGCCAGCATCTCTCTTCATAACGCCTACCTCCACACCATCACAGTTGCTGCCCTCGAACACCCGGCCGAGTTTGGGAAGGACAAAAATGCCAGTTTGACACCTGATCTGGCTGCTTCTCACAAGGAGGCACAAGAGATTGCAGCCAAATTGAAGATGACGCTTCAGCAGGCTGCTAAACTGTTTGGTCAACTGAAAGTCGAAATCGGGTTTGCAAAAAAGGAGATAGCAATCGGAAAACTCTGGCCGGACGAGTTTGCCAAGATATGGACGATGTTGCGACAGATTTTCCTGCCAGTGGGAGGCTTGTCGACGTTCGCCGACATCTTACAGTCAGTCAGGCAGCACAAGAATCAAGGGGAAGACCTCATTCCGGATAGCCAGACACTCGAATCCATCAGACGCTTTGAGGCAGATGAGTGGCACGAGATCGTGGCTTTATCCAGGGAGCCTTTCCGCAAGCTCGAGGAAAGACTCAACGATGGCATAGCACACATTATTTACACACTTGAACTGCTTCCACGGCCAATGGCTTCCAAGCGAGATATCGAGAAGAATGCGGATATGCCACCAGCGCCCGGTGATCGAAACTTTGCCGTGCACCTCGAGAAGGAGATCAAATCCTTCGCAATCCATCGCAAGGAGACCTTGCGGAAGTGGTGCGAGAAGAAAGGAATAGAAGTTCCTCAAAAATTCTGGGAGGACTCTGCAGCACAGTACAAGTTCGACGATCCAAACTCGATAGCTGACGCTGTACGATCGAAGCAAAACCATCAGCAGCTCTACTTGACCCTTTACCTCGAATACTTAGTTCTCTCGGTTTGTCATTCGGTACTGGACCTCGTCCACTATGCAGATTCCAAGGTCGAGGACGGAACAATGAGTAAGAAGCATTTCATTTTCCCAGGATGGAAGCGGATAAGGAAACTCTTTCAGCACGCATTCACGCAGGAGGACTCTGAACCGACATTTGCCGACACTGAAGCCACTGGAATCCATATCGCGCTTGGTGACGCGCTATCAGCAAAGAAGGATCCAGAGCATTTACCTCCAACGAACTTTTATCAGCGCTTGACAAACCATCTGAGGGCAGTCCCAAAGTTCCTAGGATCCGACGCATGCAGCTACGGCTTTCGCGCAGCCGTTGCTGCCATGAGCCTCGCAATCATTGGCTATCTGCGCCAAACTCACGAGTTTTATCTAGCGCAACGTGGGATTTGGGCAGTAATCATGGTGGCCATCAGTATGGGACCGACTGCTGGTGCCGGCGTGCAAGGCTTTGTCCTGAGAATTGCGGGCACTCTTGTGGCCATGATCGCTTCCATCACTATTTGGTACATGTCGGATCAGAAGCCCGCTGCAATCATTCCTCTCACTTACCTGTGTTTCTTATGCGGCTTCTATGTCCTGTTGAAGAAGCCGATGTTGATGATAACGGGCGTTATCTCTATGGTCACCGTGATCCTCATCGTTGGATACGAGCTGCAAGACCTCAAAATCGGCACGAAGGCATTGACCTCGAACGGACAGAAGTATTACCACATATACGTCCTGGCGCCGTATCGACTCGCCGCAGTCGTGATCGGTCTGTCCGTCGCGTTCATCTGGACGTACTTCCCGTACCCAATTACCACGCACGCCACGCTGCGCAAGGACCTCGGATCTACACTGTACATAATGGCCAATTACTATTCGATCACGCACTCAACACTCGAAATGAAACTGCGGCTCGGCTGGCGCGCCCAAGACGCAGGCAAGATGTCAGCGATGAAGAAGCTCGACAAGGCCCGCCGGCGCAGCTTCGAGAAGATGATCATCATGATGAACAAGTTACGTGAGCACTCGGCGTTTACCGTGTACGAGCCCTCGATCGGCGGCAAGTTTCCCAAACAGACCTACGATGCACTGATCGCGCACATGCAGAGCCTGTTCAATTACATGTCGATCATCAACTTCGCGGCCCAGACCTTCGAGTCGAAACAAGACGGCGAGGAGAGCGAGTGGCTGCGCGATTTCCGACGGATGACGGCCGAGACCACCGTGACTAGCCACGAGCTTACATCGACGCTTTGCTTGTTGTCGGCCAGCATGTACAACGCCCAGCCTCTTCCCCCGTACGTGCGCGTGCCACCGCCAATCCATCTTGCAGACCAGCTGGCCGGTATCGACCCGGGGATTTTGAGCGTGCAGCATATCGACGAGCCGTGCTATGCTGCGTTTGCAGTGCTCGAGATCGCCAGCGTGCTCATCATGCAGGAAACGTCTGCTGTATTGGCGAAGGTCAAGGAGTTGGTTGGGGAAGTCGATTTCTCGCTGCATGTGATTGGTTCGCCATTGGATTCGACGACCAGTTCGTTGAACAATCTGAATGGGAAGGGCAAGGCTGATTGATCGATTGATCAAGGGGGCGCGGCTTCATGAACTGTTTGATGTTCAGAAAACTGCTTTGTGGCTTGATATGGTGCACGCAGAGCACTTCTTTGATAGAAGCTGGGCAGACAGATTGCTAGAGAGAACGATCAATCAATTGCAGTATTCTACCATCTGGTGCCTTTGTGCAGATCATTCCGTATAGTGTAGCTGAACCGTGATCCCCATGATCCGAACCGAGGGTATCTTTGAAGTACAAGCAACCGCCATCTCATCCCAAACCCAATCACTCCCTGTCCCAACACCATCGCTATACCATTGAAGTTTGATGACATATATCAGAGAATCCAATCTTCCTCCATGCAGCCCGTCTCATGAACAATATACCCAGGTCCATTTCGCAAAAAGCTGGAACCAGCCATACCGTGACCACCATGGTGTCCATTAAAATTGAGGTTTTTTCCCTCCGGTTTCTAGGTGATGCCAATTCAATTCCCTCATTTGAACATACTGTCAAAGTCAAGATCCATGTTCTCTAGATTTCCCATGGCGTTATCGTCAAAGTCGACGTTTCCGTCAAAGTTCATGTCGCTGGAATTCAGAAGCTCGTCGAACTCATTGGGCCCTAGAGCTGGGAGACTGAAATCAACTTCTTGGAGACTGTTGTCGGTGGTACCCATGGCAGCTGCTGCATCCGTCCCAGCGCCGCCTGTTCCCATGCTGTTGTTATTCACATTCATGTTGGTATTTGTGGGCATGGGCATGCCCATGTTGAAATTGTTGTCGTCGCCGGCTTGGTTGGCGTAAGACTCCAGACCTGGAAGCAAGGAATTCAATGAGGAATCCTGGAGATTGAGGTTTGTTGCGTTAGCATCGAAGCTGTCGCCCAGACCCATGTCGAAGTTCATATTCATGTCGTTTCCGGCCCCAGCCATCATGTCCGCGGAAGGATCGCCGTCACCGAACATGGAGACGAAGTTGAATTCCTCGTTACTCGTGTCTTGTGGGGTGGCCCTGGTGAAATCGTCGAAAGTAGGCGCTTGAAAATTGGTTTCTACAGCAGGAGGCTTTTCGGGCGGCTTTTCTGGTACCTTGGGAGTCGGCGCCGGCGGTATTTGAGATGGCTTGACCTCTGGTTTGACTGGAGCTTGAGGTTTGTCTGCGGGCTTGGGTGCAGTTGTCTTCATTGCTGGTTGTTTCTGCGGGACTTGCGACGTTGGCTCGCTCTTCACAGCAGGCATTGGAGGAGCTTGCGATTGTTGCGAGGGCTCTTGTGGTTGCGCAGCCTCCTCTGGCTCAGCTGTCTTGACGCGCTTCGGCGCATTATCTTTTGCAACTTCTACAGGCTTCTCCTGCACACCTTCCTCTTCGTCACGTTTTCTCTTCGCACTGGCCGCGATGTCTTCGCGTGCTTTCTCTCGGCGGGCCTTGTTCATGGCCAATTTCTGTTCCAAGTACCATTTTGCATCGAGGATCTGGATTTCGCAATCGTCAAGCGCATCTTGAAATTTCTTTGCGGTTTCGACAAGCACGGCTCTCGTGGACTGGGCGTAGTTCAACGGATCTTTGAGGGCGTAGGCGATGCGAGTCACAGACCCATTGAACATGCCTTCCACCGTTTTCACCGGGTCGTACGGGGGTTTGTTCGCTGTCGTCGCCATGATGACGTCTGCATTCGTGTGGTGATCAAGGTCAGGATTGGGAAAGAGACGGCAGGAAACACGGTGGGGGTGCTGGCGAAAGCGACTTCGTTCATGTAGAAGGGGGCAGGTACATAGCTGTCGGCTGCAGTGTGAATAAAGGTGAAGTGACTCGATGTCAGTTGACACTGGCGCCCACTGGAAAAAGTGTCAATTTCGCAGGATGATCGCTGATGGTGGGTCGAACACCCTGCTTGTCAATGACCTTGAACTTTGAAACCCCCGGTCTTTTGACTGAGGCGGGCGCCCGCACCACAAGCCTCGAAGCTATCGCTAGCTTCAAACAGGCTGCATGTTTTGACAGGCCCTGGTGGGTATCGAAGCTCCAAGCTTTGACTTTTGGGCGCCTATGAAGTGCCACTTCGCCCCCGAGTTTCCGGAGCTAAAGGCTAAAAAGTCCCCTACACGCCCTAATTAGAGTTGTGACTGCTGGCTGGGCTGACGCCTTATCTTGGAGGAGCTCCAAACTTCATAACGTCGCTATACGGCATCTCCTCATTTTACTCAACATCCATCCATTTTCTTCCTCATTTATTATACGTCGTCTTCGTCGTTGTTCTTCCTTTTTCCCATCTCCGTTGTCTCGCTTGGAATTCGTGCATTGCAAGTTTGGGCGTTGGGAAAAGATATCGAGCGATCTCCCATCTCTCCGTTTCCTACAAGTCATCTCCTCAGTTCAGATCACTTATTTGGTGCGCTGCTACTGTTCTGCTCTGCTTTGCTATCTCAAATCCCCAGCAACCTGCCGCCGCCCGCTCCGCCCGCCTGCCTCTGTCTCATCTCGGCGCGACCTCTTTCACGACCGGCGTACCACTACCACATTTTCTCCTCCCTCCTCTCCTCCGAGTATCTTCTGCGTTCGCAACCATCTCCTACTTTGTCGACGTTTGGCGCTCTTCTGCTGGGTTGGTCTCTCATCTTGATAGCGAGTTATCTTCGACTTTTCCAGCAAACTTTCCTATTCTACGACACCAACCGTCAACGTTTCTCTCCACGAATACTACAAAAGCAAAAGTACTTAGCCTGAGCTGTTGCATATTGTTCCCCACTACGAGTTCCAGCGCAGGCTTTCATTGTCGTCTCCTTGAATCGTCACAAAGGTTGTCACTTCTCAAGATGGACGAGAACATTGCTCCTACTACCATGGCACCTCCATCATCCGCAGTTGGTGCTCCTGGTTACGATGCTCCACCTGGAAGCAATGGCCACACCGGCATCAGCATGGGACCTCCTGCGCTGCCTCCAGTAGTCATTCCCCAGAACAACAACACGGTGGGCAGTCCTACGAGTCTAGATGAAGCCATGTCACCCTCGTCTGGCGGGGTCGTTCGGAGAGCTGCCCCCGAGCCAAACAAGAGAGCGCTGTATGTGGGTGGACTCGATCCCCGGGTGACCGAGGATGTTCTGAAGCAGATCTTCGAAACCACCGGCCACGTGGTCAGTGTCAAGGTTATCCCGGACAAGAATGTGAGTTTTAGTATGGTATGCAAGACCTTGCGCTAATTAGTCCAAGCAATTCAACACTAAGGGATTGAATTACGGATTCGTCGAATACGATGACCCCGGCGCCGCTGAGCGTGCTATGAACACTCTCAATAGCCGCCGAGTCCATCAGGCTGAAATCCGTGTCAATTGGGCGTATCAATCCAACAGTTCGAACAAAGAAGATACCTCGAATCATTTCCACATCTTTGTGGGTGATTTGAGTAACGAAGTCAACGATGAAGTTCTATTGCAAGCGTTTTCTACATTTGGTTCTGTTTCCGAAGCTCGCGTCATGTGGGACATGAAGACTGGCCGCACTCGTGGCTATGGGTTTGTGGCCTTTCGTGAAAGGCAAGACGCGGAGAAGGCCCTCGCCTCGATGGATGGCGAATGGCTTGGTAGTCGCGCCATTCGATGCAACTGGGCAAACCAGAAAGGTCAGCCGTCCATCTCACAACAACAAGCAATGGCGGCGATGGGCATGACTCCGACCACTCCTTTTGGCCACCACCATTTCCCCACTCAAGGCGTCCAGTCTTACGAGATGGTGGCCAACCAAACTCCTAGCTGGCAAACTACATGCTATGTCGGTAATCTTACGCCTTACACGACTCAGGCCGATCTTATTCCCCTCTTCCAGAACTTTGGCTATGTGGTCGAGACGCGCTTCCAGTCCGACCGCGGGTTCGCCTTTGTGAAGATGGACACCCACGAGAATGCAGCTATGGCAATTTGTCAGTTGTCTGGGTACAATGTCAATGGCCGCCCCCTGAAATGCTCGGTGAGTACTGGAAAGTAACGTGATTGTGGCGCATCTAACAGATACAGTGGGGTAAAGACCGTCCACCAACCAGCCAGTTCGACACCTATTCACCACAAACCTCCATCGGATCTGCGTCAACTCCAGGCGGTTACAATCCAGCCTCACCATACTTTCCGCAATATGGTGGCCCAGGTCCCCTGACGCCACAAGGTAAGATGCGAACTGCAAGTATGCAGAACATGGCTAACAGAGTTGCAGGCCCAAGTCCTGGTGGTCGTGGCAATTGGGATTCGAACCATATGCCGAGTCCTTACACTCAGTCACCACAGTCCGCATTTGGCCAGGCTCCTCCGTCAGCTGGGGGCTATGGTCGTGCTCCGGGACCACCAGTAGGAATGTATCCGCAACCTCCAGCAACATACGGCAACAGCTATCCAGGATATCAGCCATAATCTCGATCAGTGCGTTGATCGTGGGTTGCGACATGGAGCCTTCTCATGACACGTGCTATTGAAGCAGCCACGACAACATCACTCTTACGGAAATCACGGACGATGCAGATGGGGTAATTCGAGTACCACGAAATGCGGCAACAAGTTTTTCCAATTTGTAACTTGAGCGAGTCCACGAATTAGCAGGATACCCATGCGAATGCGTTAGATATTGTTTCACATCACCACTTCTCAGAAAGACATGAATGCATTGGAAAGAAAGCAAATTGATCCTTTTTAGGTTGCAGGTACTTCGTAAAGTGAGTGACTCGTGTTCTCGCAGCCTTGTTCAGCCTTGCATGAGAACCCCACTTCCGCTCAAAGCCGAACTGCTACTTTTTATTGGATTAAATTGCCACTACTAGTCAAAACGCGACTTTGCACGCGTTTTCTGCGGGTGCGCTTCATTGCGGTCAATTTGCAGGCCTCTGTATAGCCCAATCCACCTTTCACCTCTTTTCTCCGGGTCATCCTTCCTCACATCCTGTTCCTTTCATGCACCTTCCCTCTCCCGCTGTACTCTTGCGTGCTTCCCATGGCCCTCTGAGAAGCCCCAAGAGGTTCGTCGACGCCATCATGCTGAATCGAGCCATCAACCGACATGCATCTACGTCGAACGCCGAGAAGAAGCAATCACCTCTCCGCTTGAACTCTGCGGCGGCCAACGCGAGTACCGATACCCAAACCAACAGCCTCAAACGAAAGTTCGGGCGGACCATGAGTACCACCAGCGGATTGGGGGCGTTGCATCAGCAGACGTCCTTCGATGAGAACACTTCTCCCAGTCATTTCATCGACTTGACGTCTCCGAAGAAAGGCTCGGACATTCGCTATCCCTCTCTCGACGGTCTCGACTGTGAATATCCGAACCTGCCTGCGGTGCCTATGGACTCTTCCCAGCCCACCAGCAGTGCCCCGGTGCAGTGGTCTTCATCACCAGCGTCACATTTCGCAAAGCCGTCTACAAGGACATCTCCTGAAGATTCAGCCTCGCCGGAACCGGTCAGACAAACGAAGAAACGAGTGCTGCCGGCTACATTCGCGTCAAAGCCCATGACTGCGGGAGGTCACTCCTACAATGAGCAATATGGCAAGAAAGCAGATAATGGACACAATGGTCGTTTTGACAAGTATTCGACGACAAAGCAATTTAAATCCGCTACTGGTGTCGACAAAGCCTCTGCAGCAATGTCGAATATGTTGCAAAAAGCACCAATCGCTCGGCAACGGTCCAACACACCCATTCCACGAACTTCGTCTGACCGAACCGTTCAGTCGACTATCAAGTCCGAGAAGCAGAACGGAACAATGGACAGAGTACCAGAAACCTTTCTCAGTGACGAACAAAAGGCTGTCATGAAGACAGTGATGGAAGAGGGGAAGAGTGTGTTCTTCACAGGTTCCGCAGGTACTGGCAAATCGGTCCTTATGAGGGCGATCATTGCTCAGTTGAAACACAAATACCGAAAGGAGCCTGATCGAATCGCTGTCACGGCGTCTACAGGCCTGGCATCTTGCATTCTAGAAGGCCAAACACTGCACAGTTGGTCAGGCATTGGGTTGGGAAAGGAGCCTGCCCCAGAGCTCGTCAAGAAGATCAAGCGTAATCAAAAGTCGCGGCAGAAGTGGCTGCGGACAAAGGTACTCATTGTTGACGAAATATCAATGGTGGATGGTCAACTTTTCGACAAACTTGAGCAAATTGCCCGCACGATTCGCAACAACGGTCGACCATTCGGAGGTATTCAGCTGGTGGTGACTGGAGATTTCTTTCAACTTCCCCCAGTACCAGAGAAGAATTCGGTCGCGAAGTTTGTCTTTGATGCGGTCACTTGGAATACCTGTATCGAACACACCATTCTATTGACACATGTCTTCCGGCAAAAGGACGAACAATTCGCTAAGATGCTCAACGAGATGCGGTTGGGTAGGATGAGCGCTGCTACCATTCGAGAGTTCAAATCTTTGTCGAGACCTCTTGACTTTCATGACGATCTTGAGGCTACCGAGCTGTAAGCGTACCATATCTTGCAGGAGGCTTGGCTGACCACTATTAGATATCCACGTCGCGACGAGGTCGAAAACGCTAATCAGAATCGAATGCGGAAACTATCTGGTCAACTTATGAGATTTGATGCCGTTGACTCGGGTGTCCAAGATTTGACAATCCGCAAGAATCTGCTAGCCAATTTCATCGCTCCTGAAGTCCTTGAGTTAAAGAAAGGAGCCCAGGTCATGTTGATCAAGAATATCGATTCGCAACTCGTCAATGGCTCTTTGGGGATTGTACAGTCATTCATGGACGAAGGGACGTTCTTCGCCTACAAAGAGGACGAGCCGTCGTATCTCCTGGCGAATGGACCAGACGACGGGGCTAATGAGGACGAGAAAGCCGCCGCGCGCCAGAAGATACAGGAGGCTAGGATGAAGAATCAGGGGCCGAGTGTTGGTTCTACACGACTATGGCCCATGGTGAGATTCAATCTCCCGGATGGCACATCCCGCACCATGCTTTGCTCGCCGGACGAGTGGAAGACCGAATCACAACAGGGAGAGGTCATTGCAAAACGCGTGCAAGTCCCTCTAATCCTTGCATGGGCTCTGTCAATTCACAAAGCTCAGGGACAAACATTGACCCGAGTCAAGGTGGATTTGGGCAAAGTGTTTGAGAAAGGGCAAGCATATGTTGCACTGAGTCGTGCAAGGAGCAAGGAGGGATTGCAGGTACTTCGATTCGATGAACGCAAAGTCATGGTGCATGCGAAAGTCCTGCAATTTTATTCCAAGCTGTCAGGCCATGAGACGTTGGAGAAGCAGGTGCTGCCAGGCACCACCCAGAAAAGCACAATCGTCAAAAAGGAGAGCACCAATGTGTCGCGCAAGATGGCAGCAGATGAGGACGAGTTCGGTGATGACTTTTCATATGAGGAAATGCTGGAGCTCGAGTCACAAATGATGCGAGGGACTGGTTGAAGTAAGGCCATGGCGGATGAAGCCAAATGGCAGCACCCACTGGGCTATGGGCTCACGACTCCGAAGTACAATAGTTCCCTCTGAAGAACATGAATTATCATGTAGAGCATTAGAGTATGGTATGGACATACGATACATTACTATGCAGTAAATGTGCACAAGACCTTGAAAGGTCAAGGTGACGAATCAGGAAACACTCAGACCAATTCCAAAGTTTATCCAAAGTGTCTAAACTCTCAATATTCCAGACAACGACGTGAAGTACACACATACGATCTCACGTACACTTCGGCACCTCTTTTGATTGAGGGGACATTTCAGTTGGCTTCTCGTCATTATGCAGCCATAGAGTCGTTCAACCCACCAGCCACTGCATGATGGCGTCAGATTTCGTAGGCTACACCATACTGGTCACGCTACAAAGCCCTCCCAATGCTCAAATACAGGGTGTTGTTGCAAACGTCCAGAACCAGAGATTGTACTTGCAGAATGGTAATCAAACCCTTCTTCCCAATGCCTACCGCTAATGAGTACCAGTTTTGCTACTCT
Organism: Exophiala viscosa; assembly: GCF_022695815.1. Taxonomy (NCBI): domain Eukaryota; kingdom Fungi; phylum Ascomycota; class Eurotiomycetes; order Chaetothyriales; family Herpotrichiellaceae; genus Exophiala; species Exophiala viscosa. The sequence continues at coordinate 1,547,819 of NW_026944357.1, read as the reverse complement.
GGAATGGCCAGCGCCTCCCCTCGTATGTCCTCGAGTCCTCTGCGATCGCGGACCTAGAAGTGTCGCCCTCTCAACCAGCCGGATATGACGAGCAGGAGACTACTACACCCGTCGCTAGTCAACCTCCTCAGAATGCCACCTTCTCGGCCGTCCCCCAAAGCCAACAAAATGCTGCTGCAGCGTTTGTTGACCCCGCCATCCTCAGTTACACAAAGCCGCCAGATGGACAAATACCTTCACTACATCAGGCGCAGCCGGTGTCTCCTGTTATGATTGCCGATGGCGCCGTCAGCAGTCCATCCGCACGACTGCCTCGAAGTGGAACTTTTGGAGCCAGCTCAATATCCAGTATCGCGACCACTTTACCTAGGAAGCCAGATGCGAAGAATACTCCTGCCAGCGCAACACTTACTGAACCTTTCGACGCGTTGCGGCTTGGTAATAATGTTGTCGGAGCCAAAGAGACGCAGAAAGCGAATAACATCCCTCCGCCACAGGTCGCAGTGTCGCGGACAGGTCCTGGTGTTATAGACATGAAAGACGTCAATCATGGACCTCTGAAGAACCAAAAAAAGGCTGGGAAGGGGAAGGGCTGGCGCCAGACTCCGCTGATAGAGGAAGTCCCAGCCCAACCCAAGAAGAAGGCTCAAAGAGGGAGGAAGATTGGTGAAGATATGAATGGCTGGGCTACTGAAGATGCCACCGACATCCAGGATTTGGGAGACTTCGACTTCGTGGGCAATCTATCCAAGTTTGACAAGCGACAGGTGTTTGATGATATCAGACAAGCAGATACTACTGCGGAGGCTGATCGACTTGTCAGCTTCAACAGAAAAGCCAGGCCTGGGACTGACGGTGGAAGAAATCTACATTGGAGCGAAAACGTTTTAGACACACCGAAAGTCAAGGCCGGTGATCGATGGCAGAGTGAAGCCGGAGAGACCGAGAACGAATTTCCGGAAGAGCACTACAGCAGTGGTAAAGGGTCAAAAAGGGCTGGCTCGCGACGTCCGCTTCAATCGAGAAAAGGAAGCGTACTTCCGGCACATATCGACCGTACGGAATCGCCGCGTCCTCTTGGACGAATACAGACATCGTCGCCGCTCAATGGCTCTGTGTCAGGTTTGAGAGCATCTTTCAAGCTTGCCAACAATAAGCCTTGCCACTGCCTGTCACCCCTACAGATGTTGGAAATCGAGCAGTTGTGCACGTCCGAAATGGGCCTCACAGAAGATATGCTTTCGGAGAATGCTGGCCGGAGTATAGCAATGGCTGTGCTCAGGATTCCTAATGTGAGAAACGTGGTCTTCTTGGTAGGTAACCACAAGTCCGGTGCAAGAGCCATCGTCGCTGCCCGACATCTGCGCAATCGGAGGCTGAGGGTCACTATCGTTGTTCTTGGCGGTGAGCGTGAGGAATTGCTCCTCGAGGTGATGCGAAAGCAGCTCAACATCTACCAGAAAGGGCAGGGCTATGTGGACCGGTGGGACGAATATCAAGCCAAGGCATCTGGAGGCGGAGTGGCTCCGGATGTCGTTGTCGATGCTCTGCTCGGCGTGCACGGCACCTTCGAAGAATTGCGGACCGATGATCAAGCGACGGCGCTGGAGATGATTCGGTGGGCGAATCGAAGCTCGACTGTTCTGTCCATTGACGTCCCGAGTGGACTGTCTGCAACATCAGGATTATTTACTGAGGTGGATGGACAAGCGTTGGTCATGGCCAGCAAGCATATCGTCAGTCTGGGAGCTCCGAAAAGCGGTTTACTCCACGCCATGGCCATGGACCACCACTCGGAGCCAACGTGGCAAGTTTGGGTGGCCGATATTGGCATCTCAGCAGCGGCATGGCAAAAGCATGGGTCGCGGCGGAAGCAAGGCGTCGAATTTGCGGATGAATGGGTTGTTCCAGTCAAATTCGTCCTGGGGTCGCAGGCTGGTTGAAAACGGACTGAAACTGTCCAAAAAGGGGGCGTGGGTTTCTGTTGCGTTCGAGCGATTCATAAAAAGCATCATTGGGGCTTTCTCTCTATTTTGCCTCCGCCGAGAGAGATGAGAGTGGACAACTCTCATCTCGCGAGGCTGTCACAAGCTTTGCATCAGCTTGACTGTATGAACATGGTTTTTACTGCGGTTACGCTCCCTAAATGGAAGATGTGGGGGATGACAGACATGCTTCTCCCACGACTTCGTTCAAAATGCTTATTAGACGGCCCTTTCAAGTGGCTAAAAATAAGCACCTTATATACCTTGGTGTGGTGTACGGATCATTCTCTTCCCGCCCATCGGGTTGTCGTGCGGCTGACTGCATGCAACATGTTGCCCCAAGCCACTGTCTACACGGGCTTCTACGCAGGGAAAGCGTTTGAGCATTCGATATCACCGTCACCTAACCCTCTATAATTTAGTGATTTTACTAAATAATTACTAACCGGGTTCTTCGATGCGTGAGAACTGGAGCGAAACTTACCATATTGTTCAAGCCACAACTATTCTTATCCTTGCCATTACTTTCGGGCCTGCTGGTCAATGATCTGACACCCTTCCTTTGTCTTCTGATGTGATATATCCTGACCTTTTATTCTCCGGCCTCGCGGGCACAAGACGCTTTTGACATCCTGACTTGTCTACTTCCGATCAGCCACAACCTGCTTCTCCCACTTTGCGGCATCAAACGACCAGAGGCTGTGTGAGGCGCGCTGATACACGTTGGCCGAGTAGTGGACCGCCTCCAGTACTACAGTACAAGAAGAAATCACACGACCTTGCAGGCACGTCACGGGAAGTCTGTACCACTCGGCAAGTTGAATTGACTTGACTGGACTTGTAATCGGACGGCAAAGGACGTCAGAGTGTTCGGCGCAAGAACGATATGTAACGGGCCTAAAGGACATACATAAACCACTCTCTGCTTCTTGCATATGCCCGGATCGAATCATCGGTGTCAAAGGTCCTAGACACTGGCACCGAGTGACTTACAACAGTCTACATACACAACTCACTCTCACAACCAAATTCTACGACCTTGTATCACGGTTGGATCAGACAAGGCAGGAACTGATACTGGAGTCTGCATCTGACCGGTGCTTACTTCAGCAATATACCACCACACCATCCGCCAGACAGTTCAGCTCGAATAGAAACACCTTGTTGTTTGTCCCCCATCGAGTGTCAGGGTACGAAGAGTGAGGACACCGCCGCCGGTCCTCCTGGACGAAGCACCTCCAACGAAGCCCAAGCCGGGAAATACCTTTCCAACAATGACCTTCATGCAAACCCACTTCCAACAAGGCTACATCACCGACCTAGTCTGCCCTCCTCCCCCTCCCGGCAAGACCGCCGCCCAAGTCCTTCAAATCGGGCTGGTCCTTGCCCGCGAAATGTGCAGCTCCGCAAAAGTAATGACCACACTCAACCCATATATCGCCGACGTCTCCACCATCTCACCAGCCGACCCTGCTGCAGTCGACATCCATTCTCTAGCAGCCACCTTCAACGTCGACGTCAGAGCGGACTACGCAACAAGCGACTTCACACAATACGCCATCACCGATAAATTACCCGTATTATTCGGATACTCCACGACGCTGGTATACCACAGCGCACTCCGCACGACGAGAGATGGTCTCGAAGCCCTGACGAATCCGGGCAACGGCGTGACGATCCACGGAAGATGGGTGGTCAAAGTCGCTGAACGCTCAGAGTATGTTGATGAAGTGAGTCGGGAGGCGCCGATGGATGATGCTTTTAGTCTGGGTAGTAGTAGTGGTGTGGTAAATTTGTTGGAGACGCAGGCTACGAGGTGTAATGTCATGTTGAGCTGGTATATTAGGCAGAGCGTTGATAAGAGTCATCGGACTACGCATAAGCGGTTTAAGGAGTTGTGGAGGGAGAGAATGAAGGAGAGGTTGTATCCTGATGGGGCTTGAACTCGTGACGACGATGATGGGGTGAGTCCTGAATACAGGTAGGAATTGATGTGGAAGAGTAAGAGCGGGATCCGCTGTGGTTGAAGGCGGAGCAGGCTATCGTCGGAAAGCAACAGCAACACTTTAACGACGAATTTGATGGAAGCGTTCATCTGCATTCCTTGTTGGGTCACAGATGGGATGGACGTATGGAGTGTCATGCAAAGGACTGCTTCTCATGTGTTTGCCAGGGTGCAACGGAAGGGATATATCACAATTATCGCTTAGCCATTCATGCAAGACAATCACCAGCCGTCAAAGTTGCCAAACCCTCCACCGCCCTTCGTCTTCTTCCTTACAGGCTCTTCCGGCTCATCGATGAACTCGACAATCTCATCCTCCTCGTCGGCATGATTACTTTGCATCGCCGCCTTCAAATACTTCCCCACCCCAGCATCAGCACCATCTCTCTCGACAGTGCCATCAGCACGTATCCTCTTTCCCGTCCACGTCGTCCGGTCCTCTTTCTTCCTCTCCTCTTTCTCTTTGTCTGTCTGTTCCTTCTCGTTCTTCCTCTTCCAGAACTCCTCGAACGGATCGATCAGCACGACCGCCTCCGTGATCTTGATTTCGGACTTGGGCTTGTCGTCCGCGTCCACGGGCGTCTCCTCTAACCTCTTCAGCACCGACAATGATACGTTGTCGTCTACAAGACCGAAAATGGTGTGTTTCCGATCCAGATGACTTGTCGGCCGGTACGAGATGAAGAATTGACTGCTATTGGTGTTTTTGCCTTTATTCGCCATTGACACAACGCCTCGCTTGTCGTGCTTCAACGGCCCTTCGATTTCGTCTTCGAAGTTGGTGCCCCATATACTGCTTCCACCGCGCCCCGTTCCTGTTGGATCACCGCATTGGATCATGAAGTTTCGAATATTGCGGTGAAACACGATGCCGTTGTAGTACCCCTTTTGTATTAGCCGGACGAAGTTCCAGACTGCTTTCGGCGCGTACTCCGGGTATAACTCGAGGTTGAGGTCTCCCACAGTTGTTGAGAGTCGGACGTAGCCCTTTTCTTTGACGCGGCCTTTCTTCAGGAGGTATTCTTCATCGGACATTAGTGCCAGGGCGGCTGATGTGTGAGGTGTCACGCCAGTGGACGTGAAAGATGCGGCAGCTAGGCCTGTAGTATGGCGGGTGGCATTGTATGGTGTTTGTTTCGACTTCGTGACTGCGGCGGCGTTCTTTGCAGGGTTTGCTGACAGGCCTTTCTCTTTCTGACTCGTTAAATGGGCATTCGCACGCTCGGCTCGGGCTTTCGCTACGGCTTCTTTCGCTTTCATGATCTTCAGGTCTGCTGCGCTGCCTAGTGAAGCAGCATTTATTGACGCTTCCTCCTTCGGTATGCCAGCGTCTTCACCGTCTTTGAGATACTTGAACGAACTGAGGTTGCGAGACTCGATATTCTGCGGATCTTGTAGGGTTATGACATCTTTTCTGGAGAACTCCTCGTCAGAAACCAGGTCACGCCACATCTTTGCCTTGATATTCAACCGCTCGACCGTGTCGTAGGCGAATACGTTGGCGGAGTCGCCATGTCTGATTGCGACGATATGCGTGTTATCCGTGAAGACCTTGTATGTGACGGGATCGACATATTCGTTGCTATCATTCTTTGCGAAGTTCAACTTGATCAGATCTTGTTGTTTGAGGGGCTTCCCGCTTGTAGGGTTCGTGTCATGTTTCAATAGCCATCGGATGATGTTCTCGTGGTCGAAGGTCGTGCCATCGGCCGTGCATACAGGTGTGACGAAGGGTTGTAGACTTAGGGAGCAGAAGTTGTAAGGTAACCGTTTGAACGAGGCATGACCGCTGGTGTCAGCGCGCACACCGGCGCCGGCTGAGGCTCCGTACGAATCGGAGGAGGCCCATTCGGAGTGGGTGATCTAGAATTGTTAGTCTGCAGAGGGTATGGTGGGAGGATGTGGTTGTACATAGAGTTTATCGGTTCCTAGGTAAGCCCGTCAGCATGCTGAAGCGAGCGATATGAGGACCTCTAACCTTTGCCCATCGCTGCTTCTCACGTTCTGCGTCCGGGGGGATTGTCTCTTCAAGTCGGATTGCGCATGTAAAAAAGATGGAAATGCGGAAATGCGGAGGAAAGTCATCGGCTGAACTTCGGAATCATTTTCCTGTAGCCTTGTCGTCGAGAAGCGAGGCTGAGGATCGGTGGTCTGTCAAGAAACCCGCCTCGTCATCTTCTATTCTAGACGTCTATGCCTCTGATATCTCTATGTCTAGCTCATAAAATGTGCTTCAATTCCAGAAATCTAGGAACCGTGACTTCTTTGGGTCATCTAGGTATACCCAGATACCTGTAAAAGCCGGCCGACCAGACGCTCTTTTCAGTCTCTTTGACAATCCATACAAGCCCAACCATGGCTGCAGCGTTCGCGCCCGCGCCTTTGTCTAGACCGCAGCGCCGCCTAGGGATCAAGCACATCCAGTTTTTGACCAAGATGACGTTATAAGCGACACCTCCGCCATTCTCTGCATGACACTGTTGGACTTTGTTGAAGAGTTTGTCGTAAGCCTGAACCAGCGTAGCTTCATCAACTTTCGACGGTAATCGAAGTACAAAATGCTGAAAAGGAACATTGGCTATATCGCTGGTGACATCCGTCGTTGATCGAGCCTTGTTTGGAAACAGCTCGAAGCCCATTCGTTGTTCATCGGGATACTGCCAAAGTTGCATGTGCTTGTGGCCCTGACTAGATCCAGATTCGTATCCGCAGTTGTAGATCAATATGTACTTGTGCTCAAGATGACTTAACGTAGCCCAGGCGGCTGACAGGTCGCTGCCGTCAAGACGGTCTGTTTGCGGAACGAATTCTCGCGTGATGAGAAGAAGACTTGGCCGGTAGACGCAGAATTTGTTGAGGAGGAGCAGATGCGACGGACCAACATCTGCCATCACTTCATCCGGGTCCGGATTCACGAAGGGATTGCGTCCTTCACCAGTCTTTCTTTCCGGTGCATTCGCCGGCGTGATGGGCTTCTTCAGCAGGTGAGGAACCAGGCGGAACTCGTACTGCAGGTCGTTGGCGGTGAAATCAGCATCTCATGTTGAAGCGAACGCCTGCTTTGGACATAATGACCTACCTTGAAGCCGCCATCTTCCAGAGTCTCGGTGGTTGATGGCTCGTAAATGGCCTTTCCTTGCGCCACCCGGTCGTCGAATTTCGAGATGACCAAAACCTCAAGATCTGCCGGTAATTCGATGGGAGCCATTGCTGATATCTGTGTTTCGTCCCGGGTTGCGCCTATTGCTTCAGCCGCACCGAATATCGGCAGATCAACGTAGTGGCACCGCGTCGTTGGAAGAACCGTGTCTCGTCATATAGAATTTCACGAAATAATTGAATGATGTTGCATGGCGAAGATGATATATATGGATTCTTAGGAAGGAATAGGTAAATAGTTACAAGGCCACGAATACAATGGACCCCTGCGGCAGCTCCCGACGAGGCCAACCATTGACCGCCACTCGGTCCATCTACGAATTGGGTTTCGGGGTTCAAATCGTCCATATGATCGAAATGGTTGAGCGTTGATCGTGGGACAACGACCAAGATTAAAGGATGGCAATATCTACCATGCGTGCTATGCCCTCTTTAGGTGCTCTTCCTTCCACTCGTCGACCAAGCCGGGATAATCTTCAGGGCCGTATGGGTCGAACATGTCAGCCATCTTGCTAGCCTTTCGGTGTGACTTCAAATTCAGGTCACGCAGTAACATGTCCACGTAGGGAACAGCATCGAAGACAAAATCTGGAAAGCCCGGACCATAGCCAATTGGATACCGCCATCGACCAAACTGAGTATGCAGAACCGTTTGCCATCGGATGTCATCTTCTGAAGCAGGCAACCTGTCCAGCTTGCCGTCAAAGAATGCAGATATCCAGATTCCTTGTACAGTGGCGATAATGGAAGTCGTAATCGAAGACAGCATGCCGGCAAATGCAAGGTTACGCCTTGAGACCATCGACGGAGGGACCATAAACCTGTACATTCGCAGAGGCTCATTCAGCCTCTCCGCCAACGTGCTCGCAAGCTCAAGCTTTCGAGGGGGCTGTGTCTTCAGGACTGGGAACTGGTGAAGGATTTCCTTGTCAGCTTCTTTGGCCAGATCCTCCACGTCAGATGGTGAATGATGCAGTCCAACATCAGCCTCGCTGCCTTTCAAAAAATCGAGAGCAGGCTCCTTCCTCCAGCCGGTGGCTAGGGCGACGACATCGGCCTTGAGAGTTTCACCTGATGCCAGGCTGACTGTCTGTGGTCCGAAGCCTGTGATCTCGTCGATGTGGACTCGAACCTTGCCCTCTCTCACGAGGTCGAAGAAACTGGTGGGATAATTGTGAATACTCAATGAACTTCCCACGTAAAAGGCTGGATCCCAAGGCTTCAATTTCTTCAGTTCCGGGTGCGAATCGTACTGGTTGAGGGAAATGACATCGCTACCCAAAATTTTCCAAAACGTGCTGACGATGCCACGTCCGATAAAGGTCCCGTGGAGGAAGTGCCGGATACCAGAATAGCCGTCTTCATCGCCCCAGACACATGGACTGAGCCACGTCAGAAATCGAGTGTGTACAAGCTTCTCGAGCCACTTCTTCAGCGGCGTCACATATGGAGGAGCCATCCAAACTGGCCCACGACCCGACTTCCGAATGATCATATCAACCGGAACTCCGGCTTGGGCATAAGCGTATGCCACATCCCAAGCCGACTTTGCGCCTCCTACCACGACGGCATTCTTGGCCTCCTTGAGCGTCCCTGCGTTATTCGCAAAGTCTCTGACATGAAACAATGATCCCTGAAAGTCCTGCATATGGGGTAGCTTGGGGATGTACGGCTGTGACGTCAAACCCGTGGCGAGGATTAATTTCCTAGTCTCAAAGGTAGGGTACTCGGAGGAAGTCGTATTGAGCAGCCATCCTCCATCCTCAGTAGGGGCTGCAGAGTTGACTTTTGTGTTGAAATGGATGCGATCGAAGAAACCAAAGTGTTTGGCATAATCGTTGAGATAACGATGCAGAACCGTACCCGGAATGTGCTCACCATGCTTCACTCCGTAGGTTTCGTTCATGGGAAAGTCGGGATACTCATAGGTGCCCACCATGTTGTTGGACTTGAGACCGGGATATAGACGATCCTCTGCCCATACTCCCCCAATGGAGGAGTTGGCCTCGAGGACCACGACATTGTCAAACGGATGCAACTCGATATATGTCTTGGCTGCTGCTAAACCGTACCACCCTTTTTCATATGAATCAGTATGACATGTGATGTTCCATGACAAGGCGTCAAAGCAAAGTCACAGGATGGGCGTCCAACTAACCGGTGCCGATAACGATAAGGTCGAGTGAGCCCATTGTCACGGTCGAAATCGCTGCCAACTGCTATGAATACTGCCACACAACCGTACCAGAAGCCGCGAAGATCTGTCGTACTGTTCCGCGACAATATGGTAGTTGGAAATTTCTCCTAGATTTGATCAAGCTCTAGCAACCGCACGGTACCTGACTCGAAATCGCCAAGTTCGCGTTTGATAAGTTATTAGCACAAAGAAGGGACCAAGCTAGCATGAGGTGAAAGCTCTTGGGATGAATTGTTTCAGATTCTTCAACCGTCCTTGGTAGTACCCGTAACCTCTAGAGTCTGAATTGTGGAACATGGTTCCTGCAAAGATCTTGTGCCTGGAAATGCGAATATGATGCATCCAGGTCGGTCACTTGCCCTCATGGAGATAGCTTAACTTGATGTGGTGAAGACAAGTGGGATTCAAGCGACAAAACCATCCCCGTCTATCGACGCGGTCCAACTAAATCGAACATCCTACCATATAACGAACTGCGGGCAATGGGCTGCGTCCGGAAAGCCTATTATATAGTCCACAGGCTAAGTGGGCTCAAGGTTCATGGACCCCTGTGCTCGTCCCACAACCACAAATCGTCGAAGTCGAAGAGGCTCTGGACTACAAGCCTGGCACATGCCTGGGAAGAACTTGGAAGTTGGAGCTGTCCCAAAAATTGTCGCCATGCAGACCAAGTCATGCATGGCTTGGGTGGCGTTGCATATGCAGTAGTACCCCATAGAAGTTCGGCACATCCGATATTTTATCTTGTTCAGCTACTATGATGATAGACAGCTCAAGCATTCATCTGGTTGCCAGCATGACATAAATCGTGGACGGAGATCCCACGGTGGTCGATGTCAGCGTCACATGAACGAACTCCGTGAGCCTTGAGGTCTCTTTCCCTCCTTTGCGAGAGAGTGGGATTTCTTCAGGGCTTGCAGCTCCGGTTGTGGCTGCCATGCATTTGCCGAAGGAACGGCAGACGTTGAAGCTAGACCCTGGCAAGAACCGAGGCAGGCGGCGCGGAAGCGGCAGGATTTGTCGATCTAACCGGAACATCGTACGGTTGTGGCCATACAGAGCTGTGCTGGACTCCGGTCATTCCACTCTCAGACCCATTGACCTCCATCAACGGTGTCGTCGGGTCAAGACTTGGTGAAACTCTGTCTACTCCTCAGTAGAGTTCCCCTCATGTCCCAGCCTTCACCTGCAGAAATTTCTCAAATAGTCAGATCATCACTCTCGGGGTCGATTTCAGCCCGGCGCGGAGTTTCTCTTGGTTGAAGTTTCCTAGTCCAGAGTTCACCAACGATCTTAGGTTAAGCCCGGCGCCATCAGCTACTTGCCGATATTCTCAATTGCGGGATGGTTCGTTTCAAAATACCTGATGAGCCATGGCAGAGAGGAGTACTGTTATGCCATCACTCTTATCCAGAGCTGCCGAAAGCACGGGTGTGGAGTGGCCAACTCGACCTTCCTGGCGACCTCATGGCTACCTCACCCACCCGTTCCTCTCACAGCCGAAGCCCATGCTAGCTGCATATGTCAGGTACGGAGCCATCCACGCGGACACACTTCCGCATCCATTCACAACGGCGAAAAAGCGCATGCCAGTGTCAACTTGAACCTTCATGTGAACCTTGACACTGAACAATGCGGCCCAGAATGTTTCGACCTTCTCATAGCTTTTGGGATACCTGCCAGCCGTCCCTGTCAAAGACATGGCGCAGAACTTTGATGGAAACATTCTTGCCGTCGATCAGTACCCTTCTATCTCGCAGTCCGATGGCATGATGGCCCTGTAGGCACTACGTATGAGACAGTGGGGACCGTTTGTCCTCGCTGGTCAACCGCGGTCTCTCAACCCTTGCAAAGTGATGCGATCTCTTGCCAACCAGCGCGGGCCCAAGGACAAGGAAGGTCTTCCACTTCGATGTTAATATCGGGATTTTCCTCCACGATTCATCCTTGGAGCTGCGAACCTTGACCTCAGGGCTGCAATATCCTGTTGCTTCAATATGGCCAGCACTTTCGACACGGAAGTTTTCACACTGCTGGGAATCGGTGTATTTGTGGTGGCTGTTCGGACAGCCTCCAGAGTAGCCACTGCTGGTATCAAAGGACTATGGGCCGAGTATGTTTGCCCGCGACAGTTGTTCGCTGTAGTCCAAGCACATGCTGACATGCATACGCAGCGATTACTTAATGCTCTTTGCTACGGTTTGTCACAGCTCACCACGTCGCTCGGTCCTCCGTCACCTGACAATTTTAGGTTGTCTATGGACTTGAATCTGGCACAGCATACGCTGTCGGAGCCTGGTGGCATGGTCTGGCAAACAATGGGATGACAAACGAGGAACGGCGGACGTTAGATCCAAATTCCCAAGAGTACGAATTCAGAGTCAACGGTTCGAAGACTCAGCTTGTTGGCTGGAGCCTCTACACCTTATTGCTGTGGACATTGAAGCTATGCATGATAATATTCTATCAGCGACTGACGTGAGTTCCACCCAATGCCTGGAGACTCAAGCTCACCACTTGTTTCAGAGAAGGCTTGGATTTCATGAAGCGGCGGGTCTGGCTCGGCTATGCGATAGTCATCGCGACGTATATTGCGACCATATCGTCAATACTGGGCGGATGTCACCCCTTCCACAAGAATTGGCAGATATACCCAGATCCTGGCAGTAAGTCTCTTCGCGATCTTGGTATCTTGTCTGCTCACAAAATGTTCCAGACCATTGCCAGCCCGCTATCTCGAAAATTGACTTGTATGTCACCGTCATTCTCAACGTCTTCTCCGACTTGTACTTGCTTACAATCCCGATCCCGGTAAGCGATCCTGTGAACTGTTATGGATAGTATTTTTTTTATTGACGACACTTCTAGCTACTATGGAAAGCGGACGTACCAATGATCCAAAAGTTGTCATTAACTTTCATCTTCGGTGGAGCAGTTTTTGTTATGGCTGCTGGTATCTTACGTGCTGCTCTCATTCTACATGTTCGTCAAGCCCCGAGTTCACATATGTGTGTATGCTGATCAGAGTCTATAGGATCCCGTTGGTGGAGCTCAAGCTGCTGGCAGTTGGGCTGTCAGAGAGACCTTCGTCGCCGTTGTCGTTTGCAATCTGCCTCTGGTCTATCAAGGAATCCGACGTATGATCAAGACTGCTTCGGGAAGCCGACTCTACTCTCGGTCAGCGTCTCGCATGGGCTACAACAAATCCACCGACGAACCGGATTTCGAGATGGTTCAAGCACAAGCACATGCACAAGCACAGTCACCAACACCACGACTATCTATGCCCGATTTCGATGCGAGGCAGGAGGACCAGCAACACGAATTCTTCAAGGCACCGTGAGTGCCAATGTGAGTGCCAATGTTAAAATATAAAAATATTTGAGCGACTTGATTATACTACAATAAGCCTGAAGGCTACGACCTACCCGGAGTACCTCGTCAATGGACAGGATCGCAGGTGTACTGCTTTCTTACTGTGGCGCTGGTCGCGCCATCAAGATACATGTTTCAACTATATTAGGATTGGGCGTCACTGTTCGAAGGGTCGACAGTAAACCAGATATATATAACACTGTTGTCATGGAAATACCTGAGCTCAGCACATCGCATCAAGTCCATATCTGGTCAAGGAGTTTGGCAATGCCTAGAAGCTTAATGGGCCGGAGTCATAGTGTTCGTGAGGGCTGGAAATCGGGATAGAGACTTGTCAGATTACCAAGACGCAATAGAAATCTGGTTGTACACATCTTGCTTGATCTCCTTTCACCGCCGGCACTCGACGCTCAAACATTGAAGGTATGTAGAGGTCAGATTTTCCAGAGAGGCCTTCATGAGTACTCCGTATTAGTAGCGTATCGTCAGAGGCGCCAAGATATATGGAGGTCGTTCCGCGGCGAATAAGTCTGAACTAGTCCGCATTGGAAAATCTTTCGAGCTCGAATCAGTCCATCTTGTCTGCGCCGCCAGAAGTGCAGTTGATTTTATTCTTCTGGTCGTCGCAGGTCAGCTTTCGGGGCTCCTTCTTCTTTCTTCGTTTATTGTCTTCTTAGGGGCGTCAATCATGGCTTTCTCTCGCTCAGTCACGTCTGTATTACGAACTTCGCGACACATCGCCTCGCCCAGTCGAGGTGCCAACCCAGTCAATCGAGTCTTTGGTCACGACAGATTCGGTGCCAGAACCTACGCTGCTGTCTTCAATCGTGACAAGCCCCATGTAAACGTCGGTGAGTACTATACGCTGCCTACATCTTGCTGTCATCTAACCATTTTCAGGTACCATTGGCCACGTCGATCATGGCAAGGTAAATCTTCTGTTCGCCGCAATTCTTTCGTCAAGCTTATCATCTTAGACTACGCTCACAGCCGCCATCACCAAAAGACAAGCCGAGAAGGGTTTCGCACAGTTCTTAGAATATGGTGCGATCGACAAAGCCCCCGAAGAGCGGAAACGTGGTATTACAATTGCCACGGCGCACATCGAGTATCAGACAGACAAACGCCACTATTCCCACGTCGACTGCCCCGGTCACGCCGATTACATCAAGAACATGATTACTGGAGCCGCTCTCATGGATGGCGCTGTCATGGTCGTTGCTGCTGGTGATGGACAAATGTATGAACCCCAAGAAAAATGCAGGACCACATATTGACCATCTCCAGGCCCCAAACAAGAGAACATCTGCTCCTTGCCCGTCAGGTCGGTGTACAAAAGATTGTCGTATTCGTCAACAAGGTCGATACCGTTGAAGACCCTGAAATGTTGGAACTCGTAGAGATGGAAATGCGCGAGGTTCTGGCAAAATACGGATTCGAGGGAGACGACACACCCATCATCTTTGGCTCCGCTTTGTGCGCTCTGGAGGGCAAGAAACCCGAGATCGGTGTGGAAAAGATTGACGAGCTCATGAACGCCGTTGATACCTGGATTCCAACCCCGCAGCGAGATACCGAAAAGCCTTTCCTCATGTCCGTCGAAGAAGTCTTCTCCATCTCCGGAAGAGGTACCGTCGCTTCTGGCCGTGTCATGCGAGGTGTCTTGAAGAAGGATACTGAAGTCGAGATTGTGGGCGGTGGTGCGAACGTCATCAAGACAAAGGTCACCGATATTGAAACCTTCAAGAAGTCCTGCGACGAGTCAAGAGCTGGTGATAACTCTGGGCTTCTTCTACGTGGTGTCAAGCGCGAAGATGTCAGACGTGGTATGGTCATTGCTGTACCGGGTACTGCCAAGGCTCACCAGGAGGTTCTTGTGTCGATGTACGTCCTGACCGAAGAGGAAGGTGGCCGAAAGACTGGATTCACCGAAGCATACCGACCGCAGCTCTTTGTTCGAACAGCCGATGAGGCCGCCACCCTGGCATGGCCCGAGGGAACCGAGGACACCAGCAGGATGATCATGCCTGGTGACAACGTCGAGATGGTCCTCAAGACTCACCACCCAACTGCCGTCGAAGCCGGTGAACGATTCAACCTGCGAGAAGGTGGAAGGACTGTTGCGACGGGCCTGATTACGAGAGTCGTTAAATAAGCGTGATGATGCATTCACATTTTGCATGAGTTAAAAAAGTCGGCGTTCACGCTCTGATCTCGGCCCTGAAGGCACTGTATCAAAAATGTTGTATCTTGTCAGATATGGGAAGCTGTACATTTGCGACAGAGTTGCGCCGACTCCGGGGTAACTTATCGGACATGTTGGGGGCATTTGGGGGCGACGGCGTAGAAACCTTTGTATCTAATCACTCTCAACTTCGAACATGTCTGAACACACCTACACTTCTGCTTTGTTTTTGCAACCTCTTGTGAAGTCGAGTCCGTGGAGTTCCTTCTTCCAGGACGTCGACTTCGGTAGTTGTGGTCACATCGTTTGGGTTATACCTGAGATCTATTGTGCACAGCCTCGGTTCACCCACGCAGATGAGCATTTTAGGTTGCCCGCAACGGTAGTGGCACGTATTCACACTCGACGCTCAGGACATCTATAGATACCTACTATCTGACGATCTGCAGAGCTCCGCTTGTAGGTCTATGGTCAACAAGAGCACTGTTCCTGTTCGCAAACGATGAACGGTAAATGCCAATGCGGCACAGTCCGCTTCACGACACCCCTTGACAAGCCCGTCAAGATATTCATCTGCCACTGCCTTGAATGTCGGGCCCAAAGCGCGTCGGCATTTGGGATCACAGCTCTTTTCCCGGCATTCGATCTACTTGGCACCGCTACTGGACATGAACATATCGGCGTGTGGACGCACCAACGGACAACGTCGGGACGGACCAAGGATTGTTACTTTTGTAAGGTGTGCGGAACGAGGCTTATGCATGGTGGTGGGACGTTTGTCGCGGTCAAGGGTGGGTGTTTGGATGGGATCGATGAGACGTGGTGGAGAGGCGCCAATACGATGCATATTTGGACGAAGAGAGCGATTGTGCCGGTGCCGGAGGGGGTTGAGAAGTATGATGAGGATCCTCCTCGGAATGGGTAGAGCAAGAGAACGGGAATATGGAACATGGAGTATTGCACGGGAAGTCTCTGGAGGGGATAATCTGTGGTGGTGAGCACAGCGGGGAAGGCCAGGGCAAGGTATCCTGGGGCAAAGCGGTATCTGCTGGACTGCTTGTCTCTCGTTTGGGAATTGAACATCCAGACATGGGCATGTAGTCTGACTTACTGCTGTGATGACGAGCGTAGGGAAGGAGGTCAAGACAAACAGATGGAATACCACCGATGTTTGTGGCACGAGCCGTGTTGCTTGGCCATGGGTTTGGACATCCAAGGCATTGACGGGTAGCATGACTTGAGGGCCTTGTCAGCTTGCTTCCGGGCAGATACGACAGGGTCTTGAGATGCTTCTGCTTCGGCTGGGTTGTTCGTCTGTATAGCCCCTGTCTGGGCGGTCCTGCTTCCGAACCAGATATCTCTTGTATGTCCTCGGATCATGCTAGATGCAGAAACAAAATGCATTCGTCGTATCTTCAAAGTCGTGCCTTTGTACAATTGGTGTCTGCTTCGGACTTGCTGTGACCTGCAAATCGTCTTCGTACCTCCTGACAATTATCTTCCATTCACATCTAACTCGTCGATGCCAAAACACCAGCGGTTTCCGTCTGGTCAGCAGCTTCTCGTTCTGCCCTCCGCCTCCGCTTCTCGATTATAATCTCTTTCCGCTGTCGTAGCAGCTTGACTTGTCTGTCTTCCACACCCTTCATCCAGTACCCGAAAGAACCTCCAATGCCTGCGAACAGGGGATACACCCATAACGCGCCACGCTGGAAGAACGGTCTCATCTCAATGCCCAATTGCATGAAGCGTGTTGCGACGCCTAGAGAGTGTCAGCTGTAGTATTTGAAGGTTAAAATGGTATCACGTACCGAAACCGGCCCAGAATAGGATTTTGTGAACCATGTTGGTTGTGGTTTTGTTATTGGGCGCCCTCGGCGCGACGACGCTTTGTAAACAGCTCGGGTGGGCACAGGAACTGGTGAGAGATCTGGAGGAGGTGTTGAAGCTTCGTTGACCGTCGTGAGAGGCGGTATGTGGTTGTTCGTGGTGTCGTGAGCTCGGAGATTGAAAGTTGGGGTTCAACTTGCAAGCTTTGGATTTCCTGACCGAGTCTCTCGCAGGAAGTCACGGACCAAGGAGGTACGGCGCAATTCCAATGCTCGATGCCAAGGCAGATTCTTACGGCAGAGTACTCAATTTCAAATTGCAGTTGCATAGTGGTTTGAATGATTCACCGAAGGATTGCGAGGCTGGCAAGGCTGACTAAGAATAGGAGGTCACTCGCTTCAATGCATGGTGGATGGGAAAGACTGAGTGATTGCTGCATTTCGTAACAGACCCGTCTACATATTGCTTGGTATGGCAGGTTATAGAAGAGAGTACTAGTGTCCCAAATCCACACAAAGGATCCTTTCTTTGTACCTTGAGAATGCCTGACCCTACGACTTTGGCTTTGTCTATCAAAGGACACTGCCTTGCCAGGTGTCCGGAACACTGCTGCAACATCGGTGACTGCCAGAAGCCGTCATGTCCTCAAAGGCTCGGGTCTCATTTCGAATATCCAGTCTCGAAAATACCAGAATTCGGGTCAATGAGAAACAGCCAAGCAACAGCATCGTCAACATTCAATTTGCAACTTGAGGATTATCCAACATGGCAAACAGCAATGAAGAGACAAAGCAGTACGATCAAGGGGCGATGGCTGCTGCCAATGGCCTTGTTCAACTTTCACAACAACCCACCGAACTCCCCGAAGACACGGAATCAATCACAAGCTGCGACACTTCAACCAGTGAGTTTGATGAGATGGTAGAAGCAGCTCACATTTTGGTACAAATGAGCGGCCACTCACCTAGCAGTATGGAGGAGTGACCAAATACTTGGGAGTGCGTGCAAGGCTCTGATCCTCGGTAAGATGCATTCTGCATTCAGGTCCTGGAGCAGTTTGTCAAGTCCGAATCTTCATCAGCTTTGAAGACCCGACCCTGTGCAAAAGGTACTCCGAAGCTCTCTTCATGAATGCCCAGTCGTTGTCACGTGGAGCATACGCTGAAACCAGCTGCTGGCAGCTGAACATTAGCCTTCAACTCCCTCCTGCAGTCGGCCAGGAATGATGTGCTCCAGTGCATGCTGCAGATCACGCAGTCTTTGTTAGTACCAGACGTAGAGACCTCAATGTAAGACGATGTCAATCAATATACCTCACCTCATCTTTTCTGCCACTGATATATTTAACTCCCAGATTTCCCTCCAACAATCCAGACAAAGCCATCCGCCGTTTACCAACCATGTGGGTTAACGGTTAATGGGCGCTTTGGAGATGGATTGCCTTCGCTCCAGTAGAACCGTAGAAACGTGAAAAACCTACAAAGAATGGTTTCACTTACCACCAACCAGATGAACGCAAGTTCAAATCTGCTTGGTGAAAAAGTTTTTGTTTTTTTCATCGTTGTATCGCTAGCAGAAGTTGTGTGCTCTAAGTGTGTGTGGGTGTGGCAGTATACCATCGCAGGGTTACCCCTGATCCAAATGAGCTGCTGAGGCTATCCTTCAGTGATTTGCAAGCATTGAAACCGCTAGCCCATGGATGGGCTCCGGTATGTTATCTACATGGATGCCTTATGCCGGGACATGTTGGGGTTGTGGTTGTTTGGACTCGACGTTGATGCGTTCATACAGAGATCGAAAATAGGATAGCACTAATGGTAATTCTAACCAGGAGCTTGGAATCTTCTTACACGGACCAGGGCAAGTCATCTGTAACCCGCCCTTCGTATGTTGAGAACGATTGCTATGTCGACTAAAAGAAAGAGTGAGATCGGTACTGTCGAGGTACCTGAGGTGAGCTGATATTTGAGGTCGGAATTGAAGAACCGCCAAGGCCGGCTCCGACTCAGAAGGCCGCTTTTTGATGCGCTCTGCACCAACGCGACTGCACCGCGTTCCAGACAGCATTTCGGAGTTTTCACAATCTCTACAACTCCGACATCCCTAGCTGATGCGACGCACCTCAGTGAGCAATCGCAGCAATGGCTGACCTTGCCATGGCCGACGTGCCACCAATCGATCCCTCTGCCCCCTTTTCCCTGCGACCGCGCTTTAAGATCTCCGACCTTCCGCTCAATAAGGACCAACGAACAACGATTGATGCGTTGCTCCTCAAAGTCAAGAAGCAAGGCGGTTACGATAGCCTGCGAAAACAGGTCTGGGCCTCTTACAATACATCTGATGCAAAGACTGCTCTTACAGACCAAATACATGCAATCGCAGAAGCCGAAATCGAGAAAAATCCTAATCTACTAAGCCGAGAACGAGGCAAGGCAGCTACATTGATACAAGGTGCTGTCGACCGAAGCGGTATTTATCAGGATGTGGAATCTAGGATTGACACCGAAATCGCAAAACATCTCAGTACCGTGCTGGATGCGGTGCGAGAGATTCGAAGAGCAGATGTAGGACCAGGGGTAGCAGCTGAAGAAGAGCAACGTGGCAGTAAGACGGATGAACAATACAAAGCCGAAACAGAGAATCGGGCTGCGGAAAGGGAGAAGAATCGATCTCGCATGGAACAACTCCTCCGTGAAACTGCGGAATTGAAGGCGAAGATCAAACAGGAAGAGGAGAGAAAACGGAAGAAGGAGGAAGCCAAGAAAGAAGAAGAGGAGAGGCTGAAACGCGAGGCTGAAGAGGAGGAACGAAAAGCTGCTCGGGCCAAGAGACGGGAAGAGGAAGAGAAGCGGGAAGCTGACAGGATCAAGGCAAGAGATGAGAGACACAGAAAGCGTGAGGAGGAGCGAAAAGAACGTGAGGCCCGGTATGAGAGAGAGCGAGAGCGTGAGAGGGAGAGAGATCGTGAACGCGACCGTGACCGCGATCGACATCGAGAGAAAGACCACGAGCGTGATCGTGACCGGGTTCGAGACAAGGATACCGAACGCGATGGTGATAGGGGTCGCGATCATCGCAGAAGCATTGATCGACGGGGTTCACGTGCAGAATCGACGCACACAAAAGACATCAAAGTCGATGAAAAAGATCTTGAGGCTGCAGCACTTGAACTACTCTTGATCGAGGGGAAGAAATTGGCCGAGAAGTCCAAGCAGAGGCCTGAGTACGACTTCGAAAAAGCCGAGCTCCACGATGCCTCTCGCCGGCATGCCGCATCCGACCGCTTTTCCAGACGACGCGAACGGTCACGGGATAGCTACAGAAAGGATCATGATCGCCGTAGCAGGTCGCGTGACAGACGAGCTTCCATCCAAGAAAAGGAAAAAATCCCAGACAAGGAGAAGACGCGGACACCGAGCAAGGATCGTGAAGAGGGCGAAGCACGCAGTCAGAAAGATTCTCCCGAGCCGGACCTGGAGAAGCCCAGGGCACGACGGCCTCGATCCGCGTCACCAGTGGGCATCGATCGTTATGTTCCGGGAGGAGGCGTTCATCGTTCGCGAGATGAACGCGAGCGTGAGCGCGAACCACGCAGGACTCGAGAACCCGACAAAGATCGTGAGCGAGAACCGAGGAGGAAGTACGACAGTCATCGGGGCGACACGGATCGGGACCGTGATCGAGATCGCGACAGGGACAAGGATCGTGTGCGCGACGACGATCGTAAAGATCGTGACCGTGATCGGGACAGAGACGGGGATAAAGACAAGGAGAAGGAGAGGAACAGAAGCAGAGAGCGGGACCGAGATCGAGACCGCGACCGAGAACGAGACAAGAGCAGAGATAGGGACCGAGACCGCGGCGACAAGTACCGGGACAGAGACCGCGAGCGAGATCGAAGCAGAGACCGAGATAGGGATAGGGACAGAGACCGAGATCGTGACAGGCCTAGGGAGAGGGATCGGGACAGGCGAGAACGAAGTCCACGACGCCGTGAGGACCGACGTGATGATGACCGCAGAGACGACAGGAAGGACGATAGGCGAGATGATCGGAGAGACGGCCGGCGAGATGATCGCAGAGACAGTCGGCGGGACCGGGACAGAAGTGACGCTCGTCGAGATCGAGACCCGGTTCAGATTGATCGCTATGTACCTGGCCGGTAAACGACACCGAGGGTCACTAAGCAACTGTCACCATCACATGGAGACTCACGCAGGGGCATGAAGCCGTAAGGTTGTAAGATGTTGGAAAACAAGGTTTTCGGCTGTTGGTATTATGAGACTGTATAGTGTAGGAAGTCATATCGGACAAGCTCAGCTCGAACGCCTTCATAGCTGTACATAATCCCGCTTTTAAAGCAGCATTGTTTGCCTCATGTGTTAATGTATTTCCACAGCACTTACCGCTCAAGTCTTCTTGACTTTGAGACCGAGTGCAGATGAGGAGATCTGTACGGACCCTTCCTAGTGTGACACGACCGCACATCATTACTTATATTGACTGACTGAGAGGGCAAGTTTTCGTACCTTGTAGCACGTGTTGAGGAGCGTGAGAAGAATGCCTGCTCATTGTGTTCCGAGGGGTCGCTGTCTCTGCTTCATGTCATGCCATGGACGTTCTTGCATTCCGTGCACCATCAGGCATGGACAAGGCCAGGACATCTGAGGTGGTTGGGGAACATCCAGTGTTACAGCAGCCAATGCAGCATAAGACTCCGCGGGCACAAGTGGCCAGTATTTTCTGCCCTGAGACACAATGCACTCCAGTATTCGTTGTCCCCTTGCATATGGCGCAGGAACAGAGCAAATCACTTACGGTACCTCAGGCTGGTCTGTTGTGTCTTCTTCGCAAGCAGGTGAAGAGAATCGATTATCTGTTGTGTGTTGCCCTTGTGCAGTCAAATTGTCCTGATGAGCTTGGTATCAGCAGCAAAAGCTGGTAATTTAGAGTGGCAGCCTGGTGTTCGAGACGCCACAAAAGCTTTCGTATGTTACATACGCTCAGAATGGATAAGGAAATAAAGCCAGCGCTTTTTCTCTGAAAGAGTCGAAAATGCAAAATATTCCCTGCGAGTCTTCAGCACGACCCTGACCCCGATTGGCTGCAAACGACCATATTTTAGCGTGGGCGCGTAACATGCAGAAGGATGATGGGGTTCAGCATCGAGTTAAGGCTCTTATCGAACCTTATCGCAGGATAGACCTTGCTTGATATACCTTGTGGCATGTGCAGG
Organism: Exophiala viscosa; assembly: GCF_022695815.1. NCBI lineage: Eukaryota > Fungi > Ascomycota > Eurotiomycetes > Chaetothyriales > Herpotrichiellaceae > Exophiala > Exophiala viscosa. The sequence continues at coordinate 1,525,847 of NW_026944357.1, read as the reverse complement.
GAAATTCCTTCTTAGACTCTGGTGATACCTGTAGTACTCCACTTTCCGTACTCCGTAGCGTGAAGAATGCCACAGAGTTACAAGTAACCAAGTACCCTCACCGTTGGTTAGACAGGGTCTGGCTGTGGACAAGACATTCTTCACTTCGCCGTCGTGATATACAGCATGACTGTCAACTCTGTGGCGAAGGGTGGCTATTGCCACGTTTGCTCCACATGGTCAGTGCTGGAGCTCGGGACTGGCTCGCTCCGATGCGTCTCTCCAGCATAAGGTACGTGCGTGCTGCGACACATGGCCTGAGTGTTCCGCACCCGGGTGAAGGATTTGTTGGCAAAGGTCACTCACATCTGTGGAGCCTGGGTACTATCATCGACTGTCCACGGAAGGATCTTCTTACCTGCGGCGAAAATCCCCCAAAGTATGATTGACAAGTTGCGGATGTATACTGTGTATATTAGGTTTGGGAAGTTCGGGCACCACTGCATGTCATTCCTTCGTCGCCAGAACCGTCCCCACGAATGCAGATCACCTGAGACGACTGCATTGTACAATCTTGCATCGCTTCCAAACAGTGTCTTCCTGTATGTGACGCTACGCCGACAGCAGCGGACTTCAAGAATGCAGATGACCATGCTAGTGTAAGGTAGGACATTGTAGCATTATGAAGGCAGCCGGGACTGGTTTAGATGATCGACCAGAGCGGAGAGATGAGGCGCCACACTTTGAACCTTCCAAGCACGCCAGCAGGTGATGATGCACAATAAACAGTCTGACAGGATACAATCTGTCAAAACTCTTCTGGCAAGCCAGGTAGAACAAGTCTTGTGTGTCTGTATCTCTGTGTTCGTGTCACTTCTGACACCCCACGCCATTGGAAGTTTGTCTCATACCAGCACCAACGCAGTAGACGAGAAACAGTAGGCGTGGCGATATATATCTTCTTCCAATATCATGATTTCTATAACCGCTGGCCGTTTCCGTATTGAGGAAGGTCGATTTTGATGAAGGAGTCAATGAGGCGATCGCTTGAGGGGGGGCTGGACAGTTCTCCAGCAGGAGTCACTTGTAAGCTGTCCTTGATGGGAATAGATACCGCACCAGTACGGGAACCAGGCGAGGCAGGGTCCAAATGGGCCGATGCAAGCTCTTTTGCATATCAACGGCAGAGTGACGAAAGTCAGACCAGGGCACCGAGTTGAGGAGTTTTGGTGTGCTGGATGCTGTGATTGGAGATGGACCAGGAATGAGGTGTGTGACGGCGGAAACTGCGCAGCCAATGGTTGGAGGTATAAGCGCCGAAGCCAGAGTCGCTAGGCCTAAGCCTTTCGTGCCTGTCCATCCTCGACCAACTGTACATTCTCTTCCACCTCCATTCACATTGACCATTCTCCATCCGCATCAACTTGCATTCAAGCTAGATTTACATGCTTATGATTCGAAGACTCTCGCCAATACATGCGCCTGCTCCCAGGTTGGGGGCCTGCGGGGCCGCAATCAACTGTCCGCGGTCCAGTAGAGCTTCGCAGTCATGTTTCCATCAATGTCGTTGGTACTTCGAGAAATCGACGGCCATCTTTCTCGAATTGCTGCTAATATTGCACATTGCTCTTCTGCTGCGCCTCTTTACCTAAGTCCACATGATCCATTGAGTTCGAGGCAATCCATCTCGAGAGATTTTGTTTCAGATGTTCATTTCATTCACCGAATATTGCTCTGACAAGTCTGTACACGGAGTTCGGTATAGGCATGCTTCGCAGTATTTGCTTTCTCTTCTGATCTGATCACGAAATCCCCCGATCGGTGTTGTCTCCCCTATAAGGTCTCCTGCAGGACGACCCTGTTTCGCGGCTACGTTGGCGGCTCTAGGATTCCTTGGGTTAACGGTCGCTACACGAGAACGCAACCTGCTGCTACCCTCCCTCATTGTTGCACGGCGGATGAATTAGTCTGCACTCAAATAACCAGCGCTTTGGATAGATTGGCGCTGTACGGCCGGAAATATGTCATAGGTTGAGGTTGCAGGAGCGAAAGAGTACACATAAGGACATCCTCTCATCTGGTGGAATTCATGGCATTGCTGATACATCGGGGTTAGTCGCATCTCCAGCGTTGGTGAAAGTCCACCGACTATGTCTGCCAGCGTAGGCATTGCGCGCCAACGATCCGTATCGAACAAAGCCAAAGGAGTGTCAATACCGGCGCCTTCTCAGCCCAGACCTCATGCCGAAGACACGGCTTTAGAACCATGTGCTTCCACGGCGTCGCTCTTCTTGTACGCCCAAGGTTCTGCTGTCTTGTGTTTACACCATGACACTCTGGCAGTTGAAAGACGCTTTGAAAAGCACTCCAAGGACATACAACTGATTGCTGCTGATAATGTCAGCGAAACTGGTGCTGGAAGACTGGTCGTCACCTATGATGTTGGTCGAACGGCAATAGTCTGGGATTTATTCACCGGCGAACAGTACTCACGGTTCGTATCATATGAATCACTGAGGGTTGCTCATTGGATGAGGAATGGCAATATCGCATTCGGTGAGACCTTTCAAACTGACATATCTTTCTTCGCTAACATTAGCAAGGCAACGCGAAAGGCGAGGTGATATTATTCGAGCCTGCGACGAGTGATCATATTTCCGCGCGCACGATTTTCGACCCAATCACTGCAATAGCTCCGTCGTCAGATTGCAAGACATATGCTATAGGGTAGGTCGCCAAAGTGGTACTCCTGTTAATGCAAGCTAACGACTTAGCTACAACAATGGCTCGATCCTGTTGGCAGCCTTGCAGCCATCCTTTATGATCATCCACACTTTGACTACATCAAGAGGACCGTCTCCTATTGTGAATCTCACATGGCATGCCTCTTCGTCCAAGCAGAAATCGGACATGCTAGCTACTCAGACAGCAGACGGAGACCTAAGGATTTGGAGTGTCTCGAAACCGCCCACCGCCGAGCCTCCCCGAGTCATCCGTGTCTTGAAGCGCTCGGATGTCTACCTTCCCGGCCGAAACTGGATCTCATGGTCCAAGAATGGCCGCATTGTCCAGTACTCTGAAGGAAAGACATGGGCTTGGGATGTGCGAACGAAACACGTGACTTACGAACCTATGCAAACAATCGAAGGGGTTAGAGCCGTAGCTTGCCATGGCCCAACTGGAACTCTTTTCACACTGGGTCCCGATTATACAGTGCAACAATATGATGTGGAAGGAGGCGTTTTGGTGGCAAATGTACGGCACATCCCGACCACGATCCCCCCGACTCCCCCAGAGGATAAGAGAGGACCTTTGTGGACGACGTCCGAAAGCGAAGAAGAAGTGGCCTCTCCTCTAGGCCGCGCACGGCGAGAGCTGCGCGCTGTCGAAGCGACCAGGCACGAACGGCATAATATTCCGAGCCCTCAGTCCACTGCGAGCTCGCACCAATCCGGAATCAAACCGAGTGCGAAGGACATCATCTCCCCTGCTGGTAGAACTGACTATACCACAACTTCGTTCGACACCGGATTCCAGCCCCAGTCCATGTCCAGCCAGCAGGCAACCCAGGCATACCAGCCACAATCCCCTGTCACTAGTCGCATGAACAAAAAGGGCTCCCGCTTAAGACAAGAAGTGATCATGAGTCCCGAAGAACGACCTGTGGTCGACCTGTTCCCGTTTACGAGAGCTAGACTGCATGATGTCCAACACCGACCACCAATGGCACTGGATGAGACTCTGTCCGCTGATGGCCTGCGTCGCCACATGCTCAGCGTTGTCTTCGGTTGGGATGAGGACATTTACGATCTCATCCGTGATGAACTAAGTCGTCATCCCAGCGAGAGTCAAAATGCCATTTTCCTCGCTAGGTGGCTGAATGAGGATCCAGACTATCTCGCTGAGATCATGGGCCTGACACACAACGGGTCAAAACTCGACTGGATGCTATTAGCCCTGGGGACGATAAGCAATCAAGTCGGCGCAAAGAAGATCACCCAGGTCTTCATCGAAAAACTGCTCGGTAACGGCGACGTCCATGCTGCGGCTACCTTGATGTTTGCCCTAGGCGACAGAAGTGACGCTATCGAGGTATACGTTTCCAACAATCACTACTTAGAGGCTGTTTTGTTGACATGCCTTGCTTATCCTGATGACTGGCAACGTCAATCTTATCTCGTCCGAAAATGGGGAGAGCACGTCGTGGAGAACTCTCAGCAGTCGCTTGCCATACGATGTTTCGCGTGCACCGGTGTCGAGCCGTCCGATATCTGGACCTCACCACAGGCACAGGTCCCCACACAGACCGTTCCTGAGGTTGTCCAGATGCCTCAAATGCCTCAATTGCAGCAGCTCGAACCCATGGAGTACCCAGCGATATTCCGGAAAACCCTCGAAAGGCGACGGACGCTTGATGCTCCAACTCCAGTCGCCATGCCGGCACCACATATCATGGCGAGCATGCCTGCACCGCCCACTCCCTTCAGAACCGCTGCTGCGCAAGGCACCAGGATCACTCCGCAGACATCAGCCTTGAAGCTGATCACATCGTTTGAGGCGCCATCAAGCAATCATTTCAAATTCCCGGGATTGAAACCTGATGACCGTACTCCAACCGTTGGTGCAGCAGTCACCCCGATTGCCGAGTCAGCAGTTGATAGATCGGCTTTGTCACCAGGAGGCTTGGGATCATACCGCTTGAATAACATTCGCAGCATCAACAGTGCCCTCTCTGCCAAAACGGCAACTCCGGGTGGCTTTCAGCCCAGCCGTTTACCTTCAATCGGTGAAACGCCTGTAGATGTGGAGGCTCCTCAATTCCCATCCACAATGCCCCCACGATCCGTATCGGTGCCTATGGAGCTAACGTCAATCAAGGAGAGCCAGGCTGAGCGACTCGCATCTACACAAGATGCACAGCGGACTAGTAAACCAGGCCTTACTCTGCTTACCTCTGCGCGTTATGAGCCAGTCGAAACTCCGGTCAAAGAAACGCCTCAGACCGCTCTAGGACCACAAATGGCCATTAATTTCCCGGGACCGAATTCCCATCTTCATAATCGGCTGAATGCGGACGTAGCAGGGGTCGATTCTCCGCATCCAAGGACTGATTCGAAGAGCCGAAAGCCAGAGGGTTTGTCGATTCAAACAATAGCCGCACAGCAATTGGAAAATGGCCAGGCATATTTGGCTGGGACTGGCTATAACGACCCCATCAGCAGACCGGCAACTACTGGTACCTATTCCAATACACAAATGGATACCAGCGGGGACTTAACCAGCCCTCCAACTACTGGTCGAAGTTACCGGGACGCAAAAAGCCCAGTCGTTGCAGGGAAAAGCATTGATCATTTCATCAGTAGCCTTGATCAAGCTCACTACTATGAAACCCATTCTCGCGCGCGGGGGTATAGCAGTGCTAGTAAGCAATCCAAAGACAGTCACTCGGAGAAGAAGCAGACTAGAGCCAACAATTTCGGCGATGGGAGCGAACGGGATGTCCGACGTACTGTACCAGCTGGCAACCGTTCACCGTCTTCGCCTGTTCCAATGTCGCCAGAGGACGTCCGGATGTACAGCACCAGTGTGGAAAGTTTTGACTCCATGTATAGCTCGAACCTGTCTGGGTATGACCGGGCCGGAACTCCTGGCAGTATGTCTAAGCTCAGCCGTCGGGGTTCTCAATCTACTACCAAAGGCACAAAACAGCGCCATAGATCTCGCTCGAAGACACAGGGGCACAAAAGCAGAACAGGAAGTCGCGTTCCAAGCAGGCAGCCTAGTCCGGACCAGGCACTCTTCTCCCCAAGAGGCCGAAGTTCGTCAAGAAAAGAAAATCTAGGGCACCGTTCTCCGTCATCACCGAGACCGATGGTCCCTTCTGAGGAAGATTTGCAAAGTCGCTTCGACAAGGGTTCCTCAATGAGGCTCGTGTCTCGAGATCGACACAGACTGCATCGAAGCACAAGCCGTCAGCCAGAACTCGGAGATACAAGCTCCAGGAGGGACCCTTCGCCTGATCGTCGACGAGCGAGACCCAGATCCCGTAGTCGTCAGGCTGAAGAACCGTCCTTGAGCAGGAAGACAAGTCGCAGTGAGAAACATCGTCGTCATCGACAGCAGAGCGACACAAAGTACGATCGGTCTTGCCAGCCTGATGATCCTGAAGACTATTTTTCAGGTCTGCCTCTTACCACCGAAGATTCCAGACCCGCCAGTCAACCACAGTTCTTACAAAATGTTGGCAGGAAAGAGTCTGCAGCTGAACAGCTAGCAGCTCGCAGACAGTCACTTACACGTCGACCTTCGGTGCCACATATTCCACTCCCGTCGCAGATCGTTGGTCATGCAAAATCCGCCTCGACTAGTAATGTGCTCCCACCCTTGATGAGAGCTCAGACAGACGACGGACCTGTCATGAAGGTCTTGTCCAACAAGCTTGATCTGGAGACATCCATGCCGAACAACAGCGCCCTAAGAGGGCGTCCTGGCACCCCAAAGGCGATGCAGGTCGCCGTTGAGACAATACCAGAAGCAGAACCCGCAAGTCGTGTGGGTGGCGGAGAGCTGTTGTCAAGCAGCGTATACCGTGCGCCGGCTCGAGAGGATATTATCAGGCCGGGTTCAGCACCTGCTCCTGCGCCTCTGGAGTTCCTGTCCCAGATTCCAAAACACCCTCTTTACGATCATCGTATTGGCAATAGCAGATCAAGCAGTAAGGGAGCAGAGACAAGGTCGAGAAGTCGTGGGACGTCTCACGAGCGATCGCGTGTATCTCCTCGAGGGCCTCAGGCCGTCTCGGCGGTTCCAGCTGGACTGGTAGGCTATACAAATTCTCCACCTCAAGGGCATCCTCCCATACTACCGGAGCTGCAACACCTGGCGGCGATTCCACCGCCTCCTCCGCCACCGCCAAAACCGGTCTTGTCGCTTGCAAGCACCAATTTCTCAAGTCTTCGTGGCTTCGAAGCGGACGCTGCCAACGTTCCTCTGCCGATGTCTGCGATCCCGACGTCCTTCTCAGAAGCACCTAATAGCGGTATTCCGTTCTCGGCCGTATCTTTACCTACAGGCCACCGACGCGAACGATCTGGTTATGAGAGCAGCAACGGCGGCAATGGGTCGGGATCGAACCAGATATTTGGGAAGATTCGCAGTTTTGCGGGTCGTGTGCGGAGTCCATCTCGCGGACGACGAAATGATGATAATCAGGCCATGAGTCCGAGGATGAACAATGATCAAATCGCGCCGTATGAGAGTATCCCATCCGCGATGACGAGCAGTGCAGGTTGAGAGGGTACGATGGAAAGGTGTGTATTTGCATTGTGCTGTGTCAGAGAGCAAGGATGAAGTTGGACGGCTGCAGGCATAACTACGATTATGAGCGTTATGAAGTCATTCATTGGCCTTTTCAGTGTTGCGGAATACGCACAGAGGTCCAAAAAGGGGTGGAAAAGGGAAGATTGCTCTACTGCTCGCAAGAGCTATTGGGATGTATCACTTCGATTCTCTACCATCCTTAGCAGAGCTTTCATAGTCCTTTGCACGGCGATGTAATGGATGATGGATTGTTGGCTGTGTATCTGGGACCATAAGGAAGACTAGCCGCGTAATATCTGCGTTTGAGCAGGATGACCTCAACTCCGGATTTTTACATTAAAGGGGTTTCCCCGGACGGAAAAGCGCGCCTGTATTGATAACATGCCGTTGGATGTCCCCCTAATGTTCGGGCGATAAGATAAGAGCACAAGGTGAGTATGCCAGCTGTCCGAGGGTATGTGAGTCCAACGAGGCTTTCATGACGGTGTAGCGTTATTGAAAGCAACATTTTTTCTCGAGGCAGACATTTGCCCTCTGTGCATTTACAGTATGAGTTGACCCCAATTCTTCAGCTTCATTGCGCGCCATCACCGGAAACATGACCTTAGAGTCCTCGGTAGACGTTCTGGTCATTGGTGCCGGGCCCGTTGGACTCCTGATTGCATATCAGGTTTTGAGGGCCGGATGTTCAGTGTACGTTATTGACAAGGACGACAAATATGCAGGAGCCCAGTATGGACGTGCCAATGCCATTTACGCGCGCTCCGCTGAACTGCTCGATCAATTGGGCCTTGCGGATGATATTGTACAGCAATCCCACTTTGTGCGCGAAGCTTATACTTACGACGACAAAGGCGAGCGTGTGATACCGGGGAGGGTTTGGAATTTTGTGGAGAATGTCGCGGATACAAAGTATGCACACACTTCTACCGTTCGGTCTTTGAGATTACCTAGGGTAGATCTTAGGGAGGAGTTCTGGCTGACGATGTACGGTGGTGGTTAGATTTGACTTTGGTCTTATGCTGCGACAGCGGTATATAGAAGAGTGTTTACGGGATAGCTTTGCTGCGTTGGGGGGGAAGATACATGATTTGACGGAATGTGTTCGACTTGAGTATACCAACGACCCAGCAGATGGTGTGACGGCCACTGTGAAAGACATACGTACGGCGGCAGAATACACCGTCAAGAGGTATGGAAATTTTCAGCAGGCAGGACGGCAGCAGTGATACTAATGGGAGTCCTTTGGCAGCAAGTATCTGGTCGGCGCCGATGGAGGTCAGAGCTTCGTTCGCAGGTATCTCAACATTCCGTTCGAAGGGGAAAGGACCGAAGATCAGTGGATTCGAATCGATGGCAAAGTTAAGTGTAACATTCCCACGCCGAGGGCTTATGCTTCTATCGAGAGCCTTAGACATGGAAACGTTCTGTGGGCGCCGTTGGACCGAGGGGTCACTCGCGTAGGTTACGTTTATACGAGTGAGCTACGGTCTCGATATGGAGGTAAAGTCACCGAGGAGATTGCCATACGAGAGGCAATCGAGGCTGTCAAGCCGTTTGAGCTTGAGTTTGAGAGAGTCGACTGGTGGACGTTGTGAGTATGCCTAGATACTCATCCGATTCTCGAGGACTGACTGCCATGCGTCAGATATATCATTGGACAGAGGGTTGCTGCTACGTATCAGCCGCACTCTCGTATAGTACTTGTTGGCGACGCCTGCCATACGCACTCGTCCGGCGCTGCTCAGGGACTCAACACGGGGATACACGATGCCTGTAACCTGGGTTGGAAGCTCGTTTTAGTTCTCAGGGGTCTTGCCAAAGACGATCTTCTTGCGACATATGGGACAGAACGTCGAGCCGCCGCACAACGCTTGATTGGATTCGACCGGAAGATTTCGACGTTGATGGCCAACAAATGGCCCGAGGGTATGAAACGTCCCGCTGATAAAGACATCAATCAGGTTTTGGCGGACCTCTTCGATGATGCGAAGGGTTATAACACTGGACTGGGGATTTCGTACGAAGAAAATCTCATTAATGTGCAAGGCCCCAATGCCAACGCCTGTTCTGGCGTTGCACCAGGTGCACGTGTGCCTGATTTGGATCTGCTGAAGCCGGGTACCCTGGAGGTTATCAGGCTGCATGCGGCCGCACCCAACCGAGCTGTTGTATACATATTGGCATTCGTGGGAGACCCACGAATCACACTGCCTTCGATAGCAAAATACTCGGCAGCAGTCGACACCTCGACACGGAAGTTCGCCCGAGGGGTAGTGCAGACGGTCACTGTGGTGGCTTTGGCGAACAACCGAATCGGTGTCGAAGAGGCATTGGGATGCCTTCCAGGTGGAAAAGTGTACTATGATAAGCGTTCAGAAGCGCATCGTCGCTTCGGCGTGGACTTAAGGTATGGCGCACTTTTGGTGCTGCGGCCCGACGGACATGTCGGATTCACGACAAAGATGGGTGCTGACGGTGTGGATGATGTTGAAGCCTATCTGAAAGGATTCTTGGTCGATCAATAAACACACAATATGGCAAGAAGTTCGTAGGATACCTGGTGGTCAATGTGTCAAATAGGGGAGTGACTGGCGAGGGTGGCATCCAACGATTGGGCTTCGGAAGTGGCGGAAAGCTTCGTCTCTTTTCCTCGTTCCCCTTTCTCCTTCTGGAATGACGATGACGGTCGCATGACATAAGGCAAAAGATTGCTTACATCGACTACGACTACTCCCTACGGTATGCTCGGAAAGATGATCAAGCAGTCGATGATTCGACAGGATCCATCGGCGAATGTTCTTTCCAGGCGGCCTGGATAAGATAGGGCTTTCTTCCCTTCCTCTGGTCGCGTGGCTCCTGCAATTCCACACGGATGCGAGTGTAACGACGCAGAAGAACAGAACAGAACAGTGCACACCCTCAAAGCGCACATGGCTACCACCAACAAGTCTTGAAAGAACGACTCCCTCATGCTTGTATCACTATTATCAACTCTGCCCTGACCTCTGAATGATCCTGGATCATCTTCACCTCTTCCCCTTCTCGGCCCACGGCTTGACAGGACCGTGCACTCCCGCCCCGTCGCCGCATCCACCTCGACACCAGCCTCGTTATACCATTAAAGCCGCAAGAAAAGTCCCTGACGTTTCTTCTCTGAGTTAAAGTGGTTAACAAGAAGGCTCGCTGTTATCGACAGTCCCACCGCTGCCGCGCCTCAACTTGGACACGACCGTCCTATCTAGTCATACATCACACCTCTCAAAAACCTCGTTTTTTTGCCGAAGGAAACCAGATAATACGACACCGGGACGACTTTGAGTATTACCTCAGTGACCGATGCCCATGAGAATCTCAGTGCTATGAGCCGGTCTCGATCCTCTCCTCACTCCATGTACAATATGTCGAGCGACTACCATGATCATCGTCCCTCGCTCGAGCCATTCCCTCTATTCATCGATTCCGCCCCTCCTAATTCGGAAAACTACTTCTCCTCTCCCATAGCCATGGCTGCCATCCAGCTTCTTGCCTCCTCCAGCACGCCTCCCAAAAGCAAGCCGCGATCCTTGACGGCAGCTAAAGTCTCAAATTACCTGAGACTGCGCTACCACCAATATGAAGTCACCTTTGGCGTCTATATGATGACCCCAGCCGAAAAATGCGTCTTCAACCTCGTCGTCCTTGGCGCCTTTACCGCCATTCTGTACGCCGTCTTCTTTGGCACCGAGGCATTCGTCGTCAATGCGGTCTGCAGGTTAATCTACTACATCACAGGCTCCCTTTCGAACACGGGCGGACGGTGTCCACAATGACATGGATGGACAATCGGTTGTCGTGGAGCCCGTAAAGAAGGCGGAATTGTAACAGATACACACGCTTCGGAGGATCCGGGAACCAGCATACACCGTCTTTCGCTCTGGGGAGAGCGCTTGTACGAGGAATGATGTGACATACGAAGCAATCCGACAGACACGAGACGAGCAGATCGGCTCAAAGAGAAATTGGTGGAACTCGTACTCGGCCGGCTTGGTCTACGTCGACATGACCTCGGTGCTGACCATCTCCGAACAAAGCAACACTTCCTTGCGCTAGAGGCGCCCGCAATGCTGGTACACCGTCATAGACCCGGAGTTTTGGCCCCAGCTACTCAACACTCTTGATCTGACGAACTCACGATTGAATGCATGCAAGGCACTTCTTGGCGTTGTGTATCTTAGCGGATTGACGGTGGGACACACTCTGTGGTCAGGTTGGACCTTGAACCACTGTCTTTGGGCACCGCATGGATAGCGTTTGTTGCATGCTGGTGATGATGCCCGTCCCAGCCTTACACCAGGTTTTATGAGTTATGATAGCGAATGAGCACTTACCGAGTGCAAACATATGTGATATTTGACAAAAGATCTCTTTGTTCTGGTTTTGGGCCATGCGAGGAGGTTTGTTGTAGGTGTTGCCACGTCTCGGATTGAGAATCTGTACAATGGAACATGTCGTGCGTGTCCCTTTGAACCATTGAATATCTCGGTCAGGTTAAACTTTCAGATGAAAATCGGACCTGGATCAAGGCTTGTGCCTCGGTCCAACCAATCCAAGGGGCCGGTCAGTGGCTATTTTCTGATACAAACTGGGGTCGATCCCGATGCAGGAGGCCGGAGAGTCTCCCAGTGACCACTTAAAGAATGCGTCTAGGGGAGCCTTGCCTTGTTCCTGCATAGTGGATGCCCTTGAGACACGCCTAATGTCCGCCTGATGATCCCAACTAATAAGCCACCACCAGTTGACGCAGGCCGCAAACGCACACGCCTCAATTCATCAGCTTTTCTCTTTGCTGAGCACGTTGGACGCGTCCTCAGCGTCGACTGGCTGGACAACCATCAACACTCTCCTTCAAAGTAAGCCACTCACTTATCAGGAGAATTGTAGCAACCCTGAAGATCAAACACAACTTTCTTTTGCAATCTGTTTGCCATCCTACTCCTGGCAGCTGTCAATTTGCGGGGGTGTCAAGTTTCCAACTTGCCGGCTTTTTGTTATCCTCCTTACTCCCTTGCACCGTTCCGCCAAAATTGTGAGAGATGATGGTCCTTCGAGGCTGACAAAGGGAACCGTCTTCCTCTTCAGGCTACTTTTCACTCATCAATACAGTGAATCGCCTAGCGCTCCTTTCATTCTTCAACACGACCTGCTGTTGAACCCTTTCACTTGCTTTCTCCTCTTCGTCCACCGAGATCATGGCGGCCAACGACTACTACAACGAATCCGACATGGCGCAATCCTCAAAGCCTTATTCAAGGCCACAATATAATGAAAGACCACCTCCGCATATCGCCTATTCGTATGATCCTTTTGCGAGTTCTTCCAGCCTGGATCAGTCACGTCCTTCGAATCTATACCCTCCTCAGCAGAAGCCTGATCGGAGATACCACGACTCTAATGACCCTTCACGTCAACAATCGCCATCACCCTCACGATATTCGGAATCGATACCTCTGAAACACCAATCCAAAGTTAATACCAACCCAGAAGACTGGCGAAACCAGCAGACACAATATCCTCCTTCCCCAGAGTCGCAAATCCAGCCTCAATTAGTACCGAGCCCAACCCAGAAAAAGAAAGGATGGTTTTCGGGCAAAATACCTTGGGTGGTGTACATAGTCAGCCTGGTCCAGATCACGGTCTTTCTCGTTGAAATAATCAAGAATTGTGAGTACTTTAGGATTGTTACACGATGATGACGATGCTGACCACTGGCCATCCAGCGATAATTACGGGTTCTCCTATCATGATACATCCACAGTTCAACCCAATGATTGGTCCTTCGACCTACGTTCAAATCAACATGGGTGCGCGATTCGTGCCATGTATGCGTACCACGCCTGGTGTTCAAGACAGTTCGACTCCAGTGTACTGGCCTTGTCCTAACACGACCACGTCCGATTCCGACGCTGCGAGCAATCATTGTGATTTGAGCGCGCTTTGTGGTTTCGGCGGACTCAATGACGAGAGCCCGAATCAATGGTTTCGATTCATCGTTCCAATGTTTCTACACGCAGGTCTCATTCACATCGCGTTCAATCTACTCTTACAACTCACCATGGGCCGAGATATGGAGAAGGCCATAGGCAGTATTCGATTCGCCATTGTCTATTTCAGTTCGGGGATCTTCGGCTTTGTCCTTGGTGGCAACTTTGCAGCCACGGCGATCGCATCGACAGGCTGTTCAGGCTGTCTGTTTGGCATCCTAGCACTGGTTCTCCTGGATTTGATCTATGGATGGAACGAGCGGCGCAGTCCCGTCAAGGACCTGATGTGGATTTTGGTCGACATTATCATTTCATTCGTGCTAGGCCTGTTGCCTGGTCTGGACAATTTCTCGCATATTGGTGGGTTCTTGATGGGTCTGGCGATGGGCTTGTGTCTGCTTCACTCTCCTAGTATCCTTCGACAACGGTCCGCCGGCGATAATGCAAATCCAGAAGGCAAATATCGAAATGTAGGATCGGAACCGGACATTACGAACCCAAAACGTCCTATGCTGGAGACGACGCCGTCTACGTTGGCGGCCACGGCCAAGCCAGCAGATGTGGCTGCGTTCGCCAAAGAGCCTGTTGGATTTTTCAAGGGGCGAAAGCCTTTGTGGTGGGCGTGGTGGTTGTTACGGGCGGGCGCGTTGATAGGGGGGATTGTGGTTTTTGTGGTGCTGTTGAACAACTTCTACAAGTACCGTGATACTTGTTCTTGGTGCAAGTACCTCAGTTGCTTGCCGATCAATAATTGGTGCAGTATTGGAAATCTGCAGCTGAGTAATACAACCACCAGCAAAAGAGGGTTGGATTTGATGAGGGAGGGAGCACTCTTCGCTGTTAGGGATTGGTCGTGATATGGGAAGAAGCGGGTCTGGACTACTCTACTATAGTGACGGCCCTTGGGTGGCTATTGGGATAGGAATATCTTGGAAATGACTTGATGAAATACAAGTAATTGCAACAATATCTCGGGTGAGCTCTTTTGGACATCAGCGGTAGCGACAGAACATCATTTATTCAACTATGAAATGAGCCTCCGTAGGGTTGTTGTTGTTCACCTTGAGGATATCCTGGGGACAAGCGCTCATGACAGCCACACAGTCGACCAGCGCCTTGAGCGTGACGCTCCCCCCTTCTTCGCAAACTGGACTTTCGAACCGCAGCTCAGCGCCCGCAGAGACATTGTTAGGAGCCCGACCTTTACCCTCGGGAAGAGGAACAACAGGAATGTTCATGAACAGGTTGAGCGGATCCGGCGCCGTCATATACTCGGGCAGAGCGTACGGTGTGTCCCGCTCGACCGCGATGTGCAGGTTTTCAGTGCAACTGCCATGATTTGGCTCCTCGGGACAACCCAGTTGGAGGTACCGTGCTTTATCACATGCTGCCATTAGGGTGTCGTGCACGCCGGGCGTGGTGTCGTGCATGAGAGTCAGGATTGGTGAGCGGTCGTTGGTGATTAGAGTGTCGCCGGGCAGGGGGGAAAGATGAACTGTTGATGCGCGGGTGTGGCACATGGATAGCCATGTTGGGAGGGTCTTTGAGCCGGTGGTGGGGAGCGTGAAGGCCCAGAAGTCGATGACTTGGGTGCCGTGGGTGTTGATCACTGTGATGGATTGGCCTGCTTTGAGAGGAGCGGCGGCGGAGGAGCGCGCTGGGATGGTGTTTTTGGTTCCTGGGGCGTAGGGAGACATTGTTGGGAATAGTAGAGGTTCACGAGGATGGGATGGGGATGGAGAGAGAAAGGAATGCTCAGGTGTACCTTGAGTATATATATATGAAGCTGTGGACATTACCTTGATAGAGAGTATCGTGAACGTAAGTTGTTGGGCGTTCATCTCCGTTGATGAGGCTGTAGATGTAGCTGTACGGGGTTGTGCGATGTAGTCATTCTTGCTTAGGGAGTCTTTGGCCTTTCGAAGTCTTCTTTTTTCCTTGTATGTTGAAGGGCTCGTCGACGCGATGTGCTTGATATTGCGAACTTCGGTGCGAAAACTCATGATCGAGATTGTGTTGCGGTTGCTTCGAAGTCCTTCATGCCTAGGCCAAGATGGTCGACGTCATTCAAGGTGCGAGTCCGAGAACTTTCTCTCCTGTTGTTTCATCTGTAGGAGCATCAATGCACATTCCTCCTCTGTCTTCATGCAGACAGTCACGGCGCAGCTATCGTGTTTCGCCGGAAGTCTCATTCAGCTGTTCAAGATCTTGACTTCAAATCTGACCAGGATAGATATATATTAGGAATGTGGGACTTATGCTTCTCTAGCCGGGGGCCTGGGGGCACAGACCCAATGATACGCTACGGCTCGGGGCATGGGGTTTGACCTCCTGATCAGCGATCAGGCTGTCAGCCTGCCAGCCCCCAAATCTCCTGAAAGGCAACCGAAACCACTATGCGACGAACGCCTGAGGACTTCCGCCTTCATCTTCTTGTCGCCGCCTTCAGTATGCTGTCGACGGCTTCAATATCCTGGTTGGTATCCTGAAACAACTCCATTAAGACTGGTGCAACATGAGCATTTGGTTCAGTTCGAATCGCGATGAACCCGCCTCTGCGCCGGCACGCATCAACACTGCACAAACATGGCCTCAGACTCCCATGAGCCCTACTACAACTGCAAAGCCACGAGATCCAAATGCTCCAGACTATCGTTATCAAGTCAACCAAAAATGCATCTACGAACGTCGACTACCCGGCGGTTCGTACATCACTGCCCACGTTCAGCGTCTTCAATCTGGATACTACGATAGCCCTGTCATCCACGAGGACAAAATTGACAATGTCCGCTTTGTGGCCATCAACTTTGTCTTCCATCCGAGCAGCAGCACTTTCCGTTTCAAGTCGGCAGAGATCAATATCGCCCTTCACCATACCCGGGAGGACAACATGAGTCCGCTTGAGATCGTGACCGGCCCCAAACGAAATGTGAGCCATGATCACGGCACGCAGACCAATGCTATGTCAGACTCGCTTATCCAAAATACAAATCGTAAAGCTCCCAAACCGTCACGTCCGAAGTTCCTGCGCCATGCACCTCACCTCCTATACGGTGCTATCTCACCCGAAACTTTGGACTGGAACTTCAATCTTGCCGGATCTCTAGGGGTGTCACAAGCTCCCGTAAGCGCAAGTCTCAAGCCTTCGTATGGTGTCAAGAGCAGCTACAAGATTTACGACATGATGAAGATTCAAGGCTCGGTTCGTACCCTTCGATCGTGGTATGGTCACGATTATGATATCGAAGATGGGGAAATGGTCTGGACTCTCGAAGAAAATAGGCTGCAGAAATCGGGTCTGCCAAGGGAGTTCACCTTCGTCATGTTAATCACCAAAGGCAGTGGTAGCATCGAACAATGGGGAGATGTCAAGCTGGAGATCGACATAAAACCTAAGGTGGCCGGCAGATTTGGAGCTAGCTATCCCAGTGTGATCGCCAATTTACACCAATATCGACCTTTCAAATCCGGACTGTTGGATCTTGACCAAGAGATCGGCCAAGTTTTTGAGCCGCAACCCAAGGGGAAAGGCTTCAATTTTTCGAACATCGCCAGCTCGTTTGACGATTTTGTTTATCTGCCTGGGACGACGTACTCAACATCTGATAGCGGTCTAGCCCAGGCTCAGGCCGCTGGTGCCGCTCCTCAGCAGCAAGGGCCTCAACAACAGTCTCTGCAGAAAGCGCCAACTCAGAGTAGTCAGAAAGGCCAATCAGCCCTGCCGTCCGGCGAAACGACGTTGAATCTACGCGTTTTCCTCGAAAGCTCTAGAGGTAGCCCTGTCCCATTTCCGACCCAGGCACTGCCATACTTCAATCTCAGACCCCCTTCTCGGAGTCCGTCCCCACTCCCTGCTTCCGTTGGTGGCTCAGGCAACTCGACTCGTCGAACAATTACCATAACGTCGCGGAACTCGGTACGCAAACAGCCCTCTCGCTCAGGGCTTTCAAAAGAGTACATCTCTCCACAAGCTGGCACGCATGCACAGCCGCAATCACTGCAAGATCAAGGCACGCAAAGACAGAGAGCCACTCCGGCCGCAACTCGACCTTTCTCTTACCAGGAGGACGATCGCAGTCATGACTACAGCGCTCAGATGAATAACAACCACGCATCGCAGGATAGTCGACAGTCTGAAGCAGTCGGCATTTCGACTTCCCGGTATTCGACGCCGTTAACGCAGAGCGATCAACACGTCAGGCCACTAACACAATCCCATCAGGACTATTGGCCCACAGATGCCGAAGGCGATAACTACACAGGCACTGATCCCCAACGACTTTCCAGTCTGGGTGCTATTGCCACCGCGGTGTCCCCGTAATTACAGAGATGGGACGGGTTACCCAGTGACCACTGGAGACTCCCAATTTCCGACCATACAGAAGTTCGCGGTCCTTGCAAAAGCCACCAAGTTGATGAAACGCTGGCCTAAGGACGAGGTCGTTCCGAATAATGGATGAGGAATGTACTATATATCTGGGAAAATGGCGCGGATGCGATATCTACCTAATACGATAAATCTGTCATGAAGCCTCGAGCGGTATGTTGTGGTCCAAGTGAGATTACATGCCTAGGCTTTCATAAGGCTGTCGACATGCCTGGCTAGAGTGTTTCTGCCATTCGTATCATGCATGATAATCAAAATTGCCAAGTACTTGTGTCAGCCTTGCTGCCTTGGATATGATCATTTAGGCGAACTCCAAGCGAACCACACAAACAACCCCAGCAGGGAATGCTACCAGGCAGCTTCAGCCGTTGTGTGCACACCATATCTCCAGGCAGTGTCTCAGCCACGCCAGCCTGAGAGCATTACAGATCCTATAAGAAAGTGAGTGTAGTTCTGTGCCATCGAGTGCGTGCCGCGAGACGAAACGAGGAACTCGATGAACGGCCAACTACGACAGTACAGAGTATCAGAGCATCAGCCGGCTCGACTGAAGCAAGTCACTCGAATAGCGGCCGCTCCAAGGTCTTACTTCCACCGTCGCCTTGAGCATTAGTCTAATCTACCACACAGAAGCGACCCTTACACTTGATCTGCAAATCACGAAATATGATTCAACAAGATCGTCCTAAAGGCCTGCGTCTTGTATCCTTTGACGGCGGCGGTGTCCAGGGTCTATGGTCCCTCCTCGTCCTGCAGCAATTGATGGAAAGCGTAGGGAATCCACTCCCTTGGGAACATTTCGACATGATGGCCGGTACAAGCACCGGAGCGTAAGTGCCGCTTCTCCTGATCCCAAACTCGAGACCCGCCCGCCTTCTGATCTGATATTACTCTGGCAGATTGATAGCAATCATGCTCGGTGTCCTCCGTCTCGACGTTAAAACGTGCATAGAATTGTACGTGGAGATGATGGACGATGTATGCCGACAAGTCAGTCGGTGTCCGGTGACAGGCACACTCAAGCTCAAACCGCGATACAGCAGTCAGGCACTCAAACGCGGTATACTAAAAGCCATCAGTAAAGCCGGATTCGCCACTCCCGAAAATGTCTGTTTCCGACCGGCCACTGAACCGGCCTGTAAAGTGTAAGTGAGCCCTTTCTCATCATTCTCCTCCATAGAGATGATCTAACAACGACACAGCGTGGTGGTAGCTACTTGCGCAGGGGTGTCTATTCCAACGACTTTCACCAGTTACCGACAACTGGGGGAACCCCATATCTCAATGTTTGATCAAGTCAAGATCTGGGAAGTAGCACTGGCTTCAACGGCGGCGCCAACAATGTTCGAAGAAACCATCATCACATACAATGGCCTCACAAGCACGTTTGTCGAAGGCGCAGTCAAAGTCAGCAACCCGGTGGATGTATTGTGGCAACACGCCGAGGACTGGTGGATGGATCACTGGCAGCTTCCAACGACAAGGCCAGGAGACCAGCATGTCTGTTGCATTGTGTCCGTCGGGACTGGTCTACAGACCCTAAAGCATGCCGGCAGATATGCGCACCAGCTCATTAAATCGCTCGCTAAAATGGCGACCGAAACCAGAGACACGAATGACCGATTCCACTCTGCACACAGGAGAGTTGTGGAAGAGGGTAAGTTCTTCCGCTTCGATCTTCCGACCATGGAAGACATTCAACTTCGCGAGACTGTACAGAAAGATGTCATCGCAGCGCGAGTTAGGGCAGATGGAGAGACTGGTGCCATGCGGCAACTTCTGTTGAACTACAGGTGGCACCAATATACTCACCATGACCATGGTGTACACTGGCGCGATCAAACCGGTGCGCATAAAGAAGAGAACAGATAAGAAGCTCAGATCGGCAAAATAGGACTTTTCACGGCGGAAATCAACTGATGTCGACTAGGTCATCATCATTGCTGCTGGACTGTTCTGAAAGGTCCAGCGAGCAGTCATGATACCCGAGTCTCTTTTATATATGCTCTCGATTATCGCAGGGAGACATATACGTGCCATCTCATCGTCTTTCAACGGAGCCTTTGAGGTAAGTGGGAAAGAAATCGTGAGTCGAGTGTGGTATGCGGATATTTTTGCAACTTACGAAGAGGGCATGCATGTCGTAGGGGTCGCTGTCAGCCAAACTGTTTATTATGATCCAGCCTCGCTCCAGATGCGGATCATTTATACTGATCATCCCCATATGGTGTTTCCATGTCTGGATGGACGACTTGCAAATTGCGGCGTATCTTGTGAGTATGATGAACCTCACAATGTGATGTAGGAGTTTGCAAGTTCCAGTTACTTATCTAGGCATAGCCGGAGATTTGGGCGCATTGACCTGACATTTGGGAGGCTGAGCAACCCCAATCGACGCTCTGCATTGGTCGGTCCCAGCCTGGTGGCCTGAGAAAGCCCTTTGTCACTCCTCGGGGTTGCATCGCTTTCGACCGCGCGGCGGAGAGAAGAGGCATGTCTTGACTCACCTCCCTTCAACTTCCACCTTCTCTTTTCTCCTTCTCTTCCATCCAACAATTCCCCCGTGAAGTCTTGAACCAGGCATCCAGGCCAGGCGCCGCGCTTTCTCCTCGATTTTGGTGAGGGTTCACTTTGGACAGTAATTCACAATGGTCACTGCAACAACAGTCGTACCGTCGCGTCAGCTCCGCCTCTTCTTCCCGCCATAAAGATCAGCAATGGTCTTCTTGGAATTACCCGGTTTACTATACACCTCCACGGTCTTATCCTCTGGTCAGCGATGACCAGCGAAATGTTCAATCCTATTGTTATGACGGTGATATACAATCACCTTACCTTTACGACCCGACTTTGCTGGGTTATCAGGAACAGCCACAGCATGTAGGAGATCAATATCTCTGTCCTGAGCAGGGCAGTTTGAGCGCGCAAGGCCCTTGGCCACAGAACCACTTCGAGGGTGCTACTTGTATGCAAGAGTCCACCATGGCCCGGTCACCCGGGATCACCATTCCGGACAGCTTCTTCATCAACCCTTTTGCGGTCTCATTTCCTGGGGACATACCATGTCCACCGACAATGGCTATGAGTGCTCCTTGGATGGACTGCATGCCGCCCGTGCACACCATCGCATCTCCAGGGGCAGGCAACCTCGGTGTATTATTCGAAGATCGATCCATGCACGTGGCAGAAATAGCTCATTCAGAACCACCAGCTACAATGCCATCAGCATCTCCACCTGCCCTGCTTTTTCAACCCAAAGGCAGCCTAACGCCCTTGACAGTTCTCGTCGAAGCAACATCCTCAAAGACTAAGCAGGCCCCGACGAAACATGGACGGGAGTTCCACTTTGTCGACATGAGGGACAAGAAAGAAGCGCAACGTATTCGAAACACCATAAATTCTCGCAAGCATCGTCAAAATAAGCTTGATAGAATCAGGGAGCTGGAGAAGAAGCTTGCTGCCTCTGAGGCTGAGACACAACGACTGCATGCCAATGCAGAAGGACCAAGCAAGCCAGGCTTTGGGAAAATTGGCACTATCTAGACTATGCCCAATCTTACCATCTGTCAATGGAATGTCCTTATGCAAGTCCTTTGTAGGACAAGGCACTGCACACGAGCTTTTTTCTGCCTGGTCATCTTTGATCGGGGTAGCCCGTTGCTCAATTGAAATTACCCACTCGATATGTCTACAAAGTCGTTCATATACGTCGTTAGACTATTAGTCCCTCGTGTCGGTACAGCGCGCATGGCAGAGACATAGTCGTAGTTTTTGAAGCTACACTTGCCGCCTGCGTCTCCTAGGTTGCCAGATTGACGTGCTGTTGTTCTGACAATGCCAGCCCTCGTGCGGCGACAAAGAATGATCAAGGTACGAGTACGAGCACAAAGACACTTTCGTATTTCTTCCCTTTCGCGTAAACCCAGTTCTATCACTGGAATCGGGGCCGAGGTGACTATTAAGGCAACCCGTAGTCCCTGAGGTGCCCGTCCAGCCCATGGCGTCATGATCTGGTCGTTTGGTGGCCAAGGCGGCTGTACCCAGTTCGTGCAGAGTTCGAGTCATAGACAGCCATGCAAGATCGAGCCGTCATACTGATCAGACCACGCATCTACTACTCTAGTCAACCACAGTTTCTGCGATCCAATGGCCTCAACCATGACCCTGCACAATCATTCCCCGGAGACCGTTGAAGCCGTAAGTAGTAATGCAATATTTAGCAGCTCAAACGGAGATGCACCCGCCGAGTGTAGGTTTTGATGAGATCACCACTGAAGTCATGACATTCGAGCACCAGGGGTAAGTATATATGCTTGTAGGCCTGGAACTGTCCTTTGACGGAGCAAGAACAATTCAACGATTTACAAAGACTCTATAAACACGTTCACAGTCAATTATTTGTGTGTGATATAACGAACCGACAAAATGCAACGAACTCAATTCCTCATTCGCCGCGCTGTCGCGAGCAACACCACCAGCACATTCACAAGAACACCAATCCGGACATTCGTATCAAGTAGTCCACGATTCGTTGGCGGACCAGGAGGAAACCCTTCGCACGAACTATATGAGAAGAGTGACGGTATGTTCTCGTAACAAAAAGCAGCAAACCCCAGTAGTAGACTGACACGTATATCTAGCCGCACCCACGCAAGACCCCAAGAAGGACGACTCACTCCCCAACAAGATCGAAAGCAAGTTGGGAGAAGGGAGCGGAAGCAAGAGCCACGCCACAGACGACAGCATCGTGCCCGGAAGCGTGCAAGAAGCGGCACCAGAGGGTCTCGAGAAGGCGCTCCCCGAATCTGTCCATCCTACCAAGGGCAGCAGTATCGACCCCGGTGACAAGGGAGATTCGAACTGGAAGAGCCATGCTACGGGCGACAGTATAGTGCCTGACGCCATTCAGAAGGCTGCGCCAGAGGCGTTGGAGAAGGCTCTGCCCGAGAGCATTCATCCTACCAACCCCAAGAAGTAAGCCATCATCTCAAAATATTGCCAAGTATAATGCTTCGACACTCGACTGGGGTTGTGGGAGAAATCATGAAAAGTAATCGAGACCAATTGTATATATACTGCCGCTAAAAGGCAACCAAGAAATCTCTATCCTATATGACCATCCATCTGTCGGTTTTTCCTGTCGAAACACAGTGCTGTGTCCAACATTTGTCCTGTCCTGTCATCCCAAGTCTGGTAATCAAAAGTTCTGAACGTGGTCAGTAATCGAAAGTAAGTTTGAACATATAAAACAATCCATTCGGTCCAAGCGAGTAGTAGAACGACTTCCCGCTAGTGTCCCCATCGACAGCATACTCAGGATGGGCCATCGATCCATAACCTCCCTCAATCATACCGCCGCCTTGAATTCCGTACTCGGCGCTCCAGGGTCCCCACGGGTTGTCAGCGACGTACATGTTGACGAAACTTTCAAAGATATCGCACAAGATGACATATTTGTTCAGATAGCTGTTGAAGAAGACCGACCCGTAATTCCCGCAACCGAAACTGCCGCTGGTGTTTGCCGTGGTGGCAGCGACGCTGGTGTCCGTGGGCGAAGGAATACCTGCGATCCAAGTATCATTGCTGCCTGCGGCCAGAAACTCGTACTTGGATGCGTCGAAGACGTCGTCGGACGCGGCGACACGGCCTATCTGGAGGTTTGTAGGTCCGGTGACGGAGTACGTGTATATATAGCCTCCATCGGCAAGAATCGCGAGAAGACCTAGAGCGATAGAGTCGGAGCCGGTCAATAGGGGGCCAACGCGAGTGGCGACAGGTCCGTCGTCGCCTATAGTGATGCTCGCAACAGCGTTGCCTCTGTTGCTGATACTCCCGTCGGAGGCGCCGCGCCAGATCTCCCATGCGTAGGCTACGCCATGGGTGTCGTTGATGGCGGCCACGTTCGATGTGTCCATGCCCCAGATACTCCAGGGAGATTCTGGGGATGGGTCATTGGACCAGGGAGCGACGAAGGTGTTGGCGTTCAGCGATGATGTGGACGTCGCGTTGATGGTCATGACATCGTCTGTGCCCAAGAAGCCCGCGCCCATGGAGAAACCGCAGTTTGTGTAGCTGGTTCCGCATTCCATGTCGCCACAGTTCCACATGATTTGGTCGCCGATCTTGGAGGTGCGGCATTTGTCGCCGATGATGCCCTGACTTGCGAGCGGGCCTGTGTAGCCTATTTCGCCGACGTATTCGACTGTCCATTTGGTGCCGTTGTCGGTCTTGAATTGGGACGGTGCTGGGAGAGTGCCGCTAGCGGTGTTCGTGGAGGAGGACGAGGATGAGGACGAGGCGGTCGTTGTGCTGGTGGACTCGGAAACAGTAGAGGCAGATGTCGAGGTTGAGGTCGAGGTCGATGCTGCGGTGGTAGTGCTGGTAGTAGAGGTAGATTGCGAAGACGTGGTTGAGGTGGATGACCATGCAGAACGAGATACGGAGACTGCGGCGACCTCTGCTGAAGTAGTAGCAGAGGCTGATGTCGTGGTCGAAGTCGAAGTAGTGGTGGAAAGCGTTGTGAGAGTCGTCGTGAAAGTCGATGTTGAACCCTCGGGAGGGGTAGTTGTCGACGTAGAGCTTGATGACGAGACCACTGCGGCAGCAACTGTGGACTCAATGACAGACGCAGATGTCGTGGTCGTTGTAGAAGTAGATGTTGAAGCCTCGGGGAAGGAAGATGACAAAGTGGAACTTGATGTCGAGACTTCCTCGAGGGCAACTGTCGAGGTAACTTCGGAAACGGATGTCGAGGTCGAGGTCGTGGTCTCCGTGGAAGTAGATTGCGTACTGGTAGAGGTAGATGTTGCAGCAGAACTTGCTGACGAGACGTCCGCGGGGGATGCTGTCGAGGTCACATCAGAGGTAGATGCCAAGGTCACTGTAGGAGTAGACTGCGAAGAATCGGAAGATGCAGATAGCCCATCAGTGGTCACTGTCGCGACAACCGTGAGCGAGAGTGTTGAGTCAATAGCATCGACAGATGCTAGGCTCGATGCCGAAGCATCTGTCGCTATGCTAGTGGCGCTCTCAGCGGCGAATGTGGTCTCAACACCGTTGGGGAACGAGCATGCAACATCTCCGGAGCCGTCTGTAGTGCAGAAATGGTGGAAGCCGGTACCATGATGATGGTGGAAGTGCTTATGCAACGGTGTAGCCAAAGATCCTGTAATGAATGTGGTTGAAAGGAAGAAAAAGCACAGCTTAATTGAATACATAATGAATGACTGGGTAAAGGAATGGACGATACGAGGGGACTAGCCGCCAACGGATCGAGGGGTTCAACGAGCGTCAAGCACGGAACGAAAGGAAGGGCAGGATGGGAGACGTACAGACCTTTTCATGATGGCTGATGGCAATAAAGGGCCTTTATCAGACTGCCCTTCTTTGTGGCCATGTTGACAGCAGAGAAGGGCTGACTGTCGGCGCGGTCCTGCATGAGATCTCCTCAGTTTGAAACACTAAGACTGGCATGCCTCTTAGCAGGGTAATGCCTGAGGCGTAAAAGAGATGTCTGGCTGATTGACGCATCGACTGGTCGTCATCCCTTTTCAGATGAGAGCGATGATGCTGAGGCGCGGTCCCTTTGACGTTGAATTTTTCCACATCCGGTCATTCTTCAAAGGCCCAAGCATGCCCCGCCGTTTCAGGTGGGCGGGAGCGAAATTGAGATGGACACCATGGATGAGTTCAGGTGGATGGAACTCGCGCCACCGAACGCTTGGGAAGAAATTGTCCGAAAGAAATCCACCCAGTCCGCATATGCGAAAATAGGCGAAGACGGTTATCGCTAATCAGGCCAATGATCACAGGCGGATGGAGGTCGAGGATGATCTTTTGAGGCCTGGAATTTGTGGGAGCGCCATGGGAATGAAGTAACCAACAACAAAAGGGGTAGAAATCCTCACCTAGAACTGACAGAATCCCAAGACCAGCATTTGAGTGATGGACGTGTCTCGCATCGTGTTCTCAAGAATGCGGTAATCAAGTGACCTCCCTTACCTCTTTCGCATATGTTCGGGGGATAAAGGAATGACAGATGTCAAGAGTTGTTTACAGGACCACAAGGAGACTTGTCAATAATTTAGGGGTCACAGACCACATGGGATGGTGCCCTCGGGCCCTGAGTCCTTGACCTTTGGCCCTGAAGAACCGCCAACTTACCCAAAGTTCGGGGCCAGGGAGGCCCAGCAGCTTGGAACTCCGGATAAAGTCAGGGCCCACGTGGCTCCGCATCTCTACGACACGTCAAAAGATCGATCAGGTCAATAATGATTTGCCACATTTCAAGGAGACTGTAATGTAATGTGATAATTTACATTCCAATCTGTCGTCGGCGGCAACGAGACTTTGGATTGTGAAGCGTCTTTCTTTCGTTGCATTGCCAGTAACGTTAGTGGTCTGCAGGTGAAGCAGCCGCAATGTGTTCGCAAGGCTGTGGTTCAGCCTTGTATCAATTATCCCCCACCAAAGCCATGGCTTAGGATTTTATTTGTAATTTTTGTCACTTCATGATGCATGTTGTGATGATTCGTCGTCCAGTGGCCTC
This sequence comes from Exophiala viscosa, assembly GCF_022695815.1. Lineage (NCBI taxonomy): Eukaryota > Fungi > Ascomycota > Eurotiomycetes > Chaetothyriales > Herpotrichiellaceae > Exophiala > Exophiala viscosa. The sequence continues at coordinate 1,499,590 of NW_026944357.1, read as the reverse complement.
GACGTCTTTGCTATGTCACAGGAAAGGCCTGCGCGAAGGGCGAGGCCGAAGAAACCAGCGAACCCGCTAGTCAAGGGAATTGCAGCATATTGTGGACAGGCGGGAGTCACTATCGTTGAGGAACGCGACTCAATATCCCAGAATGATACAGGGCACAACCATCCTCACATAACGCTTTCTTTGGCAGACTTGCCCAAGCGATACACAATATATGCACCACTTCTCCTTCTGCCATTCAATTTCCCAACCCATACTTCACGTTGGACTGCGGTGTACTCTGCGTTAACAAACGTCGAGAAGAACGAGCTGTTCCAATGCATCGCCGAGGACGGGTTTGCAGGCACGGTCAGCAGAATCGCTATCAATGCGCCCATTGCTGCTGAAGAGGGTGCGGATTATGCCGACGCCGGTGGAATGGGAGAAGTCGAGAATCGCTCGGGTTTACGCAAAGAAAATGTGCTACGCAGTCCGTCTGGGCTTGTCCCAGTATACGGAGACTGGGGACTTCAACCTGGACGGAAGCTTGGCAGACCGACGGCGGAAGATTTCGAACAGGCGTTTTGGACGTCGACATCTCAGCATAAGGGCATCACGCAGTGCTGGGCGCCACTGTATACCATGTTCAGTCGGGGCAATATCTCGGAAAAGGCTCGGATATTAGGAAGCCTTCTGGAGGCTGGAAAAGCGAACAATGTTGCTATACCTCAATTTGCGGGATTGACCGATCACGAGCTAGGGGAGTCTCTTGGGTCGATAGATGTGGTGGATTTCTACGTCGGAATCGGCTATTTCGCCTCTTGCTACCTGGCGCGTGGGATCCGCCGAGTTTGGGGCTGGGATATCAACCCTTGGAGCATCGAAGGACTTCGGAGAGGATGTGAGCAGAATGGCTGGGGCTGTTTGGTGGTCGAAGTGGACGATCAGGGAAACGTTGTGGGCATGAAGACGGAAGAATTGGTCGAGAGGATCCTGAAGGGAGATCGGAAAGGCGATGAACATACGGTCAGGTGTGTTGCATTCTTGGGAAATAACATGTGGGTATACAAGGTCATGGGTGATATCCACCGCGTGGGAGTAAGACTCAATGCCAGACATGCCAACCTGGGCCTGCTTCCGACTTCCGAGGGGAGCTGGGAGGGTGCCGTCAAGGTCATTTTGAGGCTCAACGGCGCTGGGAGAGGTGGTTGGCTGCATGTTCACGAAAACGTCGATGTCCGGCACATCGAGACGATGGAGGGCAGCATCATACAGGACATTGGGAGAATGCTGCAAGGTCAGTCCCTTGAGAAAGAGGTGCCGTGGACAGTGTCGTGTGACCACGTTGCAAAGGTCAAGACATATGCACCTGGTGTTATGCATTGCGTCTTTGATATCCAGATCAAACCCAATGGATGATATTTTTACCATTCTCTCCTAGTCGTACATTTAGTATCGCATCGTCTATTATTGCTGCTTCCTAAACTTCATCGGGATATTCTTTTCGACAATGTTCTGTTGCTGCTCCTTGAGTACTCGCTCCGCCTCGTCCTCCATCATGTCATGTTTCCGGAAATGTGCGATATCTTCTGGATGTATCAGATCCTCCTCTTTCGTGTTCTCATCATGATATTTCTCGAAATGATGGATTTCATATTCATATTCATCGTCGCCATGGTGTCCAGGACCCAGTCCCGAATCTGGTAATTTCTTGCCCGCGCGGATGCCGTTCAGCCATTGATCGCGTGTAATTATGCCGGTCCCGGTCGGGTCAAAGAGCTTGAAGACATTGAGAACCGCTTTGTCTTTGACGTCTGCAGCTGTGTCCTTGAGGGATTCGTCATCGAGGCCGTAAGTTCTTCGGATCTCGTCAGCGGTCCAAGAACCGTCGTTGTTGAAGTCGTGTAGGGAGAAAAATGAAGAAGGGTCGAAATTTGATATGTCTGAGCGAGGTGTTAGTAGTCTCTCTGAGTCGAGCGCGCAAGCATCCGCGTACGATGTTCTTCTTGCATGTGGTATAGTGCCCAGTCGTCTGCTGGATTCACTGAATCTTCTGATGAGTGAGAGCCATGCGCGCTCACTAGATGAAAGCAGCAGAGGCCCAATGCTGCAGCTATAATCCTCATTGCGGCTGTAGTTTGCTTTTCGTGTCACATCGTCTGAGAAGGACTGTTTGGTGTTTACGAGCTGCCCAAATTCCTTTCCTGCAGGAATGACATAATGATTGCTGGGGATGGTTTACCTAGTCCATTCCTGATAGGCGTGCCTGGCGATCATCGTGCCGCCTATCACAACGACAACCAAAAACAAAAGTATCTTTACGAGCCTGGAGCCCATTGACGCGAACGTTCTCTACACAGCCTTCTAGCGGAGGGTAGCTTCGCTATCAATACTACGATAGAGTTACATAGTCTGGGTGCTCGCCATGTCGACATTGCAATAGAAAGCAGTGGAGGACATGCAAAGCAGCGGGCGTCCGTCAGGTGGACAAATGCAGGAATTGTTTGCTTCACCAGTAACGATCTCAAATCGTTTGGACTGCACTTTCCTCGCAGTCAAACTCACCCCTCCATGCTACGATTAACCACGTATCTTGGAGGCACCTTTTCGTCAACAACAATGTTCGTTTGGAAGCATGCGACATGGTGACCAACAGCCCGGCCTATACTGAGGCCACCGCCAACAACCTAGCCGATCTCGATCTCGACGAGGCAGACTATCTCACAGAAACCGACGATGAAAGTCAAGACGATGCTCAAGCCTCACAGTCCACGGCAGAGTTGGAGCGAGAAGCCAATAAATCCGCCCTTAATGAATACGTCCTCAAGAACGCCGTGGCCAAAGAGCTTGCACCGACCTCTAGACAAGCAACGACAAGCCGGGCTGAGAGCATCATCGACAAGGCCCGTGAATATCAGCAGGAACTCTTCGAGCGTGCAAAAGACGAAAATGTCATCGCCGTTCTCGATACAGGAAGCGGAAAGACCCTCATCGCAGCGCTCCTGATCCGACATTTCCTACAGCAAGAGCTCATTGACCGCAACAATGGCAAGCCCGCAAAAATCATCTTCTTCCTCGTCAACAGTGTCCATCTCGCCAGACAACAAGCCCGATTCCTCGACATCAATCTTCCGCAGAATGTGATTCCTCTCTTTGGAGGTACTAGCGAGGATTTATGGAGAAAGGCCGGATGGGAGGACATCTTTGCCAATAACTCCGTCGTTGTCTGCACCGCTGCCGTTCTCGACGCATGTCTCATGCACAGATATCTCACCATTGGACAGATCTCGCTGATGGTTTTTGACGAGGCTCATCATTGTAAGAAGAATCACCCATACTCTAGGATTATCCGGGACTATTATCTCAAATGGTCAGGAGAACGACCTCGAATTTTTGGCATGACTGCGTCTCCTTCCGACTCCAAAAGAGATATTGTTCAAGTGGTTAGCGATCTCGAGGGCCTGCTACAAAGCAAGATTGTAACAACCAACGATCTGTCTGTTTTCGACTTTGCGCCAAGGGCGAAAGATGAGAAATGGATATATGAGCCACTGCAAGCCGAATTTGACACGGAACTGAACTCTGAGCTGCGTCAACTCTGCGGCTTCATTGAAGACTTGGACAAGTACTTTTACTTCTCACGTTGGGCTTCAAGACAGCTCGGAGCATGGGCTGCCGACCGAGTTTGGAAATATGGACTTCCCACCTCAGACCACGAGGCCACAAGCATCATCAGGCAGTTTGAGCGCAGCACAGCATACACCGAAGAAACTGACAACGAGCGGCGGCAAGCTGCTTTGGAATCCGTCCGCGAGGCTATCTCTCTCGTCAAGAAACACCATTTTGGTGCTCCACGAGTCGATGTCGACCCTCAACTGTCACCCAAGGTGAGGTATCTGTACAAAGAGCTCAAAGATCGATTCTCGCAGTCTCCAACAACTCGAGGAATAGTGTTCGTCGACCAGAGATTCACGGCTTTCATCCTTTGCGACCTCTTCGACTCATTGAAGCTCGCCAATTTGAGGCCGGGTGTCCTTGTTGGTGTAGGTCAAGCCACCGCGGAGTCAAGCTCTTGGAAAGACCAAGAGGCTATCATGGAGAGGTTCCGCTCCGGCCTGATCAATCTAATATTCGCCACAAGTGTCGCCGAGGAAGGAATCGATATTCCTCAGTGTGACCTGGTGATCAGATTTGACCTCTACAAAACTGCTATACAGTACATGCAGAGTCGTGGAAGAGCTAGGGTGAAGAACTCCATCTTTGCGCACATGATTGAGGAGGGCGACAAGAATCAGCAAGCTAATGTCAATTTCGCAATTGAACAAGATGAATATATAAGGAGGTTCTGCCAGCAGCTACCTGCTGATCGATTACTAGGACAAGGCTCGAAGCTCAAGCAGCTGATGACCAAGGACGCAAGCTGTCAGAGCTTTGTCACTGGGGCCGGAGTTGTGGCGAACTACAGTAACTCTCTGCTGCTTCTGACACGATATGTGGACTCGCTGCAGAAGGTCGGAGGCACTTCACGCGAAGTTTTCGAGGAAATCATCGATACCGAAGCCGACATGTTCAGATACAAGGTCATACTTCCGGCCAATGATGACCCACGAACCGCGCAAGTCAAGGGTGCTCGAGGTGATGCACGTACGAACAAAGTTCTCGCCAAACGATCCGCTGCCTGGCATTGCTGTTTCAAACTGCGCAAAGCTTGTCTACTGGACGAGAATCTTGACAGTATCTTCGTGAGGGTGAAGCCATCGAATCTTAATGCTCGTCTGGCAGTATCGGAGAAGAAGGACGACTATGACAAGAAGCTGAAACCGGACTTCTGGGTTGAAAGTGGTGTAGGAAGCTCATCTTTGCCGACTGAGCTGTTTGTCACCAAAGTCTTGTTGACTAGCACATTGACGTCCTCCACTCCCAAAGGATTGCTGCTCTTCACGCGTTCGCCTCTGCCACAATTTCCGAATCTTCCTGTCTATGTGGACGCCAACATTGAAAAAGTCATCATTCTCCATCAATCGGACGCACCAATATCAGTCAGTACAGAGCAGATCGAGGCATTGACAAAGTACACACTCAATGGAATTTTCAATGATGTCTTCAACAAGATTTACACTCTGGACTCAAAGGCCATGAGTTACTGGTTGGCACCCTGGCTACCAGGGGTTGCTGAGGGGGCTTTCGAACAGGTCGTCAATATGAATGAGCTTCGAGTTGGCGCAGAACTCGAACGCCAAAAATGGACGCTGACATCAAACGCACAAGAAGCGAACACCATGGCTGCAAATTGGTGCAATGCATTCCTTGTTGATCCAGGCAGCGGAAGATACCACTATTTCACAGACCAGGTTGTACCCGGCAAATCCATCTGGGATCAACCACACGAGAGTGCCACAGGCCTTCAAAAGCGACACAAAGACACTATCATTGAATTCACGGATAGTACTTGGAGAGCCAAAGGGAAGGACTTGAAGATGTTCGCTAGTAGATACGATCCTCATCAACCGGTGTTGAAGGCTAAAGTGGTCATACCCGGACGCAATGTCCTCGAGCCATGTCCTCCAGAACAGCAACGCTTCGCAATGTGCTACATTGCACCTCAGCCATTGGAGGTTGCGCGAGTGTCTTCGGCTGTGGCCGAGATTTGTCAACTATGGCCTTCAATCCTGCACAGACTGGAAGCATACCTGATTGTCCGCGAGGCATTCGTGAAGCTCGATCTGACCGAGGTCCCTGCTCATCTTGCATTGGAAGCATTTACCAAGGACAATAGTGCAGGTGATACAGAAGACCTTGATATTGGGTCTATGCCCGACGACGCAGTTGCCGAAAAGACTGCACCCTTGAATTATGAACGACTCGAGTTCATTGGTGATTCACTTCTCAAGATGATGACCACTATCACTGTCTTCAACCGCACCACGTGCAACGAAGAAGGCATGCATTGCAAACGCATGGAGATGCTATCGAACAACAGACTGTGTTCCACTGCCTCAGCACCTCATTATGAACTGTTTCAGTACATCCGTGCGAGCTCCGAGGACCACTGGCGCGATACATGGTACCCGCAATTGTTGAAGCAGATCAAAGGTCGCGTTATCAAGCTGACCGACAAACACCACAAACATGCATTGGGCAAGAAGACGATAGCAGATGTCTGTGAGGCCACGATCGGAGCGTGCATCATGACAAGCCAGCACTTGCCTACCGAAAAGAAATTCGATCTGGGCATCAAAGCCATCACCAAGCTCGTCGAGGACCCCGACCATGCCATCACCTCCTGGAAAGAGGTCGCCCCAATGCACAAACCACAGCCATGGAGCCTAGCGACCAACGACCCCGTTGCCAATGATCTCGCACGCAAAGTCGAAGCAATCACGGGTTACAAGTTCAAAACCCCTCGCCTCGCCCGCTCAGCATTCACGCACTCTTCTGATCAGAACTCTCCTGTTCCTGATCTCCAACGTCTTGAGTTTCTAGGTGACGCCTGCCTCGACTGGGTGTGCATATGGTGGCTTTTCTCAAACAATCCGACCCGGGGGCCGCAGTGGCTGACCGAGCACAAAATGGCCATGGTCTCAAACAAGTTCCTTGCCGCTCTCGCCGTGGTTCTCGGCTTCAACAAGCTCATCTATGCGTCGACGCCGGCTCTCTACGGCGAGATCGCAAGCTACGCCATCAAGGTCGAGGAAGCGTACCACCAAGAAGACGTCAAGCCCGACTTTTGGACGCGTCTGTCCTCGGGCCTGGCTCCGCCCAAAGCTCTCGCCGATCTGGTCGAAAGCTACCTCGGCGCCGTCCTCGTTGATTCGGGCTTCAACTTCCGCGAGATTGAATTATTCTTCGAGAAACACGTCAAGTGGTTCTTCGAAAACATTGAGGCTTACGATACATTTGCTAACCGGCACCCGACTACGCACCTGTTCCGCCTGCTGCGCGAAGAGTTCCGGTGCCGCAAAAGTGGGCCAGAAGTCATCGAGGGTGCGACCACACCTGCAACCACGACGCCGGACCGAGATGAAGATGATGACGGTGCTGGAGACCAGTCCGTTGCAGGTGTTGTCGTGCATGTTGCTTGGTTTGTGCATGGGCGTATCGTTGCTGCGAGTAAAGGGCAGGGCGTCAAGTATGCGAAAGTGAGGGCGAGTAAGTCAGCGCTCAAGATATTGGGCAAGCTCAAGGTAGATGAGTTCAGGAAGGAATGGGGTTGTGATTGTGCGCGTCAGGGCGAAAAGGGAGGTGATGAGCATGAGGATGGTGGAACAGACAAGGCCAGTGGTAGACCTGATGTTGTGAATGACCACAAGGCCTAGGCATGGCAGCTACTGGCTGGAATCTGGATCAGGAAAGCCAGATGATGACCACCACTGTGAGCACGAGAGGCTGCTCTTACCAAGTAAGATCCACGTGGCTATGAAACAAATGATAGACATGGTTATGATGAAAGAGATCGCGCTCTGGACCAGTCCGTAAAGTCATTACTATCTGTGCATTATCCCCCGTGACTTCCAACACCCGTCACAGAAATCAGCAACGACGGCTGTCGTTGTGTATGGAGAACGGAGTAGTACGATGCGCCACCCCCGACGTTCTGGTACTTATGAGCGTCTTCCATCCCACTTTGCTTGGTGCGGTTTCTCGTGCCTCATTCGTTAATTGAATGTCTAATCATGATGACCAACTATTTATTACCTGGAATGATCTTTGGCGGATTGCTTGATGTGGCGCTGGCGACAATTCAGATGGTTTTCAGCTATCATGGCTCTCCACCTCCCGTCCTTCACTGGAGATTGACGGCAGGTCGGATGTTGAATAGCCAATCCTGAGCCGCCTTGAGAACGTCCATGTCGGCTTGTGGCGGTCTGAGGGTTTGGAGTTGCATAGGTTCGGACAGGTCAAGACCGTACCTCTCGAGTAGTTGATGTAGTGGAGGAAGTGGAATCATTGCAGCCAGGAAGACAGCATGTTCTCCATCAACATTCCGAATGTTGATGTCGGTTTCTGGGGCGGCGAGCAGCAACTGCACGCATTGCAGAAAGGATTCTAGCCATTTTACCCACTGGTAAGGCGATTTTTCCCGATCAAGAGAGTCCGCAGCCGTCTTGAGGCACATCAGCAGAGCGGTGTCCCCCTCTCCAGTCCGAATGTTCACATCTAATTGCCTGCATTGCAGTAAGACAGTTATCCGGACTGGGGAAATGAGTCTCGTGGCCAGCATCAAAGCCGTCATGCCAGTCTCGTCTTGAGCGTTGACGTCGACTCTGGAGTCATCGACCAGCAGCACCAGGATGTCCAAGAAGCTAGGTCCAAGTGCAGCAAGATGGAGCGCCGTTCTGCCTCCACCGTTGCGGACATTGACGTCCAGTGAAGGCAACTTGAGTAGCTCCCGCACGACCTCTGTGTTACCTTCATAGCCGCTGCACGCCTTCATCAGCGCACTTTCGCCCCGGCAATCCTGAAGGTTTACGTCCAGAGAGGGCGACTTGAGTAGCTCCCGCACGACCTCTGTGTTACCTTCATAGCCGCTGCACGCCTTCATCAGCGCAGTTTCGCCCCAGGAACTCTGAAGGTTAACGTCCAGAGAGTGTAACGTTAGCAACTCACACACTACCTCGGCGTTTGGCCTCGAGGCCGCTATCATCAGCGCAGTTAGACCATAGGAGTCCTGAAGGTTTACGTCCAGAGAGGACGACTTGAGCAACTCCCGCATCATCTTGGAGTTTGTCAAGGCCGCCATCACCAGCGCAGTTCGACCATTGGAGTCCTGAAGGTTCACGTCCAGAGAGGGTAACTTGAGCAGCTCGCGTACGACCTCGGTGCTGCGCTCGGACCAAGGCGCTTCGCACGCCGAAATGAGCGCAGTCTTGGCCCCCTCATCCCGAGCGTTGACATTGACCTCCTTTTTGGACAGAACGTACCTCACAGCTGAGGGCGACCCGGATCGACAGGCTCTATGCAAAGCAGTTCCGCCATAGTGGTCAGTAGTTGCCACAGACACGTCGCTTCTCTCACAGAAATCTGCAATGCATTTGTCGCTTTTGCACAAAAGAGAATAGGTGAAGGGTGTAAGGCTCCGGACGGGGTCGATAACATTGACAAGGTGCGGCTCCTGCTCCAGGATTGAATCTACCACGCCTGCAAGGTCGAAGAATATCGCCAGAAATAATGCTTTATGAGTGGAGGTCCAGTCGCAGTCAAACTGACGGAAGTAGTGGAACCCCCCGTACAAGAAGGTTGAAAACCACTTCCAGGGAATCTCACAACAAATCCGCCGAAGTAGATGGACCAGTGGAGGCGATGTACATGCATCAGGGGACGAAACATCACCTTTTGCCACTTTGAGGCAGACATGGTCCAAATCCAGGAGGGAAATTCTCAGGTGCATCAATACCCAGGTAGGCAAGCTACAATCGGGAACCTTCTGCCTGAATGCAATAAGTTTACGACGGTGCCTTGCTGGTACAATCATAGTGTCTTCGGGGGTTTTGGACAGCACATCGTAATTTGTCTTCCCGCTTGCCGCACCATCCGCGTTGGCCATGTGGACCTGATGGGCCACGATGATGAAGCACAAGCAAGATTCTATCCATTTGTGGTAAGCATCCTGACCTGAAATGACACCCTTCCATTGCCACTTGAGAGACAGGCCTTCCCCAGCTGGATCGCCGTGACGCTCAACGAGGAACTCCCTTGCGCTTTCATGGATCAAGTGCACCGTGTACTGCTCGGGATCGTGACGGTCCTTGTACTTAGAGCTACCATCCCCACTAAGTTGTTGGTCCTCGTGAAGGGTGATAGAGATGAAACATCCACACAACCTACGTAGATATTCGTGCAGAGGTTTGGTATCAGGCGGCTCTAGGTGATCGATGTTGCTGACAGTGTCCGTAGAGAGTAGTCTGACGTAGAGGTGTTGAGGATCCATGGGCTTCGGCGCGCCTATGACAAGTTTTAACAGCTTCAACGCAAGATTCCGATCTTTACTTGTGCTCAAGATCTTTTCGTATTGCTCTTCCACCGTCGATGGCAGTTGCTCGAAGATTGCCTGCAGATCGGGAAAGGGAGATCCCACGTGGTCGAAAAGGTCTTGGAAGATGAATGAAACCCATAAGTACGTCCGATTCTTCCCTTGTCTCAAGATGCTCTTACGAATCTGGAGATGGGCAGAGTCTTTGAAGCCTCTTTCTTGTCTTTTTAGCCGGAAATCTTCCAGACGCTGGTCAATGACATTCTCGATTTCCCGAGATATTCCACCCGAGACCTCGCCAGCCTCTCCAGTTAGGCGTAAAAACTTTACGGATTCGTGCAACTCAGGCTCAATGGCGTCTGCGATATGTGGGCGACTCGTGATCAGCAGTTTCAGGGATCCAAGAGACCGGTCTTTCTCAGCGAGGCTTTTGAACTTCTTCCATAGCCTGCGTTGATCGTCCGGAGCACATTCATCAAAAGCGTCAAGTACACAAACGATCCTTCCAGCACAATTGTCCTTAACAACTGCTTGAAAGACGGACCATAAACGATCGAAAAGGCCCGCAAGCTTATCGCCATTGTTCTGATAGTCTGATTCGATGTGGTGCATAAGCACTTTTGTCGGCTCATTGGAAAAGATCTGGTGTAAGAGCGAGCAGATGGCATTCGTGCCGCATGATGCAGTCCCTTCGTTCTTGAAGAAATAGTAACAGATCGTTGTATCGGATCCAAACTGTTGCCCGAGATAGCAATCGACGAGATGCTTTGACAGGACTGACTTCCCACATCCCGGATCTGCAGTCACCCAGAGACAAGAGTAGCCAGGCTCTTTGAGCCAATTTCGGAATCTTGTATCGGTCTTGAACCATCGACATGTTCCGTCACTTGGCTCGGGATTCCTATCCTTGTAATCCTCGTAGGTAATTGCCCTCAACAGTGTCATGCAAGCCCTGGCTCGATCTGAGCGGTAGTATTGTTGCTGTTCGTGGCGATAGTCTCGCCAAAAATCAAGATTCTGGCTGTTGAGGCTCTTTAATAGTTCTTGCAGCTGGTGGTGACGTTGTGTGGCAATGGCGGAAACGGCAATTCCACGCAGCTTCTCGCACGCCTCGTCTGCTTGCAGCACACTTTTGACATCAGCACCCCAATCCGTACGACCCATTACATTCTTTAGAGCCCTCGACCCGGTGTTTGCACTCAGATGTATGATCAGCTTGGCTTCCAACAGCAGGATCTTGGTGTACAGGGAGGTTATTGAATCGACAAACTGCGCGTTTGGATCCTCGATGTGGGAGATGTAGACCTGCTCTGTTGCGACATATCGTTGAACAATGCTGGCTGTAGTCTCCAAGGCCTCCGCCAGGTCCTTGTTTTGTTCTTTATCTCGATTTATGAGCTTCTCCTCAGTCAGTCCTGTAAGCTCCCTGGCTATACATGAAAGTGTGGATGGCGGAGTAGAATTCAACGGTCTATTAACAGACGAGAGGCGGACTTACCGAGACAATCAGGCAAAGAGCCGCTACTGGCAGTCCAGCATGCACTGGATCCAGCGCGCCTGCCTGTGTCAACAGATCTTTGGAACCTGTGATGAAGCCAAGACAGCGTTCGATAACGGTCCGGACGTGAACAGACTTCGACCCGAAACTGAGTATCCATTCTTTCTGCTTGATGGTTGCCAACTTTTCATCAATCAAGCTCCGCAAGGAATCTTCATTGACTTTGTCAGGAGCTGTCGAAAGTCCGGCTGCTTCGGCTTCAAGTATTGCCTGGAACTCATGGTGAATATCAGGTTCGTCGTTCTTTAGCTTCGACAGAGCCTCAGCCCAAAGATTGCGACTTCCTCGACTTCCGGGTGCGTCAGCCTTGCTTGCACTCGAAAGTTTCTGAGCCAGTCCAGCGTCGGGTACGTGAATTTTTTGCAAAGAGGGCTCAATGGTACGTTCTTTGGTCGGAAGAGGTGTGACGATTTCGGGTTCGACAGCGGGAGACGTGGAAAGTTTCGTTCCCGCAGCCGTATCCGGAGATGTTGACCTTGCGTTGGTGGCATCGTTGGAAGCAGGCGATTGAACACGATCTTTCTTGGGTCGACTTCTGAACAAACCGTCTCTTAGTAGTTTCATCGCTGAGTGGCAAGAAAAGAGAAAAGGGCATGTACAAAGAAGGACACAATAAACAGGTGCGTAAGGACGAGTCGAATGTCTACTGCATATTGGAAACACGCCTAAGTCTCTTGGTCGCAATCCCTGCCATCTGTTGCCTGTCTGCCTCGTTTACGTGTCCGCAGGTGGCTGGCTAAATCTCACTAGGTCAGAACAAATCTGCAACAGCGGTTCGCACTTCGGAGCTGAACATGTAGGGTGGTACAAGACAGGCCCTGCAGATGTGAGTTCCGCCTCAGGCGGCTGCTTTAGCCACCCACCTATTGTTCAATGACATGTCGACTTCAATCATATCTGTCGCATGAATCCCAGATTGTTCGAGCAACAAAGCAATCGAATCAGATGCGCTCTCGGGTGATACTCCGCTCACCGAACAGTGTTTACTTCAGATCGGAGACCTTTCGAAATGTACGCTATGGCGGACATTAGGACAATGTTTGTACTTCTGTGCGGGGGCGGGGTCTTGGTGAGCACATGCGCGATGCTGATGTTTACTGAACTGACGAAGAGGATAGTACGCCGCCCTTCGAGTGCTGTACAACATCTTTCTCCACCCACTACGGCGTTACCCGGGGCCGATGCTATGGAAAGCAATACGACTAACCTGGATTGTCGCTCTTCAGCGTGGCTATCTGCATCAAGATCTTCTTCGACTGCATGACCAATATGGTCCTGTGGTCCGCATTGCTCCAAACGAATTGTCATATATCGACGCTCAGGCATGGAAGGACATTTACACTTCTCGACTTGGTCACGCCGTGCTCGAACGAAACCCAGTGTGGTTCCGTAAGAAACCAGCTGAACCATGGAGCATCATGGGATACGATGAGGACGCCCATGCTCGATTTCGCAGAGCCTTTATGGGGTCATTCAGCGAGAAGGCTGTCAAGGACCAGTCGCCACTCCTCGAAAAGTACGTCGAAATGATGGTTCAGCGCTTCAAGCAAATGGCTGTTGGTGCAAGTGCAACAGTCGACGTTGTGTCGTGGTTGAATTTTGTGACTTTCGATATATCCGCCGACTTGTCGTTCGGCGAGTCTTTCGAGAGCACTTCGAAGGGTGAACCGCATCCATGGGTGGAAATAGCGTGTCGTTTCGGTAAAGGCGTTGCGCTGGTGGCATCGATCAACCACTATGGGCCATTGGAGAGCCTGCTGCGGATGGCACTGCCGAAGAAGGTTCGTGAGAAGATGATCTGTCACCGAGAGTTGACTGCGCAAATGGTCCGGAAGCGGCTCCAGCTTCAGGACGAAAGAGCCGACTTTGTCAACGCTGTGCTCAAGTATAATCAGGAAAAGACCGACAAGGTGACGGCAGAGGAGCTTGAGCTCAACATGAGTGTGATCGTCTTCGCAGGTTCGGAGACAACAAGCACCGCCATGGCCTCAGCACTTTTCTATCTTTTGCAGACGCCAGCCGCAAGGGAGCGTGTCACGGTGGAGGTTCGAACAGCCTTCAAACACGAAGAAGACATCGATGTCAATAGTTCGTCGAAGCTCGAATATCTGTCGGCCATCATAAATGAGGCTATGCGGCTAGGACCACCAAGCGCCATTGGGGTGCCCCGCGTGGTGTCTGAAGGAGGAGAAGAGATCTGTGGCAGATGGGTTCCTGGCGGGGTAAGCCTCAACGTGGATGCTTCGGAAGCTTTTGCTGACCGATGTTTAGACATTTGTAGGCGTGAATCAATATCCTGCATTCCGATCCGCCACGAACTTCAGCGATCCTGAAGCTTTCATCCCAGAGCGTTTCCTGGACAAGCAAAGTCCCGATGACAACCTGGCCGTCTTTCAACCCTTTTCTGTGGGACGGCATATGTGCATAGGGCAGAAATTCGCCTGGGCTGAGATGCGGCTAATATTGGCGAGGTTACTGTACGCTTTCGACCTCAGCTGGGACGTTGCTCCAACGATCGATGATTGGGGTGAGCAGCAGACTTTCATCTTCTGGCAGAAAGAACCGCTTCAAATCAAATTGAAACGGAGAGATGATACGAACGTCGTATGAGGTTTTTGGCTGTTGTTGAACGCTTGGGCAAGGTAAGAGCTGTGGGAGAGTTTAATTCGGCCAGATGTGTGTAATGAAATGGCAAGAGATGATAGAAATCTTAGAAGACAAACGATGGGCAAGCGCACTTTTGTTTTTATTGGCGCACCAGAGTGAATGATCATCACGATACGATCACTTTCTTGTTGCTCTCCAATGTACTTCCCTATGCCTGGATCGTCTCTGGCTCTTCATCAGCGCCTTCCTTCTCTGCTATTTTGGCCTCTGCAGGAGCGGGCGCGGGCGCAGACGCAGGAGCGGCAACAAGTGCAGGCGGCGGCGGGAACAACTCCTCCACCAAGCCAGGAAGAAACCTATCCAAGCGTCTGACTGTCTCCGGCCAAATTTGTATCTCCTGCACCTTCTCTTGTGGACCATTGCCCTCATCCTCATCCTCGCCTTCAGCTTGACCATCACTTCCCACGGGCGCAGCCACAGGTGTGTTTGACGCAGCACCATTTGAATCCTCATCTCTCCCCAGGTACCCTGTCCCGTCCATAACGAGCAGGACATTCTTGACACCCTCAAGCACAGCTTCGGCCAGAGCATCACCTTCTGTGCCGGCATTCATCAACCGGTCGAGTAGCTCCAAGACCTTCATCCACACATCTTTCATTCTGCCCACTTCGACCAGCCGGTCAAGATACCTCAAAAATATCTTACAAAGTATACTTGCAGCGTGGGCGCGCGATTCGTTCATCCCATGCGGGTCGATTTGGTACACCTCGGGCTTCAACAGCCTCAACGTCATCGGAAATAGAACCTCGTCAAAGATGGCGATCCACTCGGTATGTTGTTCCTGGTCGGCCACGTACTCTGACAGCAACGTCCGCTGTAGAGCCGAGAGAGCACGATGTCGAACTTCCCGACAATGGTTGACACACTGCGTGCACAAAGCTCGGAAGATTGGCGACCAGTATGCAGCCCACGCCTCGTTTCGCTCAAGATGCGATTGTGCAATCAGACCTGGGACTCGATCGCTGAGCTGGTAAATTAAGCTAATGGCTTTGTTAGCTCGCTGTACCGAGGCGATATCTTCATCTCGTGCTGGTTTCGCCTGTTGACCTCGCCTGGCGGCGAAGTCTTTGCGTTTGTCCTGAATTGAGCCAATCGATCCGGCCGCAGCAAAGTCATTGGCCAAGTCTATAGCAGACTCAAAGTTGTCTGCTGTCACAGTACTCGGGTTGGATGTAGCCAGCGTCGTAAGAACAGCAAAGACAGTCTCTGCTTCCTGTTTGTGTTGGTGCAGTCGTTGCAATATAGACCAAAAGTCCGGAGACGTTGTGATCTCGTTTGTCAATGGTCCTGGAGCTGCGATGCAACTTGCCAGACCCTGCGTGATGGTGGACGCGGTGCGATCAAGCACGGTATCGTCGAAGCTGGAAATGGCGTGGAGCACGACTGGAGCGCGCATAAAATCGTGATTCTGTTCGGGTATGTCAGCACCACTCTCGAGCATCAGTCCACAGAAACCAACACTTACGTAGCTGTACCTCAGCACCTCCATGAGGTAATGCACCACCCTCGACGCAGCCAGAGGATGCAGATTCGAAGCATCCCTCACCGCATTCAACAGCGTCGCCGTTAAAGTCTCACCGGCAGCAGCAATCGTCTCGTCATCACGCAGCGTAAGCATGGTCGCGAGCTCAAGCAAGAAGATACTCCCAGGATCATACTCGGCGCCTGCCTTAGGCATTCGATGGCCATTCATTCTCGCCGTGACTGGGACAGGCCGCTCAGGCTTGACAGTAACCACAGGCGAAGACTCATCCACCTGCGAAAGCAGCGCGGCGACAAGACTTTTAATCTGTGCAGGGCCAAGAGCAGCCATGTGCTTGAGCACGAGATCGGGCTGACACGCCTTGATGCAGTCCACCGCGCTGAGCGTGTTTTCCAATTCCTCCTCCGACGGTTCCGGCGGATCGTCTGCAGCATAGCTCGACAGGTACGACGTGAAAGTTGACAGGAGACCACTTTCACTAAGTCGTCCATCACGGTCAATGACTTGCGACGG
Organism: Exophiala viscosa; assembly: GCF_022695815.1. Classification (NCBI taxonomy): domain Eukaryota; kingdom Fungi; phylum Ascomycota; class Eurotiomycetes; order Chaetothyriales; family Herpotrichiellaceae; genus Exophiala; species Exophiala viscosa. The sequence goes on along the minus strand of NW_026944357.1, from coordinate 1,483,423 downwards.
TGGTTGCAGTGGGATCGTACCCGTTCCGGCAAGCTTCGTACCTTCTATCGTCGGCAGCGTGATGAGCGAGTTGACGAAGAGGTTCCTCAAGATTCGGACGACGTACAACCACGTATCGCCAACGGCGGTTTCGTGTCCCGATAGAATGCGGAACAGTAGCACGGTCGACAGTTGAGCTCGGAAGTCTCGTCCCAACCGGACAGCAAGTTCACTGACCATGATGCTCTTCTTTCCGACCTGCACCTCAGTGTTCAACGCAGTACTGGGAGAAATCTCCGTCGCCAGGCCGCTGATCTGGCTGATACTATAGACAATGCGATCGAATGCCTCGTTTATGCCATACTGTGCCGCAATCTGTGCGCACTGGTCGAATCCAACCACGACCCGCGAAAAGACTGCGTCGTCTGAAGCCGACATGAACACATAGCAAAGCGTTGCGATGATGGGTCGCCACGTCGCTTTGAACATCTCTGCATCAAAGGCATTAGTGTTACATATTTCCAAGGATCCTGCATTGCTCGTCTTCATTAGTAGTTCCTTCCAGGCATAATCGAAGGCATGTTTGTTCTCGTGTTCATCAGGCAGAATAATCTCATTCTGCTTGATTGCATCGTAGATCTCCTGGAGGAACTCTGGCGCAAAGTCTTTGCCGGTATTAACGCCACGCAAATTTCTGGCAAAGTCCTCCACGGCCATTCGCTTCTGTGATTTGATATTAGGATTGTACAATTCCGTGTTGAGCATGATGATCGCATAGGTCAGGACAAATGCAGCATCCTTGTCGGCGATCTCCTCAGGAGATACCTGCGAGCAGTATCTCTCCGTGAAATTGTTGACGATTCGCTCGATGAGTGCCGACTCGCCAGGAAGACGGAACGAGCCAAGGACTTCCCGCAGAGCTTCGTCAATTCGCTTGTCCTCGAAATTGAACTGGCCGATGAACGCCGTCAAAAGTCGATCATTGTTCTTCTTCGTCAAAAATTCGCCGAGAGTTTTCTTCGACACGTACGTCGTCCCTTTGAGGAATTGAGCAACCTGCAGAGGATCATCTGGGTTTTCGATGATGCCACTTTTCACCAGAAAAGCAATCCCTGCTTTCGGATCATCGTTGAACTTAGAAGCACCACTCTTGATGATTCTCTTCCTCACTCTCTGATGCCGCATCCTTTCTATTCGCTCTTCGGTGCCAGCTGGGGTTTCTTGACCGAGTCTCTCCGCCATGAATTGTACAAAACTGAGCAATGAGTCGAGACAAAGCGGCGGCACGTTCGTCGTACTCCATGTGGCCGAATCAGGGAATGCATTCCTCGACAGTAGCCCCACCATGTCTTCACAAAGGTCTTGTCTATCGACCTCGCAATCGTAGTTGACAAACAGTTCCACCATAAAGCCGGGCATGCGGACCAGAGTGCCGATAGCCTCAACCATGGCTTCTCTTGCTTCCGGTCGTCTGGAACCGCCTTCAAGCCCCAATTGACGCCTATCCTTGATCGGTACAGGAGTCGATCGACCACTACTAGGCTGAGATGGAGCCGGCTTGACCAACTTGGGTGCTTGTGGTACACCCTCGTAGAGCGACGGATCAATGCCCGGCTCTTGAGGTATATCGACGCGCGGATGAAGACAGGCCACTAGGTAGGACAAAAACAATTCCTGCTGAAGCTTCAGTAATTGCCTGCATGTCGCTAATAACGTCCCAGCGACTCGCAACGAGCTGTTCAGCAGGACCATGTTGTCAGACCGAACGAGCTGGAACAAATGTCGGCACAAGTCGTCCTGAACAAGTCCGGCGAGAATAGGCTGCTTGGCAACCCAAGGACCGGAGACCTCCAACGCGACATCGATAATCCGAAGTGCCATGATCCTCATAGGATCGGTATGCGTCCTGTCATGCGGGTCGAGGAGGTCAATCAGCACGCGAAAGAGCTCCTTGATAGATGGGAGCGCATAAGGGGTGACATTTTCGTCCTCGCTCCGACTCGCCGGCGCTGCAGTGTTCTTGGGTTCTGCACCCAAAGATTTTGCCACCACCTCTGCAACACCCTGGGCAGAGGTCGGTGTTTGTTCAACATCAACACTTGTGCGTTCCGAGACACCGTTTCCCATTACACTCCCGGTCATCGGCGGCTCAATCTTGAGGTCATCAGTGGCGCTAACCAAAGTCGTCCTCGTATTCGATCGACTTCTGGTCTTGTTTATTTCTTCCACCTTCAAGTACCTCAATCTGCTGAACACGACCTGACACATGGTAACCATTGCAATCTCTGCCGACCGTCTCAGGACCTCCGAAAGCCGGGCCTGACAGCACATGCTCAAGCCAGTGCTCATCATCTCACAGATACTTTCATCGCCCAACAATTGTCCTTCAGGTCGAGAGATGATGTTTTCCATGAGCCGCAGTATTCTTAGCAGAACCACCTCATCTGCCGCCGTGTCACTAGCCTCGAAACGGCAATGAGTGATCGCGGCGCTGAGGAGATGCATCGCTGGCCCGATCCTCGGGCTCTTGATCGTGATGATATTGTACGCAAAGAACTTTGTGATCGAGATGACAGCCAGACTAGTAATCGCAGCGCTGGTCGACGAGCTCCGAATGACCTGCAAGAAGGGATGCAGCAACTCAGGAGCGTCGACCGTACGAACATCCCTGCAACCTGCGAGATCTCTCCTCAGGCGCGAGAATGCCGCCAGAAGAGGATTGTCGGCCATGCTCTTTCCCTTCTTTCCCCGTAGACCCCATCGATCGGCCAAGCTAGCATTCTCATCGTCCGAACCGTTGGGTATACTTGATCTCGCCTTCGCCGGATCCGAAATCACAGGTGTCCTGCTTCCTCGTCGATTTTGTGAAGACGATCGTCGCATTTCCGACTCTTGCAGTCTGGCAGCTCCCCCACCCAATATCGTCGACACCGAAGACTGGGACCATCGCGCGTGTTTGCGCATGGCAGAGGTGATTGTAATACATTCTGTGGTAATGAGGGCAATGGGATCAATGGCGATTGCAGGTGTGGACTCGAACGCCGGTTCGAGCTGTGCAGGAGTAAATAGTGGCATCGGTGAGCTGTCGATCTGTGGTATAGACACTTGTGGTCGTGGCAGACCAGCAGTCTGCGCTGCGTCGTCCATTGCCGCCGAGGTGGCCATCGCAGGCAAGTTGTAAATGCGGAGGGGAGGAGGGATGCGTGTCCAGACCGAGCTAACTTATGAGTGCGTTCATTTTCGGTGATGCGAACAGTGGAGCCTTCAGTTATCGTTCTTACATGGGACGAGTTCAGTCCTGGCCATTGAGTGTCGTTGCGATTGTATGTCTGGCTTTCTTGTGACCAGTTCACCCCAGACACGGCATGGACAAGACACCCTGGCGCAAGCAATTGTCGCGTTGGAGTATTTCCTTGTCATGTAAAGGGAAACTTTGCCGGCCGCGATATCGATGCACTATAATCACATCACGTGGAAGCCCCTGAATCAAAGACGGTCCAACGTCAATCGAGACACTGTACGGAGTACTCAGCATGTGAACAATGCTGGAGACGCACACAGAGAGAATGTACTCATACTATTGAATCTAACACAAATAGGCCGTAAGGTTCAATAGAAATATATACCCAACCTAAACACTGGGTTTATTTGAGCCAGTCTTTCCACCCATCCGAAACGCCATGCGCCATAGGCTTCCGAACCTCGCAGCATATCAATCAAACACTTTGCCAAAGCAGTAAAAGCCACATCGACAGCTATGCTCTGTCTGTAGCATGTAGGGTCCAACAGTCCAACCACCCATGTCGGCTTCAAGTCTCCTGAACGCCTGTATGATCACATGAACCATCTCAATCCGACGCTATAACCGACTGCTCTCCTTCTTCCAATAGGTCCGTGATCCGGGCAAGGTTATTGATAGTTTCCTTGCCTTGACCAGTCAACAACAACTTTTCCGCGTTCGCAGGCAATCCCAAGTATGCAGGTGGTTCTCGTTCCGGGAGCTGATCCACCCAGCCCAAAAAGTCTCGAATGGTCGTTCCCGAAGGAACTTTGAGTGCTTCGCCTTCCACCAGTTCATGATCCGTCTCATACGCCGCTGGATCGAAAACCTTGGCCACAATGTTATGCAGCAGCGAGAAGTCCCCTTCGTCATCAATCTTGCCTCCATACATCTCGGTGACCAGCGTCCGGATCAAGTCCCATGGCAACTTCACTGGAGCAACATTCGACCTCCCCTGAGCAATCGCGTCGACCCAGGAGTCGATAATGAAGGAGCAACATTCGTAGTCACTGTCATTGAATTCCCAGAGACGTTTCCACCCGAGTGTCGGCGCATATCTCAATCGTTCTTGAAGCACGGCATGTAGGAAGCATAGTAGCATGTACAGCCTGCCTTTCTCGACCGGCGTCCTGGCGCCCCTGTCCGAAAGCACTGTCAAAGTCTCCTTCATATTCGCCCTCAGTCCAGCCGGTTGTTCGTAGACAAGTGTCCTTGATGCTCGGAGCAAATTGACAGGTATTTTGGGGCTTGACTCCATTGACAAGAACAATCTGAAGTCTGAATGAGGCTTCAGAGAGGAGAGACGTTTCTCGAGGCTCTGCAGCCATTGTGGAGCGAGATGGACGTTCTTGATCAGTACCCACGTACCACTTGCAGCAGCGCTCGTGATTGCCTTGTCGGCGCTAGCAACACTCTCTTCTGAACCCATGGCGACATTGGCACATGTTACGTGCTGCTTCTCCACAAGTGCGTCAACTTTGTAGCTTGCATCGAAGCCAGGATTGGAGCAAAGCGCGATGGGGACCGATGCGGTCACTTGGTTGACAAGCATACCCAAGTCGTCGGTCCCTTGGAAGATTTCTACCCCGAACACAGTCACCACGAGATTCTCTGCGGCAGGCAAGAATCTGTCAGGTCTGGCCAGCTTGACTAGTAAGAGCTTGTAAAGAGCCCCATCAACGGCACTGCCAGTATCGTCCCAAACCTGCGGCACACAAAGTTCGGCGCGCTCAGCAGAGAGGAACTGCTTCCAGGCATCGCTGGATGAATCAGTCAAGTCGCTCTTGAAGATGGGGATGTGTTTCACAGAGGACAGTACATCATCCTGATTCGCATCCACTGAAATAACGCCACGGGACTGTGGCCGATTCTCGAAGATTAGCTCCATGGCTGATCGGTCGTACTGATATGGACTTGCTCGTATGAGAAGCATTGCAAGAGTAATGCGGTCCTTCTGTAGCAGAGACAAGGATGTTCGGCGGTATGTCTCCACAAATATATCCTTCAGGATGATTTCTCTTCGCTCATCATGGTCGGTTTTGTTTGCCAAGTGCGGATTGTCGTGCATGACGGAGTTGAAGATGTCAAGGAAGTACTGAAGTGAGAAACGGTAGCCATGGTTGAGGTAATGCAGCTGTTCGAGCAGGGCAAAGATGGCACTGCAGGCATCAGCAATGCGGCTGTACTCTTGAGTAATGCGTTGGACTTCTGCGAGGACACCTTCTGTCTCAGAAACCTTCTTCGTGATAACCGCCGCTTCTTTCTTGAGAGTCTCCAAGGTGTGGATGACATTGTCATCATCCAATATGTTACCACGAGACTCGTTCAATGCTTGCAATAGTCTCTTCTCCAGCTGACGGAGGTTCGTGTCAAACTCGCCTTGCATCTTGACTAAATTGGTCCGCCGCTTGTCCACATCAGGACGCTCGGCCTTTAGGATCTCATTGAGTGACTGAGTCTGGAGACTGCTGCGTGTAACTGTGAAATTGACAAAGGTTGTTCTACTGCACACGTCAGGTGCAAAAGCCGCCGATGGATCCCTTGTAGACAGGTAAAGTTGGAAATGTTCTGAGAAATCAATCTCCTGTTTGCCCAGCTGAATGAGCACTCGTCCGCCAGTTTTTTGATACTCTTTGTTGAGGACATGCGTCAGGATTGGGTCAAGATATTCTGCATCTTGGATCAAGATTGGATTGCCAAATCGGAGAGCACTCTCCAGTTGCTTCGTGAAAGCATCGTCCAAAAAGCTGGTGACAGTCAATATGCGTCCTTGGTGTTCCTGCTTCAGGAACTCGGTCACCCTGCCTGGTGGGTCAATGATCAGAGGGTATCGGTTGAAGCGCTTGAGCATGATTGCATTCTCCATGCACAGGTCGTCCGCAGGAAGTAAATGACGTTGCCACTGTAGCCGCTCATCCGCAGATGAAAGATAGCCCAAGACTGAGCCATCACTCTTGCAAGAGATGCCGGACTGTGACATGTGGTGCAGCCAGTCATCTGTCATGGTCTTCCTGAACTGCTGGTCGTAAAGACCTGCATATGCCAGGAACGCGGATGCAATCAGCACGTCTCCCACCAATGTCTGAATCTGTATTTCGAAGGATTTGCTCGCAGCGTCCCATCGAACACGTTCGGACGAGAGACTGTCCAACAGTCGAAGACTTCGATCCACCTTCGTCTGGACCCGTGACATTTCGCTCTTGATCGCCTGTGTCTCACTGATGAGAGCAGCATATTCGGTTTTGTACATCGCAATGCTCTCTTCAAGTTTAGTGATCATATCCTGAATCGCTTGTGCTTCTGCCTTGGTGTCAAGAGCTTTCTCTTCGAGTTGCTCAACCTCGGCGCGCAAGGGTCCGACACGGTCAAGGATTTCGGAATAGTTGACTTGAGCCTCGACCCATTGCACCAGGGGGCCGCATGCTTTGCTTGCACGGTTCACTTTCTCAAAGGTAAAATCGTCGTTTGATAGATAGTCGTGCCGCATCTTTACTCGCAGATTGGGTGTCATATGTTGCTCGTTGTCGTAGTTGACAATATTTGCAATGAAGTCATCTTTGCGAACCACAGCTTGAATACTCTTCCAACTGTCGACTTTGTGTCCTAGCAGAGTACATACCGACTCCAGAGCAAGTTTTACTCCCGAAGGAGGATTGGCCATGGACCGGACTTCGGTGAGATGTTGTCTCTTGATGTTACTGACGCTTCTCTGAGCTTCGATAACAGCCGGCTCGGCTTTTGCCAAATCACTCAGCACGATCTCTCTGCGACTGCCAATCTCCTTTTCTTGTTTTTCGAGCGCTGTTTGTATCTCGATAGACGCAGTCTTTCTGGACTCTGCTTCCCGCTGGTCGGCCACCATACGTTGAAGCTTTTCATTCGCCTCAGCATCTTTGAGCTCCAGTTGCTGTTTCTTCTGGTCAAGACTTGCTCTGAGGTCACGGACTTTGTCGACAGTATCTCGGAGCTTCTCGAGACCGACGTTGAGATGGCGCTGTTGTTCCTCAAGATCTTCTCTCTTCTCCCTAAACAGCTTGCCGAATTGTGAAACGAAATCCAAATAGTGTCGCGGTGTAAGAAATGTGACAATGCCCTGTTGTTGCTCAAGACGATCATTGGTCTTGCGCATCGAATAGTGTATATGCACCATTGCGTTGACAATCGTGTCGCGATGAGAGGCCGGAAGAGAGAGACCACGATATGCCACTGGAATACTATCCGGTGCGGTGAAATTGGCCTTGTCCAGATCCAGCGACTGAGTGAGTTCATAGCCAACCTGGAAGAGAGCTTGATCTGACCAGTCACCCATCCAATTCAGCACGCAACGATTGAACAAGGCCGGACTTGTAGCTGCCTTCGACGATAGTCCTTCTTGTGGCGGATTCATGGTGAAAACAACGTGTAAGTTCCGCACGATGTTCTTGGTAAACCACTTGTAGAGCTCTTCCTGGGAGTCGAGTACTTGCCCCTCTCGCTGAGCTCCTTCCTTACAAGCAGTCATCAAAGCCGAGTACTCATCACCTTCGAACAGACCTGGCACTTCACCATTGGCGAGCAGCGTATTCATTCTTTCCAGAAAGCCCGAGTCAAGCACATTTGACTCGTCCATAATAAAGCAGATCTTTTGCCCGCGGCATCCGCAGGCCCGCAGAACACCTCTAAGGTCGTCATCGAAATCCTCAGCGGAGTATTTGCCGTGGACCTTGATTTGGAAGATGTTCAACCCATTCATCCAAGCGACAAACCTCGCCAAAGTGGTCTTTCCACTACCGCTGGTGCCGATCAAGATGAGATGGCCTTGTGGCTGTCTGAAGACCCTGTCAATCCGAAGTGCATGCTCGAGAACGTCGTTGAATAGGACCAGTGGCACATCGACCTCCTCCTCGCAGAACGTCTTGAGGCGTGCCTTGACAAATTCACGCAACTGCTCCTGTTCAACCGACACGTAGTTCTTTGAAAGCCAATTCGAGAACAATATTGGCCCTTGGAGTGCTTGATCAATGTCTGCAGAAGGGAAGTGCTCCAGCGCGGTCTGTCTAACCATGTCGGAAGTCCATGCTCGCTCATCGGGTTCCACAAGACGATCCGAGAAAAGGCGCAACGCCTCGTGCGCCCAGATCCGGATAAGGCCTTCGAGGGAAAGGTGTTCGAGAGGTGCAATTGCCTCGTAGATGCCACGGGCCCAGCGCGTAAGCTCTCTGGGCGAGTACACATAATGTGGTTGAATGTCAGGGGTGAAACGTGCCTGAGACTTGAGATAAAATTCGACCATTGCTCGAGTCAGTGAGTCGGCGAAGCCTCGTAATGCGGGCACAACTTTCAGGACCGCATTGTTGAAAGTGCCATAGATTTGAGTCAAAGAAAGCTCGCCAGGATAGTCAACCATGACAACAGGCGCATGTCTCAAGAAGCGATCACCCATCGGATGACGTCCTGCATCTTCTGGAGGATTACAGGCACCGACAAATTGGATGCGCTCTAACGATACCCAGGCCTTGTCTGATGTGCGCCAGAAGCCGTTTTGCTCTACAAGCTGGCGCAAGAAGCTGATCGCGCGCTGGGTTCCGTATTTGTCCGGGGCTGGAAGATTGATCTCGTCGCAGAAGATGACCAACCACCGACCAAGCTGGGTTGGAGATAGTACCATGCCATTGAGAGTCTTTTTGTACTCACAGTATTGTTCGAACGTCTTGACGATCAATTCAGGTTGGGTGGCGCTCGAGAAGTTCAGGCCTACAACCTCCAGATCTGGCAATTTGCGAAGCGCACTGAACAGCGTCATGGTCTTGCCGGATCCTGGTGGACCACACAGCATAAGCGGCTTGTGCTCCGACAACCAAGAATACAGAACGTCCTCATGACGGACAGTGTCAATGGTGGGAATAATGACGTCTGTTTGAGTGATCGAGTGGGTGTTCAAGTCTACCGTAGGAACTTGAGACCGCCAGGATACCCATTGTGCCTGTGGCAGCGAAACATCAAAGTCGATGAGGGACGTAGTACTGTCGAGGCTTGGTACGTCAACATTTGTCATTGCACCAAGAAAGTCACCGAACTCCTTTCGGATATGCAGGCTCGCATCACCCACGAAACTCCAGACACATGCCAACAGAAGCTTCTTCGAAATATAAGCCTCGGTCTGTTCCAGATCCAGAGGGAAGTCAGGGTGGTAGATGTTGTACTCCAGGACCAGTCGATAGCTCTTTGCCAGTAAGCTGAAAAGGCTATCAAGTGCTCTGGCCCCGGTGAATTCCATAATGTGCCTGTAATTTGTTGCCGTTGACAATGCCTTTGATAGAAAGTCATCACGGTTTATCAGCCCTCTCAACGTTTCGACGACGTGCCGCTGAGTTTCCTGGGCTTTGCTGCTGAGGCCTGAAGCTTTGACTTCATCGTCCAAATCATCGAAACTGCGTTCCGACAATTTCTGCAGGTAATGGTCGATGATGAGAGACGGGGTAACAGTATCGTCCGAGAACCAGACCATACCGCAACGACTGACAGTGGCAAGTGTTGCATATTTCAGACTCTCGACTTCGAACATGACGCGCACATTTGGTGGTAGATTCAGCCGTTCGCCATTGGGGAGAGTGAGGAGCTTGTTATCATCCAGCACACTGTTCAGATTTTCGACCCATTCGGGATCAACGTCGCCATCAAACACAATCCAATGTCGTTTGTTGTCTTCACCACGCAGATTATCGACCACTTTCCTCAGTATGGCGGTGAACAATCCGTCTGTCCACTCTCTGGTGGTGTTGTCAAGGCTACCGTAAAGTGCCTCTTTGGACATCACTTTCGGATCGATCACATGATGGACACCCTCGACGCCCTCGACCTTCTGAAGAGCTCGAAGCAGGACCTTCCAGATCGCAGATTTGCCAGATGCGGATTGACCTACCATCATTACACCATGATGGATGTTTTGGATCTGGTATAATTGCATGATTTTGACCATCCATGCATCGCTCACGGTCAGATGTTCCTCTTGCATCACTTCCTTGATCGCTTCAATGAGCTTCGTCATGTTGGCTGGAACATATTCAACTCCTGGGAAGTCTTGCGCCTGGATCTCGACAAGGGTCTCCACATCTTGCTTGATGAGCTTTGGTGACACCGTCTCTCGGATACTCTGTACAATAATCTGCGGTTCAAGGACACTCTCATCATCAAGTGTGTCCTCCCCAGCTTGGATTCGGACACGTTTGAGACCTCCTGAGCTGACGAGGACACTTTTCAGGGCTCGGAGGCCGAAGTCGTAGTGGGGTTGTTTCGAAAGGCGCTGGGCACAGTGGTCAAAGAAAGGCACGATATGAGAAGAGATATCCTTTGCCTGTTTGAAGCCTTGAGAGAAAAGCATAACCTCGGCAATCAGTTCCTTGTCGGGTTTGGACATGGCTACGCTCCTGAATAGCTTCTTCAGATTGTCTGGTAGATTGGAGCGACCAGCGTATCCAGGATTCATCGTGATGAATAGTCCAGAATTGGGATTGACTTTGAGACGTCTTCCAACAAGATCGATCACGGCTTTCTGTTCATTGGTGCTGCTGTTTTTGAGACCAATTTGAATGTTTTGGATCTGCTGGGACACAGCGGAAAGGATTCGTTCCTCCAGTCGGTTGAATTCATCAAAGCATCCCCAGGCTCCGACCTGGCACAATCCGAGAAAGATGCGACCCATGGCTTGAAAGTCAAAAGTGTCATCACAGCAGAAGACCAAGGTAAAGCGACCCAGCTGAAGTCCCAGAGCCTTGACGGATTCCGTCTTTCCAGTTCCAGCAGGACCATACGGAGAACCACCAAGTCTCTGACAGAGTGCTTGTGTCAGCGTCAAAAAGCAGCGATCCGTAAGCGGTGTCCGCACGAGACGATCAGGCACACCAAGGTATTCGTAGCCGTAATCTAGGACAGCATTTGCCATTTCGATGCGTAGCCGGGTCATCAGCTCAGCCTCTGGATCGTAGGCATAACGCATTTGCAAGATCCACAGATAATGTCCGGGGGAGTCAGCTTCCGCTTTGATTAATTTTGCAATGACATCTCGCTGATGAACAGCTTCGGTGATGAGATGTTCGCATTTCTTGCGTGTCAAAACCGGCAAATCTTGCAAAACACTTTCAGCCAACAGATTAAGCAGCCTCACCTCATATTCGTGCAGCTTCGACAGTCCCTGTCCGGCAGCCTCAAGCGATTCTCGCACTAGGTCGGTCCAGACCACTTGAGCAGCCAGAATCATGATTTGAGCAGGAAACATTTCCATGTACTCTTGAAACAACGTCGCTTCTAGCTCGTCGGCGGAGAAGAGTGGTCTGAAAGCACCAATGGCTTCCGCGAGTAGCTCGGCCAGAGTCTGTTTGACATTGGTATCGAGCGCGGTCAACCACTCGTTGATCTTGGGCAGTTTGACCAGAGAGACTTCCTTCTTGAGCTTGACAACCTCGCCTTCTTTCGAAGTAACAGCCGTGATTGTGCTGTCATCGCTCACTTCGGCTCCAGATATGCCGGCAAACATCTTCTTGAAGTGCTTGGCCACACGTATGCTGTCGTTGGTATTGCCGATGATCTCCAGCAGATCCTCGTCACCAACGAAGTAGAATCGAGGGAAAGAGACACGCTCTCGTTCGAGATACTCGCCCAGAGCCTTCTGAATTTTGCTAAGCAGCTCCGCAAGGCGTTCTAGAGATTTCTGGACGCCAGGAATAGCGAGCACGTCCATCACAAAGGGGGACTTGTAAACCTTCTTCATCACTGCGGAGAACTCGGTATTGATGTTTGAGAATCTGCTGGACTCTGTGGGTAGGAGGTGCTTGATATCGTTGTTACCGGTAAACACGCCCTCCAGGTACACCCATTGTCTTTGAACATCGATCCAGACATCGAACAACACATGGACTCGGTTCAGCTTGTCCTCCCATGCCGAAGCCTCTTCTTCGAACTCTTTGTAGTATGGTGAATGTCTCATAGCTTGCAGAGAGTTGAGGTTTTCGCTGCATTTCGAGAAGAGATCGTCCCAGCCACGAATAAGGCGACATTTACTTTGATAGTTGACCAGGTCAAGAGGGTAACTCTGCCACGTATCGCGTACCTGCTTGACAAACTCCTCAAGAGCCAATTCTCCTCGGGCTTGCACAATGATGTCTCTGATAGTGGATTCGCTGGCTACCGGTTGAAGATCCCACACGTCTCCCAGTGTCATCGACACTTCAGAATAACGTTTGTTGGGCTTGAGAGCCTTGTATATTTTGAGCCAATGCCGTTCCCTAATGGCGTCTGATTTCAGATCCGCCAGTAGAGAATTTGCCTTGATCAACTGCCGCAGAACATTTTGCACATGCTCAAATGCAGCATATTGTCGCATGCGACTGGGCATCTCTTTCGTCATTTTCACAAGGCCATCCAGTGATTGGCGGAGCTTCCGAGGTTGTAAGGTTGTCCACAACGTGTCGCGAAGTTCATTGATGCTGTCCCATATGGTTGACAGTGCAGACCACACCGATTTGAAGTCGCTCACTTCTTCCAAAGCGGATGACAGGGCATTGTCCTTGTTCAGTGACATGGCAAGAGCTTCCTTCGCTTTGGCGACGGTTTCGGCCTCGTGTTGAAGCTTTTCCATCCGGTCTTGGAACACGCGCAGCAACTCGGCAGCCTCAGTAGGTGGAATTGTTCCTGAAACGGGCTTTTCTTCTGACCATCGAGTGACGACATCGGCGACACGATCACTGATGAGGCGATCTTGAACGTCAATGTTAGCTCGCAGAGCATCAGTTTGCTCTTCGACGATTTTGCCCTTTCGGTTGAGGAGCCCTTCGAAAGAGTTCCATTCGTCTCTGACCGTGTCTGCATGAAGCCAATTGCTGCCAAAATTGTACCGCTGTCTTGACAGGGCCGTCTGACCCTGTAGAAAGATCTCCACTTCAGGTCCCCATATAGCTGCATCGCGGCGGCACTGCTGTACGGTCGTGATGAAAGCAACGGCCTGTGCTGTGGAAGATGTTTCCAGAGATTGGTTTTCGAGCTCAAGCCGGGCGCGGTTCATGTTGGTGTACACTTCTGCCATACGGTTGCCAAGAATGCCTCCAAACTTGCTGGTGATATCATACTGCCACTGGTCGTACTTTTGGGCAATCTTTGACTGCACCTGTTCATAGTCAAAGGTAACACTGCCAAGCGTCTTACGTCCCTCGGAGGTGTCGAATGTCGATCGGGCGTGACGGACTTCTTGCAACAGCTGGTGCCATTGACCGAGATCCTCCCCGAGCCTCTCATGCAAGTGGTCTGCTTGGAGGTCCCACAAGTTCTGATATGTGTACCACTCGTCCAGGTAAGCGGTCATTTCGTGTACCTTGTCATCAATTGACGTGTAGGCCACCATCAAGGTCTCCGCTGTTTGCAGCGGCAAGTCGGCGAATGTGGGCATTGACTGCGCACGACCAGCATCCGTCGCTATCTGATATCGCATGGCGATCTGGGTTAGATGGCAGGGGACGTCCAGCCAGTCTTCGAGCTGGTGCACCCAAGTGGCTTTGACGAAGTTTATGGGTGGGTCGACAAAGATGGTCTGATTGTTCATCATGATCTCGATCTGCGTTGCGGGAAACTGCACCTGGTAGATGGCATCCTCCGAAGAAGGGTTACCTTGAAGGTTGCCATCGGGTTCGTCAGCGGAGCTGAAAGACGTAGTCCAATGTCTCAGAGCCTGCCGCAATCGATCTTGGAATATTAGGCTGAGCTGAGTGTTGAGTTCGGAAACCCACTGCGAGAGATTGGCATAATTTTCCAGGTTCATCTTGTCCACCGCGTTTTGAATGATGTCCATCTGAGCCTGGAATGTCTTCGCAGAATATCGACATGTACTTAACTCAGACAGTGCCTGCTGGATTTTCTGGTCAAGTTCTCGAATGGTGGCTGTCTTGCTCTGCAAAGTGGCGACTGTGACAGCCAAATCACGCACGTACTGAACATGTGCAGAGTCGTTGGACGTAGATTTTCCCTTGATGTGCAACTCATATGAGTGGATGAACGAATCCCACCGCAGCCTCACACCCGTTGTGAAGAGAGTCTGCACCTCCTTCTCGTAACCAGCCATCAACGATACCATGTTGCGCATCGCCTGAATCGTCCGAACAGCAGCAGAATATCCGGCGACACTTTCCATCAAGCTCAGTGCGTATGGATACACTCGTTGAGCCTGCTTGGCTGTCGTAGCTATGCGATGAGGTATTTGATAACTCAGCCAGGTGAGATTTCTGACCTCCTTGAACAGGGAAATGGCATGATTGTCGAAATTGACTCCGAGCTCTAGTGCGCCGTTCGCACTTCGACTGCGGGTAATGACAAACAGTCTGCCCGTTACCGAGATGTCTCTTGATTGAACATCGTGCAGCCACACTTCATAAATGTCGCGTGTCGTCAGTTTTCTTCGAAACATGTCACTTTCGCTGAGTAGCTTCTCTCCCTCCGTGTGTGACTTCCAATCCTCGCCCAGGACGGCCTGCACTTTTGACATGTAGCTATCAAGCTGCGACTCTATTTGTCGAACCCAGAGAATGGCGCCAGCCACCGGGGGAATATCGCGCAATTGAGCCATCATTTGCGCCTCGGAGCCGCCATACTGCTGCTTGAAGCGTTCGTGTAATGAGGCGATTGCTGTCTTGACATTGTCCAAAAGCTGCGCCTGATATGCTTTGGTCGCGCTCTGGACTTTCTGTCTGACAAGCAATGCATTGAACTTCTCAAAGACACGAAACATCTCATTGGCCGTCTTTGCTTTCCCTAATCGATCTCTCAAGGTTGCGATGATAGAATCTTCGACCCGGGACGTTCTCTCGCTGTATTGCTGTTCCGCCTGGTTCCAGACCCTGGTCCCATCTTCAGAGAGGTCCAGAACGTTCACATGTCGGACGACTTCGTATGCGGCAGTAACTTCTTCAACAGCGTCCACGTCTCCAAGCTCTTCGATGACGACTGGGCCGCTTTCTTCTGTTGCTCCAGCGGATCCTCTACCACGGGCATTGCCAAGGACGTTGACGATTGTCTGCAGGAGCTGTTCGTGGTCGTTTCGGAATCGATTTACATACCGAAGACGCTCTTGAGTAGCAGCATGCTGAGGCACGATTCTAACCGGCACAAAGTCGGTGCCCTTCCGCCTAGTTATCTCGCGCGCTACTGCAGTGAAGGTTTTGAGCTCTTCGTCCCAGGTCTCCCATACTTTATTGACTGATTCCATCCGACTCTTGAAGTCATCGTATGTTGAAGACATTAAGGATCGTTCCAGCAGCAGATTGTGCACTTGAGTGTTCATTTCGGTAGAGAGACCTTCGACCAGCTTCAAAGCCCGTCGTATGGGATAGTTGCAGACTCTCCATTTCTTGTTCAAATGCGCAAAGATATGTTGCAACGCTTCTGCCACTTTGCTCAATGAAGTTGCGGAAGAGAGCTCGTCCAAAGGAAAGTCGCGCATGAGCGTATTGTAATTGTGGACCGTATCGCGAGCTTCTTTCAACCCGGTATCTGTCTCGAATCCGAAGACTTGTTGTTGTCGTTTGACCTTTTTCAAGATCTCCATAGTCAGTTTGACACCGGGTGATTCTAGTTCTTCCGCCACCTTGCTCAGCGCCCCTTCGAGGTTCAACCAGAAGTTAATTTCCTGTGCAGCAGATGTTCGTGCCTCTGCAGTATCTGTTGATTCCTTGGAAAGCTTGGTGAGGCCCTGTATTGATCTGATCCATCCGTTGACGCAATTCGTCAGGCTGTTCTGAACAGTCGCATTTTCGAGAACATGGCCGGGGACCAATTGAACGGACGGCTGAACTCTCTGCGCAGCGGCATCTTGTAGGGCCTGGACGACAACATCGTGCAAGGGCAGATGAACCAAAGGTACATCGGTATTCTGCTTCAAATTCAGGAGACTGACTTCCAACTCTTTTATCCGTCTCTTTGCGCCATGAACTCCTCCCTTGGCCTGAGCATCATAGTAATTGCGACTTGACGACCCTCCCGATCTCGTGTAAGCGTCAAAGTAAGGGCTGAGGACATGGTGCACAAGTGAGTAAACCACATTGTACGGGGAGGCGAGATCGGCATTGGTGTTCCCCTCCTCATCAGCGCTGTATGATCCCGGCAGATTGAAGACTTGTATCTGGCTGGCGATAGGCTTTCGTCCATCGAGAGGTCCGGCCAGTTTCAGGAAGACAATGGAAGCGATCGTGGTAGGCTCAGGGGATAACTCGGAGGACAGCGTATAGACATGTTCGATTTCTGGGACTTTGTCAGCAGCCTACCGCAGGGGGGTGGTTAGTACACTGACTAGGTGTATCATCATGTCCGTTGATCAGCTCTTCTCTTCGATCTTTCCGAGCGAAGAGGGAGACTTGCGAATCATCTGCGAATCTGGCACATTTGCTGAGGGAGTCGGCATGGCTTGCTTTGGACAGCAGGCTTCCGACGGCCTCGAGTTCTCTTCTGGCTGCGCCGAGGGTGGTTTCTATCAGGTTGGCGATATGTTCTAGAACGGATAAAGGGTCGACCGGTTCTGTGGAGGAATGGGTCGAATCGCCATTGGGGGCGTTAGTCGATAAGACGTCCGCCATGGCTTCTGACTGCACAGATCAAGAAGGGAAGCCTCGCTCTTGTCGACATTTGCGAGGACCTGATGTTCCCCAACGCCGGCGCAATGCTGATGGATAAAGAGGTAGAGGTGGGGGAAATAGTCAGGGTGTCGATGGTTAACAAACACTGTGGATTATTGACTGAAGCCTTTGGAGAATCTTCGGGGCAATCGCGAAAGAACGCGTTCTCCTGCGGCTGCCAAGCTAGTGACTTAACGTTAACATTAAGCCTATTAGAGTCGGTGCACGTCTTGAACGGTCCGTAGCGGTGACGAGCATAAATTGAAACTGGCGAATCTGTGCCCGCAGATCTGAGCCACTAGGCATCAGCTAGGCATGGTTTCAAGCATGGCAGCCAGATTAGATTAATCTTCCGAACCCCCAGAAAGGGTCCTGTGGATGGACGAACTACCGGAGAACATCTGTTCAGCTAAAGCTCTGCCAGAGGACAGCCGAGAGTATGCAACATTTTCAACGTTTTTGAAATTCTTATGTTCAAGTTTCCGTCCTGGGTATCACATTAATCGTCAACGCTGGTTCTCTATCCAGCAGACCCCTTCTTCTTGTCGACATCCCGCAAGACTCCATGCTCGACCGGGCGTACGCCCTTGCTCAAGTTATTCGTGATCCTTCGACAAAATACACGTGGATCCAGCTCAGTCGCCCTTCATGAGCATTGGTAATGACTTCCCGGTACCCAGACCTGAAGTGTCACTGGCCGATACCTATTTCCTGTTCTTTTTCCGGTCGTGCTCCATCGACTCTTGAGTAACCTGCCTTACTGCCAAAGCATACTCGATATCAACGTCGGAAGTCTCGTCGGATGGCCTTCTTCCAGGCCAAGTGCTGTGATGTTTGAGGATATGAGCGTCACTGGCTTCCCGTTGAGGGTCAAGAGGGTCAGCATAATCGATCACGTCGAACTGATTTTCCTCTGCGTCCCGGTCACGCGATGCATTCCTTGCCACAGTGGCATATCGTTCATCTTCGATATGGTCCGTGTGAGGGGGTTTGAGGTCTTCCCACTGCGGGTTGATGTAATCTCCATCTGGACTTCTGGGTAGTGAGGGTAGGGGTCCAACTGGTTGAGCCTTTCCAGCTGTGGGTGAAGGGGTCTGCCAGTTGTTGGAGCGCGACACGTCCTCCATATGCTGCTTAGCTCGAGTGTCCGTGCCGTCCATAGCAAAGCTGCCGAGCCTGGATAACTTGAAAGCCCTCAGTCGGTCCAAGGCTGTCTTGAAATCGTCCAACACCACTGCATCCGTCAAGCACTTGAATACGAAAGACAGTTTCCAGAACGGGTTGATGCCGACGGGCAATGCCGACTTGAGGGCCGATGTCACGGACAGGACGTCAAGAACGATGAAGCAGATGCTGACAATCATCGCGCCGAGCATCACGGCAAATCGAGGAGAAATGCGGACAATCTGAGTGATAGAGAGGTCATATCTCGTCTTGATGTTGTAGAACAAGATGCAGGCGGCGAGTACCCACCAGGGGTCGCGGCATAGAGCTTCCCAGGGTCTGGTCTTCAGAAAGACATTGTTGATATTGTGGAAATAAGTGAAGTTGGCATAGATCTCGACCACCCAGTATGGCTGAACGAGAATGACAGTGCCGATGAACAATCGACTAGCGGTCTTGTTGAGAAAGGGCCGGATCTTCATCCACGCGATGACATTGTGCAAAGACCAAGAGATGTTGAGGAAGATGGCGGCGACGCTAAGCCACCAGGCGTAGATGGGCGGGTCGAAGAGAATAAAGACGCCTTGCCAGTAGCCCAAGACAAGCTGTCAAATAAAATATGCTGCGTCAGCGGCTATGGAGTTTGATGGGGTCACTGCGGGCGAGATTCGGAAGACACATACCTCGAGTAAAATCAACTTGTGCAGCAAGACTCCTCGACGCATATTGGCCAACGTTATGCATGACAGGATAATGAGAGAGCCGATCATATATCCTTCGGCCCATGCTTCGAGTGCCAGAGCGTGAGGATCGGTTGGCTTTTGCGACTGGTCTTCTCGCCTGAGCAGCGAATGCAGGACATTGTGAATCTTTGGTATCGGACTCATTTTTGCGACAGTCGAATATTTTTGGAAGAGGATCGGGAGAGGTTAGGAGGCGTGAGGGAGGTCAATGTCAGCCCATGCAGAGCAGAGGCGCGATACAATGCGCATGACCGTCACGCAACTGAGTGAAGTGTACACCGTTCAAAAGGCGTGGCAAGTGGGAAAGTGCGAAGGAGGAGACACAGATCGGTGGTCTGGCGGCGCCGACTCGTTATTAATATAGTGTCGTTCAGGGATAGCGAGAGACTCGATTTACGGTGCAAGAGCAGGTAAATACCCGAAGGTGAAGCGAGTGGGGAGGGTGAAGTGAGTTGATTTGAAGTTGAGAGTGAATGATGAGTGTGCAAGCGGCAGAGGGAGGATTTGGACTCTCGAGTCGAGGGCACGCGGACAGAGAATTGCGAAGTATGTGGGGATCTGGGTTAAAGCATTTTCGCGACTTGACGCCCCCCATGTGCCCGGGGAAATGGTGATGCTCCTTAACTTAATTATTCTTACGCCATCAATTGACTCGTTAACTCGGCCCAGTGCCTGTTTCCGGCACCCTGGAAAACATCACAAGTCCAGGATCTCGTTCAATTTACCCGGATCAGCAGTCTCGTATACGAGTACCGGTGGTATCACCTACAATGCCCTTGTCTCTCTTCTTCATTTGTCTATTCTGGATCAGGACTGTGTCGTGAGTTTCTGGCAGTGTCACAGCAGCGCTCACATTCCTTTGCCGCCCACAGCAACTTAAACATCCTGCGTATGTCATGCGACACGGCCTCAAGCTAATTCCACGTTGTTCTGGGTCCAAGCTTGCCGAAGCCCTGGGCGACTTGATCCCAGCTTAACTTTGGCTCTTGGGGCTGACGCCTCTCGAGTCTCGCTTCTGTGAAACCAGTAAAGTGGATGGCGAATCATGGGTTCCCTTATTTCTCTTCGCTACAAAATGCGTCAGATACCTCGAGGGGCCCAGTGGGCACGAAGCATCGAAGGGTCTTCATCCCGCTTTCCTTTAAGCCTAGTCTGATCACAAGAACTCAAATACCTTTCATCCCACAGATCCTGCACATCAAATCGTGTTCCATGGTCTTTCGATCTTGGGTCAATAATGTCTATTGTGTCATGGCGCATCCTACGTATTGATACGGTGATGTAGACTCGACTATATAGCCTTGGTTATTGTCCCTCGGAAGGAATACAGGTTCATACTCCCTCTCGTGTCAATAAATGCGTTCCTTCGTGAAAGTGCGGGGCCCCGTGAGGCAGCCGATCAATAGTGCACCAACGCCAACCGGCTATTTAGCTCGTTTGGTAGTAGTCAAAAAGTCGCCTACTCCTGGCTTTGCCAGCTTCCTATCGTAATCCTTGATGGGCATGGATACTGCTGGTCGTGTCTACCAGCGGCCGGGCTTCTGCCACGAATGACTTTCCAGAGCCATCCCTATTGAAGGACTCAGGCCATATGTTCTCGTTCTCACCCCTGCCAAGGTCACGACGACGGCATCTGCATTGCGGCCAACACCCCTGCGCCTATAATGCCGCCATCACGAGCCTCCCGTAGGAAAACACTTTTCCCGCCATCTTGTGGCCCTGCCCTCATCACCAGTCGGTCAACATAACGCTGACATTGTTCTTTGAAGTTGGGATAATGTTGAATAATACCTCCAGTATAGGCAATTACCAACTCTTCTGGGCCAGACTTCCAGGCTGTCGCACCAGGAGCTGGTGACAAGCCGTCGCGAATGTCGCGTGAGGGCAGTGACAGATGGCTGGCCTTTGGCGAGGAAGGCTTACTGTCGCTTGAGAAGATCGCGTCTGGTAGGGACGCAGGGCTACCGGGCTCGCACAAAGCAATCTCGCCAACCGTGGCCAGCAATCCCACGGTCGACGCTGCGATAAGACCAGCAGATCGTACCTGAACGAGGTGTGCGATACGGCGCAGAGCACTGGCCGAATGCGGCGACCAACCCCAATTCGATGATTCTGGAGGTGGGATCCGACGTTTCAACTCACCCGCCAATTCCGAATTTGACCGGGCTCGTGCGACCACCGCACTAACAAAAGTGGTAGTGAAGCTGTATGGGTGTACAATTGTTGCTGGCAAAGAAGTTGAAGGCACAGGTGGTTTGTGTGCCCTTGTCATGTAGTCGTGGAATATGATGCGGACGAGCTCACCGATATACCGGCCTCCAGTCATGTATTCAAGTGGTTGAAAGCCAGGTCGAGCGCAAGCAGCGTCAAGTTGTTGATCCCATTCCGTGGTGACGGCCTGTAATGGCCCGCATGCGCCTGCAATGGTGACTTCGGTGTTCACCACGGTCTCTGTCGCTTCAGGTTTATTCTGTCGGATTGGCTCAACCTTGGAGCCGCCCAAACTGGAGAACTTCATGGGAATCGTGGCGTTGGTTCCCGTACCAACAATGATACCAGCCACAACTCGCGAGTTAGGCAAAGATTTGACGCTGTACGCCAGTGATGCTAGAGTAGCGATGGTGTCGTTGGTGATAGCTACGATCTTGAGGTCAGGCAATGGTCCCAGCCTTCTTCTCTTTGCGCGTGGCGATGACTCTGAAGGTGGTTGTTTTCGCGTGTGGCGCGCATAGCCTTGCAGTAAAGTGGAGCCTAAGTCCAGGTCGGAACTGATGGTAAAGCCTTTACCCATAGGCATAAGTGTTGCCGATGCTAGCTTATCTTGTCTGGCTTCGTGTCAGTGGGATAGACATGGCTGAAAGGGAATACCTACATCATCGGAAAACTGAAAGTGATACCCATTGGCAGTTCCTCGGGAACGGGAACTTTCCCCATGTCAGAGCTGAGCCGATCACCTACAACCTCTGCAATACAGTCGCCAATCCAGGCGAACAGGTCTTCGGTCTTGTCCATCTTCAAATGCTCGCCGATTGGCCAAGCCTTCTCCAACGTGCGGCGCACTCGTGGTCGCTGAGCATTGCGGAGGGTTTCACGTGACCGTTCCGCTCCGTTGATGGTGGTGGCGATATCGTCAGCATCGCCCAGCAACTCAATGAAGGCGACCCGTAAGTTGGTGCCACCGACATCGATGGCGAGAAATTGACCTGTCTCTTGTCCTGACGGTAGTTGAGTCACTGGAGTGGGCAAAAACTGCTCGTCGGAGCGCAATGCCACCTCCTCGTACACCTTAGAGAATTGATAGGCGAGATTATGGACCACGCCGTCGTCGATGAGGAGCGGTTGCAGGAACGCATCCAGTTCGGCTTCGAGGTCGTCCGGTGGAGGACTGTCATTGCTGAGAGATTGTAGTGAGGCCAATTCAGACATTGTTGCAATCGTTTGCCTGCAGTAAGCCCTGTTGATGCACAGGACCAGAAAGCTACTCACGTGCGAGGCAAGCCGATCAGCATCGGAGAATAAAAACAAAGTTGAACAGGCAACACGAAAACAATCGTTGATCCAAGTTGCTGCCGCTTGTGAAGATAAGAAGGACGAGGAGGGGTGTGGCTTCAAGTATGATAAGGTCCAACACTCAAGTACCGAAGCGGTCGAGTTGACAGTATGAACCTGCAGAATCCCAATATTTGGTGATTCAGATGTGACCTTGAGGAGAACGGATGTGACGCTGGCAGAAAGGGGAGAAACCTAGAGTATGGGTAGTCAGCCTCAATTGACCAGTTCTGGTGTTGTTTGCTGGTCCTTCCGGCATCGCACAGACCCCTCAGCCAATGGAGCCCATCAGCTCGGCAGGCTCACGGTTGCGTGGAGAGTCTTTGGGTCCTATGGAGGCTAGACCCGCGTTTGATGGGGGAGGATGCGCCTCGATTTTGGCCATCACCAGCAGAACGGTCAAGGGCTAGCGGAACAGGGTCTCCTGCCACATGGCCATCGGCCTCAGAAGAGGCTTTTCATGGATCTCAGACGAGTCAAAGAGCAGCGATTTGACATGCAGACAGACAGTGTTTTGTTAGTGTTCCACTTGAAGACCCATGCAGGAGTGCGATAACGGCAGCGCGGCGTCTGGCCCGAGGAGCCCGCCGGCCACGCTTGGAGGTGCCTTTGGCCCAGTGGCCATTCAGTTGTACTGAGTCCACCATTGACATTCAGCAGAAGCAGAGGAACAAAGAAGAGCGACAGGAACAATGTAGTATGCAGTATGGAATATGCCTTGCAGAATGCACTTAAGACACAAGTGCATCAATATTGTAACCTCGTAGGGACCAGAGTAGCCAATGGCTCGATGCTGAGAGCACGCTATCTCTGGCTTCATAGGGCACAGACGCTGCCAAACCGCTGCTAAGGGTCCTTGGGGAGTTGTTGATGGGGGACCTCGGGAGTCGCCCTCTCGACTGCAAATATGCCAAGCCAAACCACATGCCAGTCGTCATTGCCTGCGGTTTGTTTGCGACTGAAGCCACGTACTGGTACAGAGTATGGACGACAAGTATCCTTCGTCTCATCTCGACTTCCATCGTTGATCTTCGTTTGGCGGAGTCAGGGTTCCATGGTCGAGATAATACATCATGGCGCCTCTACCTTCGCAGATGCACGATGGAAAAAACCTCCTTTCCGAGCCTTCGCGGCTCTCATATCAACAACCACATGCAGAAGTACATCCTCGCAGACGCCAATTCATCCAACGTATCTTA
This sequence comes from Exophiala viscosa, assembly GCF_022695815.1. Lineage (NCBI taxonomy): Eukaryota > Fungi > Ascomycota > Eurotiomycetes > Chaetothyriales > Herpotrichiellaceae > Exophiala > Exophiala viscosa. The sequence continues at coordinate 1,459,881 of NW_026944357.1, read as the reverse complement.
CCAGCAGTGTTGATGCTATTTGCGCTATTCTCCCTCTTCCGCTCTACGTTCGTACACGATCATCACTACGACCCTAGTCTTTCCTCTTCCCAGCCAGACATTATCGATGAGGTAGAAAAGATACCATTAGAGATCCATATCATGTCAAAATGCCCAGATGCCCGGGATTGCCTGCAGGAACTAGTAGTACCAACCCTGGTGCAAGTGAGTGAGAAGGTCGATTTCACGATGTCGTTCATTGGAAGGTAAACTATACGTTGCGTCTGCAGGAATGCCTTTTGGCTAACCAGCCTCCCAGCATCGACCCGAATTCAGACGCCGTCTCGTGTAAACATGGTCCCAGCGAATGCCTGGGCAATATCATACTCCTGTGCGCCGCCAAAGAATACCCGGATGTCAAGATGTGGCTTGGCTTCGCCAACTGCATGATTTCGGATTATCCTCATATACCCGAGCGAGATCTGGTTGAGAGTTGCTCCATGGAGCATGGCATCGATTTCTCCAAGCTCAATTCTTGCATCAGTGATGAAGGCGAGGGTATCGGGTTGCTTCGATCGAGTATGGTGAGGAGTCAAGAAAACAATGTAACCAAGAGCTGCACCGTGAGGCTTGCTGATGAGGTACGGTGCATTCGTGACGGAGGGAAATGGTATGATTGCCCTGGTGGCAGCTCGGTGCAGGAGCTTGTCGGCGATGTCAACGAGTTGTATGATGAAAGAAACAGCTGGGTCATCGTTCGCTAAGGGAAGTCGTTGATTGGATTTCGGCATGAGTCCAGCATTGATCCAAACGGCATGATACCCACATTCGCTTCTTTCTTCAAGACTCTGTCGCATAGCCGACTCCTCAGATATACCTGAACATGTTCTCCTTGACACTTCTCTTCATCCCAATCTGCTTCCCACCTTCCAATTCTGCTCCAGATATTCCACCGTCGCCTGATAAACCTTCCATTGCCTCGCGCATCTCTGCATCCAAGTCTGCCATGCTCTTATGTCCCGACTTTAGCTTCTCCATGGTCGCTTTTTTCTTTTCGGAGTCACTTTGTTTGGTGGTACTCTTGTTGGAATCGGCTTGTGACGTCGTGGAGGATGCCCGTCGTTGTATGCTTAGGATATGATTGAATTGATATGTTAGGCCTTGCCGAGAAACGAATCTGCGTATCAATGACATGTTTCCGGTGTCGTTACAGGTATGGTCGACTGAGCAATCTGCCAAACGATGAGAGAAGGGTTACAGGTTCGAGCCATACTCATCGTATCTCTTTTGGTGACGGCGGCTTCTGCCAACTACGTAAATATGTCTTGTGCTCATTGCGTAGGGATCATTCACAAAGAGCCAATGGTTGCCCAGAATCGGGGCTTCCCTTCCCGGCCAATAGAGTTTCGCGGTGTGCCTGCGCCTTTACAATTCCGACTCACTCATTCATTCCAATATTCAACCACTTCACTACACTGGCTTGACTTCCTCCAGCGTTTCACCTCGACCCTGTGCAGGTCGCCGAAGGGAGTCGAGAAGCATCGCTATCGCTCGTTGCATCACGTTAACACCGGCGCTTGGTCAGGATGACGGCTCCGCAACAGTATTACGAACTCTACCGGGGCAGCAGGTAGGTCACTCCACGGGTGCTTATGTCTACTCTTCATTTAGTGTCACTTTCCGTGTTCTTCGGTTCGACGCCCGATGTTCTCGAGCGGCTGTTGACGGAATCCTGCAGTATCGGCGAGGCACTCATCGACACTATCGATGATCTTATCAACGATGGACGGATAGAACCCCAGCTAGCGATGAAGATTCTCGCAAACTTCGATCGCTCCATCGCCGAAACGCTCGCCGAAAAGGTCAAATCCAGACTCACCTTCAAGGTCCGCAAGCCGATGTACGCTGTGTGCCCTGGAGACTAACAGCGATGATAGGGGCATCTGGAAACATATCGGTTCTGCGACGATGTGTGGACGTTCCTTGTCAAGGACGTACGATTCAAGAGCGATGGTGGCCAAGAGTTCCAGGCAGACAAAGTCAAGATTGTCAGCTGCAATTCCAAGAAGCCCGGTGAGGTCTAGGGAGCAGAACCTGGCACACCTCACGATGCTTCATCGGGGCTTGATTGAAACAGGCGCACAGGCAGGATTAGATGGACATTGCTGGGCGATGCATCAATGAGAGCACACTATGGATATTGAGGGCAGGTCACATCGGTATTGAAGGCGTTCACGAATAGCCCTGCAACTGAAGGAGGTTGTACGATGATACCCCAAATTAGATACAGCAAAAAGTTACGAACATGAGCTTTCGAGGAGACATGAGACTATCACGACACAATCAAACATATGAATCATGTCCTGCGTGCGCGTGCGCACTTCCCCTTTCGATTTGTTTGTTGCGATGGTTAGATGGGCGAGATCGAGGGCATTTGCGTCGCAGGCTTGCAGGCACAAGTCAAGCGGGGTTCGTTAATGCCTAGCGCAGCCTTGTACACCTAATGATTTACCACTATGACCGGCCATTCACTCCCAATATAACTGCTTTCGTCTGTGTCACTGCTACAAGGCTCGATCAAGCCAGTCTCGCGTCCACTCAGGTCCACCAGAGATGCACAACGTTCTGTTTGTGATCAAACGTTGTCCAAGTCGTGCCAATCCACCGTGAAGTCAGAGTCTCAAGTCATCCTGAGATACAAACACGAAACACCTCTTTCCCGACGCGATGGCGCGCACACTGCCGTGGACCATAGACCATGCTCGGCCGGCGAAGAAGCAGCGCACTGCGCCCGCCCAGCGACCCAAGGTTGAGAACAGGTCGTCTCCAGCACCTCGGGGGCAAACGCCAGATGAACGAGGCACAGCACCTCAGCACCATCAGTCTATCACAACTCCCAAAAAGAGGTCAGGGTCGAGATCCCCATCTAGTTCGCCATCCAAAGCGCCACCTACCACGGAGCTTATGCGAGAAGGCTATGATGGCGATGACATCTACATCATGGTCGAAGACGAATTCCAAGACATTGCGAAATCCTATACCGCGCATTTGCATCTTGCAGAGTACAAGCGACTCATGAAGCAAGCTCGTGAAGCTCCGCCGAAAGCTCTACCTGCACCAACATCGCCAATGTCCAAGGAGGCAACAAGAAGATTGCAGTCGTCAGCTCTGCACAAGAAACAAAAGGATACGTTACAGCGGGTGACGCGCCGAGCAGATTCTGAAGAGGAAGAGGAAGAGAAAGTGGTGGATCCATGGTCCGGGACAAGCCTCGCTCCGCTGATGGCTAGTGGTAACCAGCAAAAGACATCGTTGCTTGGGTTAGAGAAAATGTCGAGTAACACGAAGGCTGGAATGGGTTTGAGCAAGTCTCCAAATGGCAGTAAACGTGGGCGAGATCATGAGGAGGAAGCCATGGCCGAAGTCGTGACTACAAGCAGTAGTAGTTTGATACAGAGAAGCAAAGATCCAGCTGGGAGTCGAAACGAAACAGCACGGGGTAATGCTCTCTCAGTGTCGCTGTCACGGGCTAGCAAATCTCCTCGAATGCGAGGGTCATCTGCGAATATCGTCCACGAGCGATTCGGCAGAACAGTGTCGTCACGGTCACCAACTGATCGTGACTCGCCGGAAGTCATGATCGATGACCAGCCCAGCACCCAGAAACCTCGACCTGCTCCAAGGCCGCTCGGCGACCGTTTCTTAAAGCGTAAGCTGGAGAAAGAACAAGAGAAGAAAGCACGACTGGAGGAAATCCCAATGTTCATGACCTGATTCTTTCTAGCCTCATTTGTACTGTGTATCATTCCCTATCCACAAGCAACCTTTGGCCCCCTATATGGAGGCGGCGTTGTCCCAAGATTCAGCTAAGCAAGAAGGGTTTTGCCAGCCCAAGTATGTGTCCAATTCTGCTTCTGAGCATGAAGCTCTGAGAAGGTAATTCTTCGTCATGATGTCCTTTTCATTCAACTTGACACTGACGGTTTGTAGGTATGATATTGCCTTAGTCCTCACGCTCGTGAATGCTGCCGGCCTGAGTCACGTGTGGCGACGGCGGCGCTGGTCGTGGTTCTCCATAAGTCATCGGACCCACGATCGTGGCATTACTAGGAGTACCAGTCAGCGAAGATGTCAGTAAGATCGAAAGGACTATCTTACCCTTCGTGGTCAAACATGATGTCAACGTCTTGACGACGGAAGTCGGTCGGGTTGCTCTTTGGATACACGTCAGCCTCTATACTCGGCGAGTCTGGCGATGCCAACTTACGATGACTGGTCTGGTGCTGGTGTTGCGACTGAATTTGCTTCTGATCCACGCGCGGCCAGAGCGAATCTTGTCCATCATCATGGCTTTGAGATCCTGGAAAGACACCATGGAGAATGAGGTAAGGAAGCTCGAGGTGGATTCTTTTCGAATGATATGTGCTTTTGTTTGCAAAGGTAAGGTTGTTTGCTGATTGTTTCTCGTTTGCTGTCTGAGATCTGTTGGTGATGGTGTGAGCTGATCTTTGTCGGTGACTGAACGGTGAGAGAAAATATACAGGGGCGCGGCAACGGTCCAAACGCTTCAAAGGAGTGACTTCCTCGCCGACTAAGCGAGGGGAAACGAGGGGAAGAACGCGCGAAAGCACGATATAACGACGGTGAGCTCAGGGCGCGGCCATCGCGTCGATTAGGTCGCGGAGGATGCAATTCACAAGGAGCAAAACCACAAGTCGGCAGGATGAACACACGTCTTTGAGCAGTGTCAAAGGAGTGTGGCAAGCTTTGCGGCTCATTGTCCCCATTCCACGGAGAGGAAAGACATATCGCGTGCCTTTCTTTGTCTGTTCCCGAGGTTTATCATTTGCAGTGGATCGAGGCTGACCTATCTATAGGATGGGTGATCTCGCCCTTACACAGAAAGCGCGTGCTTATAACAAGAGACACATCCTTGGGAACACGGCGGGCGCCATGACCACCTGAAACTTGCCTGCAGGCATGTGTCCGTGTTTCCCATTCCTCGGGGCGATCCGCGGACGGGGCTGTCTTGTCCAACTGTACGAGTCACAATATGGCTGGAGGGAGGAACACCCGTTTGGGCCAATCTAAAATGCCGGTGACGACGTTACACGGCAGGGAGATTCGAATGTTTATGTCCGTCTTTCGAGAAGATTGTGTACAGGACTGGATCCGAAGGATTGGCATGGCCCCTTGCTTGCTTTGCCAATCTTCACAAAACGCGTCTGTCGATGAAGGGGTTGCAAGGGAGGCACGAAGGACTGACTGATACAAGAAGAGCATCATTTCCTCTAACACAAATGAATCGTGGCAACCTGATCGTGGATTCTTCGAGGTTGGCGACAGGACATCAAAAGAGGTCAATGGATTTGTGTGAACAATTAATTATATCAGCATGCCTGATATGACAGGTGAGCTTCACTCACAAGTGGTCATTCGGTTTCATAATTTCCACATATCGAAGCAGAAGACGACTTGGTCAGAAAGAGCAGGAGTAAGGGCGCGGCCGCGCCCTTCTGCCATGGACCGACTTGAGACTGGCCTGCTTTCTGCCACATCTCTGTCTCCCAACTACGCACAGTGGTGTCGAGGAGGCACAATGAGACATGACAGCCACACAAGACAAAGCAGAGGCACGAAAATTCCACCTACAGGCTCCTCTATCCGATGACGAGGTTTGCAAACAAGTGGAAGCAGCCGTACTAGATCTCCTCACAGTACGGAACTCGCAAGACACCACAGTACAGGACCGAAGTGGGAAATAATACGACTTATCCAAAAATCTCCGGCATCCGGCAAGTCATCACTAATCCCAGTCACAGACCAGCAGATATCAATCATTACTGCAACAAACTCATGTCCACGCTTCTCCTCCAGAGATCCATTATTAATCCTGCGAAGTATCCGCAATCGCATCAGCCGCATAACTCTCATTCCTATTCCTCATCTCCATCGCAAAAGCCACCACATGTTCCGGCACATCTTTGACGCGGTTCGTCTTATACGGCACCGGCTCACCATAATGCTCATACACAGGAATCACACCCGTCCAAATACTATCCTGCAACTCCTCCTGATCGAGATCCTTCTTCTCATCACGCGGTCCGCCGACCCTAATCTTCCCACTCCCGCCGACCACACTCACACGCAAGATCGCCGTACTCGATAATTCAGCTGGGATAGGCGGGACGCGCGTGTGTCGCCACCGATCCGAGACGACACTGTTGGTCACTTGTTCCATGGCCCAGAGTTTCTCGGCCTCGTCGGTGACCACATTGGCGTACCCATACAACGCGGCGGAGCGGTAATTCACGTCGTGCGTATAGGGTGTGAGCGTGAGGATCAGACCGTCGACTTTCGTGGCGGAGATGGTTACGGGCAACCCCTTTTTATCGCCAGTGCGTGAGAGATTCATCATACGTGCTGAAACGTACCCGTGGACATAGACGTCGAGGGGCTCACCAAGGCCGGCGGATGGGTGCTCGAAGCTGGCTGCTATGCCGACCATGGGGAGTGTGATGGGGAATGGATTGGCAGGGTCAGGCGTGTTGAATGAGACGTTGACGAAGGTGCTGTCGTTGATTATGCTGTGGATTTGCTCGAGGTCGTAGGTTTCTACGACATGTCAGGGACGGGTGGAAAGGGAGATGGTGCTAGAAGGGGAAAGAGAGGCGATGCTTACCTCGTACATTGTACCGATTGACTTTGTTGATTGGAGTCTTGGGGTACTCGAGGTTCCTGCTGTTGCCCATTTTGAGGTTGTGTTGTGTGCAGCAACGGGGATGGGCCGCGTTGGCGTCTCAAGACGGCGTGCTAGATGCTGGAACAGGCGCTAGATTTCCTGCAGCCTGCGGTTTGTGGTAATCACTGTAGCAGATGCTGATGGAGCCTTCGAGGCTGGAGTATCTCCTTGTAATTAATTGCAATGCGTCGATATCCCACGAGACGTAACGAGGCGGCTCTTTTCAGGAATGACTTGCGATAATCTGGCGAAAGTGGTGAGCAGCCTCGCTCTACCTGTTCAGTACCTCGAGCGACAAGCAAGTTGGCAACTCTGGTGATTGTATGTCTGTACGAGTCCAGTTCTTACGTCGGAGAATCAGGAGCACATGCGTGCTATATCTAGACCAGAACCGTCCGAGAGTAGAAAACCAACTCTCCTACCTAATTCATCGAATTCAACATGGCTCTGCACATGTCCTCATGCCGATTGAACTCTGCCCTCTGCACATGTCCTCATGCCGATTGAACTCTGCCTCACCTCGTATCGCCAACTTACGTTGAGCATGCTGGACAAAGTGACCAATCCAGTCCAGAGACACCAATTACTAACCTTATCAAAAGCTCACGCTCGCGGTAGCTTACTCGAGTGCACGCCGGATAGATTACAGAGGGCAGAAGGGCACGCAACCGGGTTGGGCCGTTCAGTTATCGCTATCTAATTAGGCAACTCCATGCGGAACAGGAGAGGGGCACAAGGCTAGACACGAATAGGGAAATTGGACGATCTTCGGCCAAGAGCCCTCAAGGATAAGGCGGGTATTTGCTCGGCGTAGGGATCGTCTGTTATTGTCAATGAATATTGAAGCATTGAATGAAGACAGAAGTGAGTGGCAGCACGCATGCTGGACATCAATATTCATGCATTCATTCCGATTGCCATTATAATTTGACTCTCTCTTGACTACCTCCACTTAGTCGCCTGATTTGAGGCCGGAAGTTTGGACTAGGTGCGAGGCTTGACGATGAGGGTTGACTGTCGACGCTCGTTCCAAGATGGGGACCTTCGGCGTCATCGGACACAGAGCCCCTGTGCGCCTGGTTCGATGGTTGAGGCTGAGCAGAAGATGTTCGACCACGCATCCCCATGGCTTGCTGCTGTTGTCCTATTCGTTCTCGATTGAGAAGCCACTGGACTTGCGCTCTAGTACTGAAAAGCGCGGCATTAGTATGTGCCAGATCCTCCTTCACCCGTAAGGTCTCATTCATCAATTGCATCGATGTACGGGCATCAAGATCGGCGATGTTGTTGTGGAGGGCAGCAATATCCTGCTCAATGTTCGACACATTCCCACGAAGACTCTCATGAAGGGCAAGCAAGTGCTGCTGGGTCTGCGAGATGGAAGCAGCATCAGGGTCTGGTGAAGGTGTCAAGGCTCGGAGGTGTGCTGGCATAAGGAGATCCCGGTGGGAAATTGCGGATGGAATGGGGTCTCGTTCAATCTCCTCAATGTCTGATGCTTCCGCAGCAGGTGATTCCGATTGAGACAAGTACCGGAGAACCCGGTCGCCGATCATGTCGCTGATCTCTTGCAGCCCATTTTCGAGGACTTCATGACGCACCTTGGCCATGGCCAATTGGTCTTGGAGAGTGTGTAGTAATTTGGACTGCTTTTGAAGGAATGGAGCCAGACGGGCTAGCGGACATGCCTTCACATGTGCGTCAAGGTCTTCTGCGGTGACCTCATCCAGGCAACCGTAAGTTCTTCCTGGACATGCTTGCCGGTCATCATGGTTGCAGACGTGACTGGTCCTTTCTTCAGAGTGGTCCTCGGCTACCATCTGTTCATCACAGTTCTGACACTTCACGACAGTATTTGGACATTCCTCGTCTTTGTGCTTTCGCCAACCTCCTCTTCCGAGTTGGATCACCGCTCCGCAATCACATTCGATGTTGGAAGTGTGTATGCATTGATTCGGGACATAGTTTTTCTTCTTGACCACCTTTCCACATTGCGGATCAGGACATTGGAATTTTTGATGTTGGCATTCCCGAACTGCATGATATTCGACAACGCCTCTGAGAACAATCTCCTCACAGTCCTCATTCGGACAGCGGACTTTGATCTCGTTACACATATTGACAATTAGTCGAGATGCTTTGCGTGGTCCTGCCGACAGAAATGTGCGACACGTGGGACATTCCGACCGCGGCCCATTGCCACTGCCTTCCCTGTATTCTTTCAGGCAGGAGTTGCAGAATGTATGATCACAATCCAGCACGACCGGGTCTAGGAAGGGAACGTGACATATAGGACACATCAGATGAAAATCGTATTCTGTTACATAGTCGAGGGCTCGAAGATCAAGTTTTGGTCCATTCTGGTTGTGGGAGACATTTCGGACATGACGGTAAGATCGTAAGGATGGTGTCCTTGAAGGTGAGATCCTCGGGCGCGTCCGAGCGAACTCAGCAAAGAGTGTCTCCAGGTGTGATGAACGGGGACTGGGAGGAATTTCGCTGCGAGTCTCTTCCCCGACGGGATATGTAGGCTGGCCGTCTTCCATTTGCACAGGTCTCATAAACGTTTCTGCATTCCGAAGGAGGAACGAAGGGAGGACTTGTTGAAGAGTAAAGTCGTCGCTGGGCTTGAAGTTGGTACAAGCCCTCTGTAAAGGCCGAGGCGGATAAGTCGTGATCCACGTGTGGAGAATTGATTGGATCAAGGCGAACGCAGGCTGCAAGGGCTATTGTGTGGTAGAGGGGCAGCCCTAGCCCTCGTACCTGCTGTCACTACCCGCAGCACCACCAGCATCCCCGAGCGGAATGAACGATGCCAAGCCCGTCTCATTGCCGGAATCGTCGCTTCTATCGAAGTCACTCCAGCTGACCATTGACCTACATGCTGGTCCATGTTCGACCAAACCACGACATAAAGCCTCGCCCTGTACACCCCGAGTTTCCTCAGCGCAACATTGCCTACAGCCATCTCCGATCCGCTTAAGCTGCGAGTTGTCAGTATAGCAGATCCCACCGCAGCCTGCACCGCCCCGAACAAGCAGGCAGCGTCTCTCCCAACTACCGCCCTTCCCTTCCGTCTCTCGACCTCTCCTCAACCCATCTCACAATGTCGAACCCATCCCAACTTCTCTTACTAGCTGACCACATCAAACTCTCCCTCCTCGAACGCCAGCGCGCTATCTCTCTTAATCTCGACCCCAATCCATCCCAAGACTCGAACATCACCCGCTCTTTAGAGTCCTTCCGCAAAGGCATCGAGACCGTCTCCTCAAAACCTGACGCCGACTCCACGACCGTAGATCAACTCCGATCACAATATGCCGATCTCTCACGCCAGTTCCACGGCGAATCCTCCAACACCAGCACAACTAAGACCCTGTCTTCGCCGAACGACCCGGCGCTGAAAGAGGACTTTGCACGCGCTCAGACTCGCAAGTCGCCTTCCCAACAAAGATCCTCAAATCTACGAAAACAAGACTCCGCGTCAGCCGCAGCCGCAAAGAACGTGCGCTTCCGAGACAACCCGTCGCAAGAATCACTCGATGCCGAAGACGAGACGAACCGCGCGGCGCTATTCCCCTCACGATACACGGACGAGGACTCAGATCGTGCCAAAACCCCCGATCCCGCCCAGAATATGTCCAATGTGCAAATCCACGCATACCACCAGCAAGTCATTTCCGAGCAGGACGACCAGCTGGACCGGTTGGGCGAGTCAATTGGCCGGCAGCGCCACCTGGCCATGCAGGTCGGCGACGAGCTCGAAGGTCAAATCGCTCTCCTAGACGAGGTCGATCGGGGCGTCGATAGACACCAGGGTCGACTTGACGGTGCGAAAAGGCGGTTAAAGGGCGTAAGTGAGACGGCAAAGAAGAACTGGGGAATGACAACGATCATTATCTTAATTGTCATTCTCGTGCTGCTGATTGCGCTGTTGAAGTGAATTGAATTTGCGGCATCAGGGTAAAGCAGCATACCTATGTATGAGGTGTTTGGCGTCAGTGAAAGGATGGGGTTTGGGAAGACTTGCAGCGTTATACAACTGGCATGTTTATATAAGCCTGCCGGAGGGAGCAGGCTTTATAATTGCATCCATATATCTAATTACGAGGACATACGAATCATATAAAGTCTTGCACCGATATACACCGACGTGGAGGAGCTCACAAGTAGTACTATTGGCGGATGATTGTCCGTTTCAACAAAGATCTTTGGCGGATCTGTACGTATGTCTTGATGCCTATCTACGTGCTTCAATCCCTGGTCTGAGGTGTCTCCTCTTGATTCTCTCTACATGGCATAGGTCCTATTGCTTCAGCCCTTTGACCCTGAGTCGTTGGACCATGACATGCTCCTGCGGGAGACTATTCTCAAGAATCGTCGAGACTGCTCCGTGAAGCAGCACCAGCGTCCACACAGGCCTCTCGGTGCATGACAGGCTTGCCTATGCTGTTCACTTCATGAGACGGTCGTTCCTGAGTGCCAGGAATGTTGCCCATGCGGCGCGATGGTCCGTTGAGTCAGCCTGACTCTTTCCATCATAGCTGAGATTGGGCTGCCAATGTCTTCCGTCACGAGAATTCTCGAAATCATCGTACAACAGCACCCTTCAAACTCTTCACCGTGCACTTTCCCTTGCCCTCGACAACCAGATTTCCCTTCCCCGAACCCTCAATCTCAGTCTTAGCCGCATCGAACCCAACGACAAGGTCCTCCGATGTGAAGAAACCCGGCTGGATGGCCTCCCACTGCTTCTTCTTCGGATTGAGCACCTTCTCTGGTCCTTTTCCTTCTCCGTACGGCCAGCCCTCGAAGTGGGCTGCGTCACCGGCCTCAGCGCCTTCAGGTGGATTGACCAACTCGACGACCCGGTCCGCGGCGTGTGGATCTGCGCCTTCTTCGGCAGCCGGAGACGCCGCCAACACCATAGCCGCGGACTTGATGCTGCGCATATTGACGGGTTTCAGGTTGGCGACCACGACGACTTTGCGATTCTGCATTTCTTCCAAGGGAACAAGCCCGTTCAGACCCGAGCATACTGTTCGCACGACCTTGCCCGTCTCCTCGTCGACTTGGGTGTGCTCTGTGCCCTCAGGGTCACCCATTGCGATCGTCGAAACGAACAGGCTGTCTGCGTTGGGGTGGGCGATTGCGCGGAGGATGTGGCCGACTCGGAGGTCAATGAGGGCTGGAGAAAGAGGTGCGGCGGCCGGTGCGGCTTTGGGTTGTTTAGGCTGTTTGGGTGCTTTTTCTTTCTTCTTTGTGCTTGCCGCTGGAGGGTCTGCGGGTGCGGCCTCAACAGTGTTGGACTTTACATTCTCGGCAATCTCGTGGTTGAGTTCTGCCTTGACATCGGCGGGGACTTGGGCTTCAGTGGCCATTGTCGTGGAGGAGGTGGATTGTTCGGGCTGGGGCTTTGTGCGGCCAACAACGAGAGGTTTGTGCTGTGCCGGTGTGGAGGATGACGACTCGGACGTCATTGATCTGCTGGTATTGGGGGTTGCAGGAAAGGCGTCCTCGTTGCTCGGGTTTGTGGTTGAGCAAGGAGGAAACTTGTTGAAGTAGAGTGTATTCTGTTTTGCAGGTCCTTGCAGCACTGTGGGCTGTTGATGGTGAGAGGGTACGCCCTCAGTACTCCTCGCTGTGTCTGGGCGGAGTCGAGTCTGTAACGGTGTCGCTGGCGGGGTGTCTGGATTGTGGTGTACTTTCGTAAATCGTCGTGAGGAATTGAAAAAAAAGTGTGTCAGATTGGAGTCACGCAGTGTTGATGAGGATGACGGTGCGGAGCACAATTTTGGTGCGTGATGCCGGCCTTTAAGACCAGTAGAACGAATGTCTTGCTGGACACCCTTTCCAACAGCTTCACTTTTTCCAGAAATCCTTCTGCTTGAGTTACCTCCGAGAGGATACTCCGTCTGCGTTGAAGTGCGGGAGCGCTGCCCAGGCGGATGTGGTATCTGTTGATATTGGTGCTTCTCGAGTTCGATGAAGCTCTTTACAATCTGAATGAGTTCATTGTAAGGGCTTCCTGCTTTTGACCGAACATTTACTCGTCCTGCTAGACTGCTCATAGCTTGTAACGAGTAGAGGATCATAGAATGAATCTAAAGATACGACCTCTTCGCGATTGAACTGAATCTATGAGAGCGTGTATAAGTATTTGATGTAAGCCAACAGCCCCTTTTAATCAAATTCGCCGAAATCTGTGGTTCTACCACATATCTACCACATATCCAGCACGAAGACCTTGCCACAAATGCCGCTGCTCGCCTTCAACTCCACCACCATTCTATGCCGCTTGAGAGTAGCGTTGCCGTGAAGCAGGCTGTAAAGGGCCTCTGAATCTCACATTGCTACAATTTCATCGAGTCTTTTCGGGCGTGATTGTTGAGGTCCATGGCCAAGGCTCGATTTCCTTCGTGGTGGTACTTGCTCAGCATCGAATAATGGTCGTTCCCTCAGGAGAGCGTCCGTAGACCATGTATGGTCCAGGTTGTGGGCGGAAAGACCGCTGAAAAAGGTGCGGCCCTTGCTACCATTCACGTGGTAAGGATGACTCCTCCCAAGACCATCTGAGTCTTCAGGATGCCGAACTCATGTCCAAGACAGCAGCCACCATATCCGATGTTAGGCGCATACCCAGATCTCCATGAAGCCGAGGCTTTGCGCATCTGAGACCGTCACACGTGAAGGTCCAGGGTGCGTATCACTCATGCTGTCGCATTTCCGAGAATCTTTTCCGAAGCAGAGTCTGGGCTAGATTGGGCACGCTTATCTTCTGTTGAACTTGCCACCTCATCCTTCAGCAAGGTCTTGCCGTTCGACTCATGCCTAACCTGCTGAAATGAAGGTCCTTGAACGGAGGTTCCTCGCACGTTGTCGTTGCTTGAGGTAATCGCCTGAGGACGTTTTGGCTGCAATGAAGCAAACATCGAACGCAACAATTGGACTGGCGGACCGATTGGAGATCAAGAAATGTTCCTATACTAGCGATAGTAATGATTACCTGGGATCCCAAGATGTGAACGGATTGGAGTTCTGTTCGAAAATGTCCTATGTTGTAGGGGATAACTTTCGTTAGTAACGAGTGAAAGTGCCCTGGCTTTACTACTGTCATTTGAAAGTGATTCTTGCCCGGCCGGAGTGAAGTGCGTGGGTTTCGGCATGTTCGACGGACTTTCATGGTCGTCGACTTTGTCATTTCATTGTTGACTAACTTACCCCGCTTTCCAACGGCTGCTAACGATAGATACCTCATATCATGGTGACGCGCACTGTATCTCAATTTGTGAATGCATCATATATATCGTGATGTCCAGACGATTTGGCTGGTCCTGACTAGCCATCAATGGTGCCGCAACTCCAGTATCTGATTACCCCCTGCCAGAATGGCGAATAGTATTACTGCGACTCCCCCTCGCAGGGGATCCGAGACAGAGGCCGCTACCGCAGTAATCGCAGCGGCACCCCAGGAGGAGTTCGAATTGGCAGAAGATGCTGCTTCGAATGAAGAAAACGAAATTGCATATCCGACAGGACCGAAGTTCTTTGCGATGCTATCTGGGGTGCTGATGACTACTGTCCTAGTTGGCCTGGATTTCTCTGTCATTGCGACAGCACTTCCCACTATAACCAACCATTTCCACACAACAGCCGACATTGGCTGGTATGTGGCGGTCTACAGACTGACTGGGACAGCATTTTCGTTTCTTTTCGGGAAACTGTACACAGTGACCTCGGTCAAGCGAACCTTCTTGTGCGCTCTTGTGATTTTCGAGATTGGTTCACTTCTGTGTACTGTGGCGCCCACATCCCATATGCTCGTTCTCGGCCGGGCCATTTGTGGCCTTGGGAGCGGCGGTCTCATGAGTGGGGGGTTTGCAATCTTGACTCAGTCTGTTCCTCTTCGGAAGCGGGCCTTGTACGGTGGTGTTGCTGGTGGCATTGAAACCGTTGCGGCTGTCAGTGGTCCCGTGATTGGCGGGGTGCTTACAAGCACGTTGTCCTTCAGATGGTGTTTTGCAATCAACCTCCCTGTTGGTGTGGTCGCATTCGCTGTCGTTGCGGCCTTTTTCAACAATCCTCGGCACAACCCAGATATCGATCTGCCGCTCAGGCAAAAGCTCCAAAAACTCGATCTTTTGGGCACAGTCATCTTCGTGCCATCGATTACTTGTCTGCTCCTTGCGTTGCAATGGGGAGGTCTGAGGTATAGCTGGACGGATTGGCGGATCATCCTTCTGTTTGTCTTGTTTGCAGGAAGCCTGGCCGGCTTTGCTTGGCTGCAGTGGAAGAAGGGCGAGAACGCTACACTCCCTCTTCGCATCTTGAAGCAGCGCAGCATCCTCTCTGGAGCATTCTTTGCGGGCTGCTGCACTGCTAGCTTTACCATTGTGGAGTACTACATCGCGATATACTTGCAGGCAGTCCGAGGCTATACACCCTTACATTCGGCCTTGTTTTCCCTCCCGCAAGTCATCAGCCTTTGCATTGCCTGCGTACTTGCAGGGGCAGGCACAACACTCACGGGGTATTATGTGCCGTTCATGTTCATCTGCACCGTCCTGGGTTCTATTGGTGCTGGTCTCCTGACAACTCTTCCAGTCGATGCCACCCTTGCCAGTCTGATATGCTTTCAGGCCCTCCTTGGCTTTGGTGTCGGACTCGGGGTTCAAGGGCCGCAGGTCGCAGCACAAACGGTCCTGTCCGAAAAAGAAGTGCCGATTGGCATATCACTTGTTATGTTCGGGCACGGCATTGGACCGGCAATCATGTCTGTGGCCGCTCAAGCAATCTTTCAAAATAGACTCGAGCTCAATTTAGGCAAACTTGGTGTTGACAGTGGCTCGAACAATACGACCTCAACCGGGAGCGTCGATAGCATGGGCATCGCCGATCTACGACAACGTCTTGGAGGGCAAAGACTCGCTGAAGCCCTTTCGGGACTAGATGGCGCGGTCATGCAAACATTGTACCTGCCTGTGGCGCTGACATGCTTGACTCTGTTCGGTGCGATGGGCATGGAATGGAGGAGTGTGAAGCAGAAGACGTCATAGACAAAATGTCTGTGGCTCATCACCACTTGAGACCGTGAATGTCAGATGTCGCGGATGGCGGATGCTGCTCTACTTAAGTGCAATGCGAGCAAGGTGAGTCGGCAGCGAGAGGATGGAGAGATGGTCTTCAAAGAGGTAGGTGCAAGGCGAGTATACAGGCTCAGGTCGAGCGATTTTACTTTTTTTTGATAGGATACTGCGGACACAGTCTCATATATTCCATTTCCGGACCTCAGGAGCTGCCGAATACGCTATCAAGGCCACTGAGCAAAGTCAAGGTCTACCTCTGAGTCCTTCCTATTGTCCTCTCATCGGGACACCATGCATGCGGACCCTGTATAGACAAGTATAGTCCGACCCATAATTTGATACGACCCGAATAATAAAGTTCTCTGCGGCGTACAAATGCTGCTGCTGATTCACGTCGAGTCTGAATGCTTGAACGTGCGTGGCTTCGACCGAAGCATCATAATCAGACTGCCCAATCAGTGCCCAATGAGGGCCAATTGGACTATTCCCTTGCATCTGTCTGATGTTGAGGCTCTCCCACTCTTGGCCGTCAAGATGCTCAAAATCGGCCCAAACCTCGATATGCTTGGGCGTAGAACCAGGGAAGAGTGATCCTGCTGTCGGATAGTTCTCCACCACCAATTCAGTAGGGAAGATCATTTCGCTGACTCTTACCCCTAGCCGCATCGTATCCTGTTCGAACGGAACAGGCGAGGAACACCAACAGTCTCCAACGTCCTGCCAGGGCATCAATGCTGTCACTGGTTGCTTCGTCTGATAGTACGTCGACAAGACCATTCGCAATGCCACTCTTTGCCAGAACCCTAGCGATCGCTGTCGAGTTGGCGACGTCAGGCGTTCTTCAACCAGAGCTCCATTATTGGGAGCGAAAAAATTGATCTTTGCTATGACTGGTGATGCTACGTCCCCAGAGGAGCCTGTTCGGCCAAACTCAACTGATGACAGGTAATTTGACAATTCCGCTTGCTGTTTCCTCAGCGTCTCAATGTCTTTATCGACGGCTGCATGATTCTGTTCAAGCTTGTCACTCAACCTCAGCTCGATAGCTCGTATCTGACTGTTGAGGGTGTTGAGTGCCGCCGACAGCTTCGACATGTCGCCGTAGTTGCCCGTGGTGATATTCAAAGGTGTGCTCGGATTTCTGACACAGCTTCCACAATACTTTTGCATCGTCAGACCGACTGGGGAGGTTGTGAAGGGATCGCAGATGTGGTTGGTGTAAGTGTAGCAAACTAGAAGACTCGCTGCCGCTATGATGAGTGAAACAAAGAGAAGACTCGTGACGGTCGTGACAAGTCGTGAATTGGGAAAGTCGTTGATCGCTCTGCCACTGGTCTGCGAAAGTCGTCTACACCAGTCCAGGGTCGAGTGAAAAAGATGTGATGAGAGCTGACGAGACTTTTGCACGGCCTCCTTTGTCGCAGCAGTTGTTTTCTGTACAGTTTTCTGTACAACCGACTCTTCCCGCCTACGGACCGTTACGTTGGGTTTTCGCAGACCTCTTTCGTAGTTGTAACTGTGGTCGAAAATACCGCTGGGAAAGCTAGATGGATCTGTGTCCTTTCGAGATGCGTCATCTGGAGTGTCTCGTGCAGCGTCTCGTTCCTCTTCCGGGATTTGGTCAAGCTGACTGCTGTCGAGTGAGCCCGCCCAAGCAGCCACTCTTTGTGCCTTGTTCTGTTCGACATCGTCACTGGCGACGGAAGGTTCACGTGAATCTTCGCGAGAGGCTCTTCGACGTGCTCTATCAGCTCGAGTTTCCTTCCTTAGGTTTGCTTGACTTTCTTGGTTGTGGGTTTGAAGATTCTGCTGGGCTTGCTCGACGCCGGCGTCAAGAGTTTCGGCCATCTCCCTCAGATTCATCTTGTTTCTTGCGACCAACTGTGCTGGTAGCACAGGAGTCTTGCTTGAGCCATAAGCATATGACTGTTGTATCTGCACTTCGGGTAGTTTCGGGTTGTTGACACCGCCATCTGCCAGATTCGGCTGCTGCGAAGCTCCTCTGGTCGTTCTTCGTGGCACAGCATCCTCTGGTGACAGTATGCTGCTTGCGCGGGTTGACCGCTTTGATGGCGAGTTAGCACGTATTGGCGTCGCGCTCGAAGCTCTTGCTGTTGATCGCCGAGGCGCCATGGTGTGTAATGATGTCAAAGAGGTCTACCAGCTGTTAGGAACATACCCGAAACAAGTTACTTGAGGGCTGCGATCTTAAGCTCTGAGATTTAGGACGACAGGGATCGAAGTCGTGAAGCGTGACAAAACTCACTTTAAGATCTGACTATCCAGCAATGCCGATGTCACGAGTCTTTCCCACAGGTACTCTCACGACCGTCCTTCTGATGCAATCTGCATGCAGCAACCCAGTACATAAGTCGTCCGATGCAGATCAGAGACCGTTTCGCTTGGACCCAAGCAAGAACAAGGGTTTGAATAGTGGTGACGCTTGAGGGCAACGTGAGTCGAATCCGTTTTGACTGCGGGAAAGAAACACCTTGATATCGAAATATCTTGTTGCTGTGATAGTGGTATGACGCAGTGCTGTCCACTATGTAGATCGAGGATACTGCCTCGGTCTTTGATCAGAACGTCAGCTTTTGAAACGTTGTTCACTGTTGTGCATTCTTTGGTGAAGTTCACGCGTCGAGGCATGTCAATATTCCCCGAGTCCACGGCGCCACTGTGGCGCATGTCACGTGTCGCGGGAATATCATCGTGCAATTCGAGATGGACGAGGTCGCAGTATCTCATTATGCATTCATGGAGTAGTCTATAATCACAACGCTAAAAACGCTTCATATGCGTGAATCAGACGAGGTCTTCTGCAGCGGCCATTCGTTACTGACTTGACCCGATTTGACGCTCCACGTCTTTCTCGGCTCTCGTGTCCTCAGGCATCTCGTCGTCAAAAACTTCTTCCTCCGACATCACCCTAGTTATGCTGCTACTGCGCCGAGCTTCTTGCATACCACTAGCCTCCTTGCCGGGCTTAGTCTCCCGCACGTAATCACCGGGACCCTTGCTGCCATCCGGAATGTGGAACCGGAGATCCACACGTAGGATAATGTACAGGTAGACGACGATGATCTCGAGTAGGAAGTTGAAGAAGTAGAAGCACCACTTTGCGTCGTACCAAGCTGGATCGTCTCGTGCCCGTGGATTCTTGTATGTTGTGCCAGATCGGAACGACGCACCAAGACAGAGCAGGACGGACGTTGTGAGCAGGATCGCAATCTTTGATCTCCACCGTCCGGTGCCGAACTTTTCGAGTCTAGTCTTTCGGGGCAAGATAATGCCGAGGATGACCATGGGGATGGGCAGAAACGAGATCATCAATAGGTAGCTCGACGCCGTCATCTGTAAGTTACGATCGATCCGATGTGTGTTCGTATTGAGGGTGTAGAAAGACTGAACAGTCGCTGTTATGACCATGGCGAGCATCGCAAGGATACCAAAGTATAAGACATCGAAGATGACCGTTAACGTTTTCTTCCAGCCGAAGTGAGGATGTGCGGCTCTGAGAATTCGTTGGGCGAAGATGAGGTTGATCAAAAAGAGGATCAAAACGCCAGCGGATACGAAAATCATGGCGGCGATGCCAATCCGGACATCGTCAGGAAAACAGGCCCATACGATGCGCTGGAGGACGTTAGACACAAGAAGGTGTAATGGTCAAAGCTGTGAGCATACCATAATCATCGTAACAATCCGAGCCATGCAAAACCCAAACATCATCGCAGACATGATGAATTTGTGCCCTCGTCGTCGATTTAGTTGGAAGATTGTCTGCGCACAGAGCGAGTTAGACAAGTGCCCTCTTCTTCCAAGTGTGCCACATGTACCATATTTGCAACGGCTCCACAGAGGAAGAGGAAGAGAAAGACGCTGGTGATTGGGACATCAACTCCCACTGTAGGCTGTCCACCTATAGCAGCTGTCTTTGGGGCATATGGTGGCTCGCTTGATTCCGTGGCCGACATCGTGAAGTAGTCTGGGAAGATTTGAGTCGCAAGGGAATAGTCTGTTGTCAAGGAGGACGAGTATGTTGCGAAATCGAACGAACAAGCGACGAGAGGCAGGGTCTGGCTGGTCTTTTATCGTCTTAGACGATGTAGCGAAAGAATTTATCCATATCATGGCGCCGTGAATACATCCGAGAACCCATAATGTGGTCGGCGGTCGGTTGCAAGATCGCGCGTCACATTGTGCAAATGGAGCACATCACCCTCAGTGGTCACTCCATTTTCAATACAAAGCAGTAGATGGACAAAGCTTGCTAAAGGCAAATGTCCAATGATGGGTGGGTTTGAGTGATATTGTGGGTCGGAAGTTGTAGAGTCTCGCCCTCCGATGCCTCCGTTCAGAGCGAAGACACCGTGCAGCGACGTCCCTGATTTGTGCCATGCGCCGTGATCTGCTTGCTCGAAGGTTTAAGTCATTCGGATATTGGTCGACAGTCTCTTCTGGAGTATCAGTAAGGGCATGTTATCGGAGCAGAAATCCTTTCATTCCCGGATCGATTCATTCGGTTGAAAAAGAGATCCGAGCTTCGATACTTTACCTCCTTCCTTGACGTAGGAAGTATTTTTTTCTGCGCTTGCTCATACAGTACTCATTTGAGGCCCAAAGCGTTGCGCAAGTATTGTATACATGTCGTCACAGCATGCGCGACTTTGACACTTACCTGACCATCACAATCTGGACTTTGCACCATGAAGAGTCGATATTTACAATTTCTAGAGCTTGAAAAATGCCTGGGTACCATGAGTGAGATCGGGTACTGTACCTGCCTCATGTTTAGGTAGGTAAGACGGGGTGTGGACGGGGTGCACCTAACCATGACGTCAAGGTCCTCAAGTGGTCTCCGGGGCGCGTCTTCACTTTGTTTCAGTTCGAGTTCGGTTCGCGGTTGCCTTTCAAGGCTCCAGACTTCAGGCACCAAATAAATTCGTCAACACTTCTTCACGTTTCTGTGTTGGCCATACTTTGACCGCTGCACAACATCAACACTGTTGTTCATCGACCATAAATCCTGGTATTGTACTAACACTTTGTTCACCGTCGCAACCCATCATGCCATCCTCATCATCAACCGCCCTCAGCGCGGAATCAATCCTTGACTACATGGTGAAGTCTCTCCCCACTCAACCGACAGACTCTGAACAGTCACCTCTTGTCAAAGACCCTTATGCTGCTATTGCCCTCTTCTCCCATGCTTGTATGCTTGCAGTAGGTTTCCGTCTCATCGGCCTGGGAGAAGATCACAAGTTAGGTATGTCTCGGAAACATCGCGCATCTCTTGCAGTCGTTAACTTTTCGACAGAGGCACAATCAGACTCTGAGAACGTACGGTCCTTACCTGCGGAATGGACTGCCTCCTCCTCATATGCTTTTCGCTATGCACATTCGCAGTCGTCGATGGAATTTCTGGTCAAAGTGAATCGCTTAGGAGGAAAAGCCCTCATATTTGGTGTCGGCCTCCCGGATGAGAAGACAGCCTCTTTCGAGGTAAAAGCACAAGAGTACATCTCAGAGGGTTCCATCAAGGAGACAACCACAGCTTCGGACCAAACTAGTGCACTACGCAATGTATTCATTTCAAATGGACGCATCACCGACCTGGCCTCTCTGTTCAAAGTCAACATCATACAGAAACTGGCACCAGGTATTGCAAAAGCGGGGTACGAAGAGACAACCTCTACAACACAGCAACGCTCACGGCAAGAGGAGCCTAGGGCACCAGCACGAGATCCACTGCGCGATGATCAGCCTCAACCTGCGCGTCCATATCCCTTCGATGACCCTTTGGCAGCAGTACCAAGACGACCCCAACCCGCAGGTGACTTCTTACCTCCAGAGTTTGAAGACGAATACGAACTCAACAGACCGGCACGTGGAATGGCGCCCCTACGACAGCCGTTTGGAAACATTGGAGATAGAGATTTGTATCCTCCTGGTCTAGGTCCAAATGACCCTCTGAGGATGGGACCTGGGGGAGGTTTCCGTGGAGGTGGCGGTATGCACCCCACGTTTGACGATCCTCTATTTGGCGGTCAGGGCGGTCAGCAACCTTACGACCCAAGAGCGCCCCCGGGTGCTAGGTACGACCCCATCGGTCCTGGAGATGGTCCGCCAAATCTGGGAGGTGGTCCTCGGTTCCCTGGTGGAGGTAGTGGTGGTTTTGGTGGTGGCAACCCATTTGGAGGCTTTGGCAGCGGTGACTTTATCTGAGCATGAGGAATGAAATGAATGTACGACTTACGTGGTGGGTGCTCGAGCTATCAGCTGCTACGTTGTGATGAATCTGATGAGGTCGACATCAGTGCAAATTCATGAGCACAATACTATCATCGACTCTCAGTCGCGACAAGGGCGACCAAACTGAATGCATATCATAATCATCGCTGAAATCTTGTTCCAAATAAACGCCCTATATTTTGATGAAGGCGATAATTCCCATGGCAGGCATTTCTGCCCCTTTACAGATCATGCTTGGCGGGGCGGTCGCAGCTTTACTAGTACCCGGCGGTATTCAGCATGTATGTCATGGGCTGCACTTTATGTCAGAACAACAACCACATCAACTCAACGTCCATTCTCACAATAGCTTTAAAACACTGATTGCTTGCCAAACCCCTCAGCCGAGCACAACATCCCACTGCGCGTCTACCCTGCGTTCGAGACCGCAATTGAATACTACCAAAACATCTCAACAACAATCTTGCCAAACTAGCACACGACATCCCAAAGAGCCTGCTCATCACCCGGCCTCTCCTTCCTTCACACCTTTTCTGTGAGCGGACAGACATTGATGCTCAACCATGGATTCCAAGATGGACGTTGATGTCGGGAAACCGGCGCAGCCTCATGGGCTATCGCCTGTTACAGATTCTCAGTCAATACCGACCTTGGATGGGTGGATTGAGAGCTTGATGGATTGCAAACAATTGGCAGAGAGCGACGTTTCAAGGCTCTGTGACAGAGTGAGATTATACACATTTACCCTTTGGCGATAGGGATCTAACCTCGGAGCGCAGGCGAGAGAAGTACTCCAAGAAGAGTCGAACGTACAGCCAGTGGTAAGCTTGACCGTTGCAATACCAGTCGACTATAGTCTAACATCCAGCAGAAATGTCCCGTCACGGTCTGCGGTGATATTCATGGCCAATTCCACGATCTGATGGAATTGTTTCGCATCGGCGGACCCAATCCAGACACGAACTACCTCTTTATGGGTAAGCTGAACGATACACAACAAAGCAAGGAGGCACTTGCTAACAATGAACAGGAGATTACGTAGACCGTGGCTACTACTCCGTCGAAACCGTGACCCTCCTCGTTGCACTGAAGATCCGATACCCTTCTAGAATTACAATTCTCCGTGGAAACCACGAGTCAAGACAGATCACACAAGTCTACGGATTTTACGACGAGTGCCTGAGGAAATACGGCAATGCCAATGTCTGGAAATACTTCACCGATCTCTTCGACTACCTTCCCCTCACCGCTCTTATCGACAACCAGATCTTCTGCCTGCACGGAGGGCTGTCTCCTAGTATCGACACCCTTGATAACATCCGGTCGCTTGACAGAATCCAGGAGGTACCCCACGAAGGTCCCATGTGCGATCTACTCTGGAGTGATCCAGATGACCGATGTGGATGGGGTATCAGTCCAAGAGGAGCAGGATACACGTTTGGCCAGGATATCTCGGAAGCGTTCAATCATAACAATGGTTTAACGTTGGTTGCCCGAGCACATCAACTGGTCATGGAAGGATACAATTGGGGTCAAGACAGAAATGTGGTGACGATCTTCAGTGCGCCCAACTACTGCTACAGGTGCGGCAATCAAGCTGCTATCATGGAGATTGACGAGCACCTGAAGTATACCTTGTATGTATATCCTGTCCTACCGATGACTTGCATGCTAACTCACAATCCAGCTTGCAATTTGACCCCTGCCCACGAGCTGGTGAGCCTATGGTCAGCCGAAGAACGCCAGACTACTTCCTTTAAGGAAACCACGAGACGAGTGCATGATCGAAGATGCCCACAAATTACAGATCACGTTGGATTTCCTCAACGGCATGGTTCTGTCAAAAGAAGGAATGGAGGTACAAGGCTCTCAATTGCATTTCTGCCACAAGAGAAAGAACAGCGAGACAGGGTGCATATTCAGGGGCAGAGTGGCTAGCATGCATTGAGGAAGTCGGGCGTGAGGGAACGACGCCCATAGAATCCAGCCGTCGCTTCTCGCAAGAACAGTCAAGTAAGCGGCGGAGCGCTCTTGACACTGTCTCGAAGACGAGGCTGTCGTCAAAATGTATTACAAGCATGACCGTTAATCATTGAAAGAGTTCCTTGTTTGCACAATTTCCCTCGTTTTGATTTGCTTTTCCAGCTTTTCATTTTGTCTGCCCCTACTATATTGCAACTTCTCTATGTAGGTCTGCTCTGACTTCTTGCCGTCTCTCCAGAGAGCCCAACAAAGATTAAGCCCAACTGGCGCCTTGCGTAGTAATTGGGTGACCTCAGTCCTCGCGTACCCATAGGGTCTCCACCTTTACCATCTCTTGATCTCGTTGTCCACAATCACTTTAGGCTCCTTGTCTGCCTGCGTGGCATTGAGAGTCAGAGGACCGTTCTTGACCATAATAGTCATGACCTCGTACAGCACATCCGCCGCCGCCATCGTCGTCAACTCAGCATTGGTATCATACGCGGGCGCGACTTCGACAAGATCCGCAGCCACGAAGTTGATCCCCTCGAGACCACGGATAATTGTGCGCAGTTCACGTGTGGTCCAGCCTCCCGTCTCTGGTGTTCCGGTGGCAGGCGCGAACGCTGGGTCAAGAGTATCAATGTCAATGGATAGGTAGACAGGGTTCTTGGTACCGACGCGACTTCTGATCCGTTCGATGATGCCGTTGATGCCGATGGTGTCGATTTCGCGGGCCTCGACGCGCGTGAAGCCACAGTATCCGTCGTTGTCGTAGTCTGAGGGGCCGGACAGGGTTGTGCGAATACCGGCGTGGATGGAGCTGTCGTTGGCCAAGAGACCCTCTTCACTGGCCCAGTAGAAGTATGTGCCGTGGTTGATTGCTGCTTGCTTGGACGGTGCACCGCCGAAAACCTTGGGTTTCCAGGTATCGAGATGGGAGTCGAAGTGGATTACGCTGATGGGACCGTAGGCCTGGTTGATGCTGCGGAGCAGGGGAAGGGTGATGGTGTGGTCACCTCCGAGCGTGATGAGACGGGGGAGCGTCTTGCCGGACTTGCTGATGCCGGGCTCTTTGGCGGCAGTGTAGGGCGTGCGGGTGAGGAGTGCGTTGTGGCCTTCTTCAATTTGCTGAAGGGCGTAGTGGTTGTCATATCTATTCCTCATCAGTACATGCAATGTAGTATGGTATTTGACGGGTTGACGTACGAAGTAACAGGGATGTCACCGCAGTCAATGACTTTGCCCCAGAAGTTGAAGGGGTTGGCATCCATGGGCCTAGCAGCAGGTCAGTCTTGCTCGGACAGTCGGATAGGAGGAGACGTACACATTGTACCCGCCACTGAAGCGAACCTTGCGTGAGCCTTTGGACGTCGAAAAGTAAGCATGCGAGCAGGAGACACCAAACGTACTAGAGATTGAGGCGTCGAGAACCTTGTCTGATCCCGCTGGGCCCGAAACGAGCACCAGGTCTGTATGATGTTCCCGTGTCGAACGGTGCGCCTAGATTCAGCCTTGTCAGTTCCGAGGTTTCAGCTCGCAGTCTCTTGAATCTCGCGTACCTATGAACGCAATGTCATATTTCTCCTCGTCGCTAGCCAAGCAAGGGAAGTAGGGGAGTCGGCCAAAGGTCGAGATTCCGGAGAACACTGAATCAGCCTGGTTGTTTGTTAGTTCGAGTGGCTTTTGCATATTGCTTCCAATGCTGCTCACCTGTGTACCTCCATCACCTGGAATGGTGTTGTACCACAACGACTTGTGGGGTCCAGAGATGGGTTCCTGGTTGTGATCGTGGTCACCGTGGGCAAGAGCACAGCTGGCACACGCCAGCAAGGCAAGGGACTTGAGAAGCATATTTGCGAAACGACCACCAGCAAGCTTCACGAATAGTAGGGAATGAGAGGGTAGGAGGAGTGAGGGGGAGCTTTCACAAAAAAAAAACACCACCCCGCGAAGCAGTCGGAGAGTAAAGTACTCGTAATGGAAAGTGATCAGCCAAGCTGCAGCAGCTCCGGCAAATGACGATTCGACTCGAGTTCCTGCAGATAAACCTACCTAGCTGCTTGGACTTGATGTTTAGCTTCCTGGTTCCTGTTACCTAAAACATGCAGGTTCGCATTCGGCGACGGGCTTCTCCCAAGCAGCAAACAGAGCGACTATCGATAGTCTGCCCCGCAAAGATGACCAGTGCATGACGGCATCGCACTTCCATGCCGAGCTAGGAAATGCGAGCTGTAAACTGCAAGCAAAGCATGGCAGCGGGCGTCGGCAGTGGTCCGAGTTTGGGATCTTGGGAAAACGGCCGTGGGAGGGACGATCAAGCACACGGAGTAACGTTGAGCCTCGGACTGGAAGGCGCACATGTCCACGAATGGATTTCAGCGGAAGACAAGGTCACAATGCTCGGTGTGTGTCATGGTGGTGCTTATCAGTTTTGGATGAATGCGGTCAAGAAGTGCGATATCAATGTGCAGAACAATTTTGGTAAGACGTTGAGGTAAGAATCAGAGTCTAACCCAGAATGGAAGGCTGTATCGCTCAAAACAACCCGTGACAATACCTACTCGGATAAGGGAACCACCTCATTCAGTCTATGCAATACTTTTCCGTCTTCCTCATCTCAGATCTATGCATCACTGAGGACCATTTCCTGCCGGAGCAGGCACTGCGTCCCCGGCATGACCGTTCTCAACCAACTCGTCCTTGTCCATCCGGTCAAAGGCTCTTTCGACTTGGTGGTCCCAATTGCTCCAAGCCACAATAATCCATTCAGCAGCACCGACAAGGTACAGTGCGATACACTGACCAACCCATAGACCAGGAAGACCCCAACCGTGGAAGGCGAGGTAGATTCCCAACGGAAGAGCACCGCAATAATAGCTGACAATGTTGACTGCCGCTCCAATATGCTGTCTGCCCATGCCTCGTAGTGACCCACCACAACTACCGTTCAAGCCATCCGCAATCTGGAAGAGAGCGACATATGGCAGAACCTCAGCAGTGAGCTTGACCACTCGGTCGTCATCGTTGAAGATTTTGGCAAAGTGATTCCTGGTGCCGAATAAGATGGCCAGGATGACAGCGCCCATGAACATGCTAAGCCAAGCAGCGACGTTGGCTGATCGCGCGGCTCCCTTTGCATTGCGTGACCCAAGCATATTGCCCACGCGAGCACTGGCTGCAACACCAATTCCGAAAGGAATCGTGTTCATGACTTGATCGGCGGTCATGATCACACTTTGAGATGCAAGAGGGATCTCTCCAAGTCTGCCTGCAGCCAGAGCCACAATCTCGAATGCCCACCACTCGGTACCGACATGGATGACGCCCAAGAGGGCGAGCTTGGCAAACGTCCATGTATTCTGCAGGCATTTCTTGCTCCAGCCGCCCCAGCAGTCACCACCCGCCACGAACCTCGCATATAGCAAGAGACCGAGGAACGAAAGCCAATAACCAATTCCTGTAGCGAAAGGGGCGGCGTAAATACCCCAACCAGCCACATAAACAAATAGGTAGTTGAGCAGGGCACTGATGGGTGAAGTGATCAGCAAAACGTAAGTTCCTGGTCGCATGATTTCCTGGGCTTGGAGGTATTTCTTCATCGTCTCGAAGTAGATATACCCAAGACCGCCGGGAATGAGGCAGCTCAAGAACTTGGAGCTGTCGTGTGATAGCTGGTCGCTCTGCCCAAGTAATTTGAAGACAGGTTCGGAGCACAGCCATAATATGGCAACTGGGATATAAAACGCAGTGAGGACAATAATGGCTCGCTGAAGCAGAACGCCAAGGTCGTGCTTGTTCTTGCTGCCGGTGAAGGATGACGAGGCAAGAGTATCCAGAGCTGTTGATCCTCCCATGCCAATCAGCCAACCCGTGCACATGGCGAACATGTAGGAGAAAGCAGCCGTAGAAAGGTCTTGCGGCGAGGCTCGACCCACGATCAGGATTGATACCGTTTGGAGAGAGTTTTGCAAGGTGTATGCCAATATCACTGGGATCGACCCTTTAAATAAAACCCAGAATTCGTGCAGGATGAGTTTTCGAGTTGGTGTATCGTCTTCTGGTAGGATGTCGAGCAACTCTCCTTCCTCTTCACTCGACGATGGGTCATTGTCATCTTGCTTCTTTGGTAAGAGGCTTGTCTGCTCATTGGGAGCCTCCCGGATTTCGTCGTCTGTGGAAGCCATTCTATCCTCTACCTAGGCTGTCTTGCAGCGGCGGTGCAATAGTAAACAAATACTATCAGTCAGTGGTACAGGTTGCAGGATCCGTTGGATGGTGAGTATACTCTTTGAAGTTATGACAGTAAGCTTTCACGGAATTATATGATCGAAGGAAAAGATGTCGTTCTATCTTGCAGAAACCGAACAGACTAAGCAATAAGATAAGGCCGACCGATGCCCGCTATGCAAAGCCTTAGGACTTGATGAGTGGATGATGCGGTGAAATCCTCTGCCCCACCATGATATCGCATGGTGAGAGGAGTTTTAGCCTCTTGCCAGAAAATCGTATCCTACCTGGAAACCCGACATGTGGCCATGATGTATGTTGAAGCAAGCTCGGCTCATGCTCCATGGGCATATCGCGAAACGTAAATGAATTGATTGATGAGAAAGGCGTCTTTCATCATCATTGACCATTGAAGAAGGAGACTCGGGATAGAGGTCATGGATTCACCCAATAGTGGGCGAGGAAGGCGATCTTCTTATCTCCCGCTTTTCAATGCATTCTGTAAGAAAAGAACTGGGGAGGGAAAAGTTCTCGTACAGCTTTTGGCGTAATTTTACCCACTGCCACTGCATGACCTCTCCTATAAGGCTTGGCAGCAATCAATGATGACTAAGGCAAGGAAGGTCCGGGTTTTATTTCGCAGTGGTAGATACATCGAGATATGCGAAAGAACCTAGCTAATGAGTCTCGTTGAGTCCGGATCACCCTGGTGAGATGCATCATTCATGCGCAAACTCATGCAACGTGTCCTCCGAGCATCGTGATAGTCGCCCAGATCCAGTCAGAATCTACTGTGGTACGGCAGAGACTTGAGAACACTAGATGAGTCTCAAGACCACTGGATATTTACCTGAATCGTCGAGCAGTCTCTCAGTGAAGCTCTTGTCCTTGTTAACAACTGCAGTGACCCTGGCACACCCCTGTTGCACTGACCATTGCCGCTCTAGACGCCTTCATGAGACCAGGCCGACCGGGCGTCATCGTAGACGTCGTCTGCGCTGCTTGAGCCGTCTTGAGTTTTCTGGTCGCTTCTCTCGGCCTCGCCTGGATCCTCTACATTGGATTCAAAGATGGGCCAGCTGTGCTGCATTTTGAGGCACCCCAAAAATCCCTGGATGATATCGTGCACTTCTTGCGTACATTCAAACCAACCAGCAGGCTTCTCGTACTGCACGGTCGAGGAGTCCTGACCGTGTTAGTCCATGCTATTTATTCAGACTTGAATGTGAAGCATACCATCCATCTGTAGTCGCCTGAATCGGGTCGGCGCCGAAGTCCAGCAGAAATTTGGCCACCTCCCACTGCGCCCAGGACACAGCTGTCTAATGAGCCCCAAGTCAGTATGAATGTCGCCAATCGCGTCGCGAACATCATAAGACATGACATACTAGTAAGGCCGTGCTACCGTCCAACTGCATATCCAGGACAGAAGCAACACCCGTAACGTAGAGTGACCGCACGTTAGACAACAACCCTGGTCCATCCACAGCCAGCCAACAGCCGCCCGCAACGAATAGGACCGCGCGCCAGTCAAGAGGGATGAACAAGGTTGTCGCACTTCATCTCATTGCGTAAAGTCGAGATGTTCAGCCTCTAGACCCATCACGCCAGGCGCTCCACACGCAACCAGTCATGGTCAGTAGGTGGTGGGCCATGTTGAGGACGAGCATGACCTTTATCAGGCTGCGGCTACTGTTCTGCCAGCACCATACCGCACCACCCAACTCACCTGATCTTGCACATGACCAGCAACCCAGCAGCAATAGGCTTCAAGTATTATTCTTTTCGAATTCTCCTCAACAATCCGGACAAAGCCATCCGCCGTTGACGAACCATGTGGGTCAACGGTTAATGGGCGCTTTGGATGATGGATTGCGTTCGCTCCAGTAGAAACGTAGTAACCAAAAAAACCAGCCCTAACGAGGACGATTTCACTTACCACCCACCAGAGGACACAAGTTCAATCTGCTGGGTGGAAAAGTTTTTTGCATTTTTGCGCGTTCGACCATCAAGCTATGCGCTATGTTGATACCCTTGTTTGGTAGAAGCTGTTAAAACGGTGATGTATGCGTGTGGTTGTAAATCCGTGTTCAGTCTGCCGATACCCATGGCAGATTGACTCATTCAACTTTTGAGGGCTTTGAGCGGAAAGTGTGCTAACGAGCCTTGAGTTGCAGGCTCCGATGAAGACCAAACTGACGTGTCTAGGAGCCCAGCCATTACTAGATGGACTTTCGAGTTCGATGTTCGATTCCCACGCCTCAGATCTCTCCTCCACCCCAAGCTCAATCCCCAGTAGAAATAGATGGTGAAATTACAGCTTTGTTTTGGCCAGCTCTTCTCCTCTTTCCTTGATCGTCTTTCGTCTTAGCAACCAGTTGCTCAGAACTTCCCAGGAGGCGACCGTAGCCATAAGAGGAGGGCAGATCAACAGCAACAAACTGTACCATCGAGGACTTCCAGACCGTATCTTCCTCACAACATCCGCAATCTGCAACTTCAAGTCTTCCTTGCTCCCGTCATTGTAAAGCACATAGCCTTTGGCGGCTTCCTTTTTGCCATTGTTTCTGTACTCACATCTTGTGGCCTTTTCGCGAACGTCGACCTGGCTTTTCACTCTGTTCTGTGCATCTTCTTCCGACAGGTGTGGATCGCGCTCTCTCAGACGCTGCATCTGTATCTTGGGATCTGAGACAGCAACTACAATGACCGTGCTGCAGAAGATATCCAATCCGGATTCGAAGAGAAGAGGAATGTCTAGGATACATGCCCAGTGTCCAGTAAGGTAGTAGTATAGCATAGCTCTGGCCATGTAAAACCGCACAGCAGGGTGTACAATAGCATTGAGCTTCTTCCTATCCGCCGTCCTTTCTTCACTATTTCCAAAGACTCTTCTTCCCAACGCCGGTCTGTTCAGAGGTCTACCTTTGCCGTTGGGACCATCTTCCCTTCCGGAGCATTGAGGATCGGACGCAGGAAGCAGAAGGTCTGGAGTTGTGGGACCGAAAGTTGCAACTATGCGACGGTATCCCCAAGTTCCTGGCTCAACGGCCTTTCTTGCTAGGAGGTCTGCATCGATCAATGGGAGGGAATAAGGTGGGGATAAGAGTGTTTGTGAGCAGGTCGATTTGCCTGTGGCGATCGAGCCTGTGAGCCCGATCACGCGCATGATTGGGATGTGCAAGGTGTTCGCGTGTCAAGTTCAAGCTCTCTATGCAGGAACACCTAAAGATCGGGGAAGCATCTGGGTACGGGGAACGAGTGCAGTCGAACGTTGAACCGAGGTGCAACGGAAAATCATTGTTCCGAAATGAATTTCTGAGCAAACAAGGCTGCCGCTCTCCTATTGTCGAGCAAACTTTCACTTCACAATCCAGCAATACATCAAGGTCGATCAGGCACCGATCGCAGGAATCGCAGAGTGTGTCGGCATAGCGTGAGTATCAAACAAAGGAGTCCAGGCACAAAAGCGCAGTATCATTTCAGTCACCGGGCAAAAACAATAAGCATTCGAGATATATTGACATTGAACTTCTCAATAATATGTCACTATTTGCGCGCGACTCGATGTTGTATAAATACTTTCTGTCCAGCAAAGTATGAGTCTCTGGTCCTCCACAACTGCTCGCCACATCCTCAAGACTTCATTTCGGAGAACACAATCAAGAAGACTTTCCAACATGGCTCCAGTACTCTCCCTCACTCCAGCCGAGAAGCTGTTTCGGCAGTGCTTGCTGGATTGTCGAGGTCACATGCAATCTACTCCTGGAATGCCAGATCTCGTCCTTCGGTGGACGGGAGGTTGGGTTCGGGACAAACTGTTGAGCGTTCAGAGTCATGACATCGATGTCGCTCTCAGTACCATGACGGGATTACAATTCGGCCAGGCTATGCAAGCTTTCATGAAGGACCACGGTGAAAGGTACGAACAAGATGCTGTCCAACAAGGTATAAATCATCAAGTCAAAGACATTCACAAGATCGCTGCGAACCCGGAGAAGTCAAAGCATCTCGAGACCATCACGACAAGAATGTTTGGGATCGACGTCGACTTCGTCAACTTGAGGAAAGAAGTGTATGACGAAGAAAGTCGTAATCCACAAATGGAATTCGGCACCGCTGAAGAAGATGCAATGCGCCGGGACGCCACGGTCAACGCTTTATTCTACAATCTCGACACCCAGGCTGTCGAAGACTTTACAAAACAAGGTCTTCAGGACATGAAGAACAAAATCATCAGAACACCACTTGCACCATATCAGACTTTCAAGGACGACCCGTTGCGAGTTCTCAGATTAATCCGGTTCGCGTGCCGCCTCAGCTACGAGATCGAAGCCGAAGCCCAACATGCCATGCAAGACAAAACTATCCACGAAGCATTGCGTCTCAAAATCAGCAGAGAACGTGTAGGCGTCGAAGTCATGAAGATCATGGCCGGACCAGATCCACTCACCGGTCTCAAATACATCAACGACTTCGATCTATATCCGACAGTGTTCGCCGATCCTGCAGACACCGAATGTCCCGACGCCAAAAAAGCACTGCTGGCATACGACGGGCTGCAAAAGATCCTCGACGAGAAGTCTGCCATCTGTCTCGGCCTGAAACCAAAACAAGATCAGGCACTAAGTTGGTTCCTGGCCGCTTACGTACCCTGGTCGGCATCCTCAGCCAAGGCATACAATGCCGCATGGGAGGGCATCAAAGCTACGAATAGCATGAGAAAGGTCCTCAAAGAGGCCATCGATTGTCGACCTGACATTGTCAGAGCAGTTGACCTTGTGGTGGACGGCAAAGCTACCCGAGCAGACGTTGGCATGGTCTTGCGGCAAAGCAGGGACTCGTGGAGATCGCACGTGCTCTACTCACTCTTGTGCGACATTGCCGAGGGTGATTTCACAGATGCTACGGATCGATATCAAACATTCATCACGTTCGTCCATGAACAGCAGCTGGAGGACGCTCATACTATGGCGCCACTCCTGAAGGGCGACAAGATCAAAAATGCACTAGGCGAATCTAAAGGTGGACCATGGCTGAAGAAGGCTGTAGATCTCCTTGCCGAGTGGCAATTCGATCACCCTGATGCTACGAAGGAAGAGGCCATTGAAATGCTTTCTGGCAGAAAGGCTGAAATTGGTCTTGGTTGAGAAGCATCTAAGTCTCTACAACTTCGACGCTGCAAGCTTGCTAGCTCTCAACTTCACATCTCGAGCCTCTTGACGCACGGCAAGGTCAAGCATGATCTCTTCACTACCGCCACCTACAACATGAACTCGTACGTCACGGCTGATCTGTTCAATGCGAGCGCCTTTCCCGGTCTTGGTGTATCCCGCCCCACCCAATATCTGTTGTGCTTCGCGGCAGACACGTTCGAGACATCTCGTGCTTATCACCTTGAGCAATGCTGTCATTCCTCCGACGTTGACCTCTTTGCCTGTGACCCGGGAGGTTTCGATGACATAGCAGAGTTGATCTAGAAAGGCCTGAGCAGGTTCGATGAGAAGTCCGAAACTGGCAATCTTGGATTTGATCGGTGAATGCTCAATTAGGGGTTTGCCGAAGGTCTCCCTTTCACAAGCATAACTGTATGCATCTTGAGCACAGACGCGGGCAAGTCTGATCGCGGCCGTTGCTAGAGTCAGTCGTTCCGGATTGAAATTCGACATGATCAATCGGAACCCTTCGCCTTCCTTGCCGATGAGGTTGTCGACTGGGACTTCGACATCATCAAAGTCGATAAAGGTAGAGCCTATATAGTCAATACAAGTCCAAGAGCACAAATCCTAAGGCTTCTTACCACTAGCATGGACACCCTGATTGTCTATCCTCCTCAACGTGACGCCCTCCGCCTTCAAAGGTATAACCAGCAAGCTAATTCCGCCGTGTCCTGGTCCTCCAGTCCTGACGGCGGCCGTGCAATAGTCAGCCCATATGCCGTTCGTAATCCACTTCTTTTGACCCGAGACACGATATATCGACCCTGATCGCTCAGCCGTGGTCTTTATGTTGGCAACGTCACTTCCTCCGTCTGGCTCAGTGATACCGAGACAAAATCTCAACTCTCCTCTTGCAATCTTAGGTAGCCATCTCTGTCTTTGTTCTTTCGTACCAAATCGAGTGATGGGAGGAGCCCCGATGCCATTACCACCACTCAACCCCCAAGTGGGTCCGCACCAGCCGAGTCGGTTGAGCTCGTCGCTGACTATGACGGAGCACCACGTATCCCATTCGCCGAAGGGTATACCGGCTGGATGTTGAAGACCGCCCGCATCAGCTGGGTCGATGACCGGATTTACTATCGAGAAACCAAGCTGACAGTACCGTAGGCGGACTTCTTCGGGGACTTGTCCAGCAACTTCCCACTCTTGTGCGTGCGGTGCGAGCTCGGTCTCCACAAAGTTGCGTACAAAGGCTCTTAGCCTGTGATGCTTCTCGGTCCAGTAGGGGTTGGTGGGTAGATCGAGTTGCGGGAGGAGTGGTTCGGAGAAGGGAGCTGGCGTGGAAGGTGCCATCGTGGATTGCTTCAATATGGAGGTAACAAGAAGTGACGAGTAGCCTTAGAGGCTCTCCGAGTGTCGAGTCGCTACATCTTGGAGAGATGGACTGCGAGTCCGGGGAAAGCATGAGAGCGCGGGGAGAATCAGAGTCAGTCGCATTGAAGCGCGTACGGACCTCGGTCAAATCATCTTATCTTATCTGAATTGACTAAACTGGATTGGGCCAAATGATGGCATCGGTGTCAGTTTCTTGGACGAGGTTATTGATTGATATCGTTGCCATACCATACCATATCTTACTCAGACTCATAGTTCTGTGTGGCCAGACTATCTAGTGGAAAGATGGTTCCAGGCAGTCACCAACGATTTAGCATAGTTCAACAGGCACCGGCGCCATAAGACTATCAACAATCATCACCATCATATCAACAAATGGTTGTCTTGCTCAATTGGCAACGGAAAAGGCTATGCTTCCTTGAGCATTCCTCCTAGCACCTGGGGTTACGATCAAGATGGAGTCCTTCCGCGAATTTGTCGCTAATCAGGTCCCGGTCCAGAACGGTGATCCTGACCAAGAACAAAATGGAGGCAACAATGTCAAGCAAGAGGATTTCGCCGATGGACAGATTTCAGTCGAAGAAGAAGACGATGATGACTCGAGCAATCTTACCCAAAACACTAAGGCCGACTCTGGAGGTTCAGAATTCATAGAGGACGTTGTTCCGCGGGTATTCCCACGTTTGTCGAACAATCCTCCTGAGTCACCACCAATGGGACCAGGAAAAGGCGATGAGGAGGATGAGGACGAAGAAATGGACCTGTCCAAATCGTTCAAAAGAACTGCCAGTCCATCCCCAACAGCCTTTGAGCGCAATAAGGGAGCAAGGGTCGGCAAAGTAGGAGAGGAAGGTGTCATAAAGATGCACAAATTCACTCTTCATGAAACGGCAAATTACTATTACATTGTTGGCTCAGATCTATTAGATTCAGCCTTTCGAATCTTGAAGATTGACCGGACATCAGAACTTGGCGAGCTGAACATCATCGAAGACGACATTGTTTACACCAAGAAAGAGACGCAACAAATCCTCAATGCAGTCGATGAAGGAAATCGAGCTACTGGAGGTCTAAAGGTTAAGACCAGTTTCTGGGGCTTGCTCGGCTTCATACGGTTCACAGCTCAGTACTACATGATATACGTGACCAAAAGAAGTCAGGTTGCCATGATTGGCGGCCACTACATCTATCAAATCGATGGCACCGACATGATGCCTTTGGTAACAGCAGCCTCGACAAGAGTCAAAACCGAGCGGCACCTCGACGAGGCTCGATTCATCAGTATTCTAGGAAATCTGGACCTCACTCGATCTTTCTACTTCAGCTATTCGTACGATGTTACACGAACATTGCAGCACAACATCATGCGGGAACGACAGGCGCTCCAGGACGGTCTGGCCGAGCCACCAAAGGGCGACCACAACGACATGTTTGTTTGGAATCACTACCTTCTCGAACCTGCGAAGAAAATCCTGCGCAATCCCTTTGATTGGTGTGTCCCAATCGTACATGGTTACGTTGACCAGAGTGCTCTTTCGATCTATTGGGGACGGGTGGTGTACGTGACGATCATTGCTCGTCGATCGCGGTTCTTTGCTGGCGCTAGGTTCCTCAAACGTGGTGCCAATGATTTAGGCTATGTAGCAAACGACGTTGAGACGGAGCAAATCGTCTCAGAAATGTCGACCTCTTCTTTTCACGCTCCCGGCCCGGTCCTTTTCGCGAACAACAAATACACTTCTTACGTTCAACACAGAGGCAGCATCCCATTACACTGGACGCAAGAAGCCACAGGAGTCACGCCGAAACCAAGTATCCATCTTAATGTGGTGGATCCCTTTTTCAGCGCCGCAGCTTTACACTTCGACGACCTGTTCAAACGATACGGCACTCCTATATACGTGCTCAACCTGGTCAAGTCTCGAGAACGCACACCGCGAGAATCCAAGCTCTTGCAAGAATACACCACAGCTGTGAATTACCTCAATCAATTTCTTCCCAAGGACAAGCAAATCCTCTATCATGCCTGGGACATGAGTCGAGCCTCCAAAAGCCGTGACGGCGACGTCATCGGTAGTCTCGAGGCCATTGCCGAGGATATCCTTCCAAAGACCAGCTTCTTCCAGAACGGCAACGACGAAGAATCCGGGCTCAAACTACAAAGCGGGGTGGCCAGGACAAATTGCATTGACTGCCTCGACCGGACGAACGCAGCACAATTCGTCATCGCCAAAAAAGCACTCGGCTACCAGCTACAAGCTCTGGGAGTCATAGAAGGCACACACATCGAATACGACTCTGACGCCATCAACCTCTTCACACACATGTGGCACGACCACGGCGATACGATAGCCGTGCAATACGGAGGATCTCATCTGGTCAACACAATGGCCACATACCGCAAGATCAATCAGTGGACCAGCCACTCACGGGACATGGTTGAGAGTTTCAAACGGTATTACAACAACTCATTCATGGACGCGCAGCGACAAGAAGCCTACAATTTATTCCTTGGAAGCTACGTCTTCCAACACGACCAGCCTATGCTCTGGGACCTAACGACAGATTACTACCTGCACCACTCCGATCCACGGTCAATGTTCGGCAAACGCCGCCCCAGTTACCGTCAGTGGTATACGCAAGAATACCTCGCGTCCCCAGAAATGCCGGCGTCGATCTGGCCACGAGACCTGCGCGACAGACCATTAGGCTACTTCGACGACTATTGGGTCGAGTACTACCGACCACTCGCCATAAGTTCGTTCAAAAAGCTGTTCTCCTTCAAAATGCACTCCAATCTACGGTACATCCCCATCAACTCGACATCATCTGGCAAATACGATTTCTCCCCGTTCAAAGTGCGCACCGCGACCGACACCAACCCGGCTGACGGGGATACTCCTACCGACAAACATCCCGGCCGCAAAGGCGTCAAGATCGTCGCACCCTCAGACGACACGTCGTCCCTCGCACCAACAGACTCGGCGCCTGCATCGGCCATTGACAATAATCCAGCTCCGAAACCCAACAGTCTCGGTCCGTGGCTAGACGCGCAACAGCAACTCCACCACAACAACCAGAAGAAATACACGGGCATAATCAAAGAGCCTAGCTTTGAAGTGCAGTCGTCCAGTGTACCGAAAATACCTAAACTCCCGACCGCAACGACAAGTGATCTGACGAGCTCGTCATTGTTGCCTCCGACGAAAGCGGAGCTCGCGCTGCAGTCGTTCACCGCGCTTATCGAAAAGTCTCTTGATCCGCAGGTGCACCAAGATGACGAGTACCAGCGGTACGTCACGCATCCGTCGACTATCCCCTTAGTGGTGACGAGCGATATCGACTATAGTGCTGCGCCGCTTGAGTTCCTGGAGTACTTGAGTAAGACGGCTGTTGATCCCGCTGAGCATCGCGTGTTGAGGGACTACGATGATGAGCGCGGCGCCGTTAGTTTGACGGTAGAAGAGCGCGCGGAGGCGAGTCTGGATGAGTATTATGAGTACCTTGCCTCTGGTGTTGTTGAGGATCCGTTGACGGTGTTGGAAGAGGATGGTGGGAAGAAACGGTATAAGGCGTATAAGAAGTGGTTGAAGGGGAAGAGTTTGTTTAAGCAGAGGCCTGTGGTTGGTGGTGATGATGTGGGGGCGGTGTAGTTGTGGTACTGGTGGTGGTGGGAGATGGGTTTGTGTTTTGTGATACCCCTGGTAGACTTTGACTTGCATAGCGTCGTATGATATGGTATGGTATGGCATGGCATGGCGTCCGGCCAGTGGCGTCTCATACTGTAGTATTGTAATGGCCTGTTTGCGGCTATCAGAATTGTCTGCCGCATATCGCGTTGCTGGAGTATCGTGGCCTCTGGCATCTTGTAGACCTTCAGCTCACCTTCCGCAGCCTGTCATGCTGGTTGTGCTGAAGTTGTCATCAGACCTTGCTGACTGAATTCCATGGCATGTCCTATCCTGACCTGACCTGACCTGACAGTTTCGCTGACAACCGGACTCATACCGTTGAAGTCAACTGGTCGCCGTTGCCCTCATCCTCTCTTTTCTGTACCCTCTTCTTGATTGCCCGTTGAGTGCCAACAAGCTCCTCCAACTCCCTTTCCTCGTCAATCAACCGCATAAGCACATCCTCCCACACTTCTCGATCAACCACCTTTCCCAAACTCACCACCACGCCTCTCAATCTACCCATCACTTCTTCCACCTCGCTTCCATCCCTTCTTCTCGAAAGCGGCTCATCACAACAATTACACCAACACCCAACCGCACCCCTCAGAATCTCCGGCCACCATTTTTCCTTGATCCTCGGCTCCCCAACCCTGATCACACAGTCCAAAACATCCAACGCAGCGAGCACCATTCCGGGTGCAGCCAGGATGAAAGGATCCATCAATCCCGCACGCAACATGGGTAATAACTCCTGAAAATGCCGTACACTTGTCATTCCCATGAGCTCGAATACCGCAGGGATTTGTGCGAGTAAGAACGTGGTCAAGGGCACTGATATCGTCGAGGAGAATGATCCGGAGGACGATAAATGCTCGATGCCAGAGATTATGCCGTGCCGGTACAGCCATGTCAATCTATCTGTTCCAGCCTTCCGTTGTTTGGCGTCAATGTTGGTGTCGGTATTGGTAGTGATGTCAAGTAGCGCAAAATAAGCTGGAACCACTGCTCCCAAGATCCCAAGACTATCCTCCTCCGGCGTCAAAGTTGGAAGGAGGTTGAAATTCGTTTTCAATGCATCGAAGAAGACATCGCCCAATCCCGTCCGGCGTATGATGTCGCTTTGCAGACTCCTCACGATCTCGCATAGCGTTGTGAGCAGGTTAGCTCCAGAAGCCTTGTAAGTGGCGTCGGTGTCGTCGATCATATTCAGAATAGCAGGGACGAGGAGGTGGAAGTGTGCTTCGATGACTGATTTCCGACTGTCGGAGAGGAGTCTCGCGTAGGCACTTAGTATGTATGTGAGTAAGGGTACGGTGAAGTTGGTTTTCCATCTCTCTGGTTCGTCGACTTCGAAGCGAGGACTCAGAAATGATGGGGTGTTGGAGACGAGGTTCTTGCGGCCTGTCGATGTCAAGTTCCGGTGTGTCTTTGTGAAGAGTGGTTTTATGATTTGGCTGAGGACATCCTGTAGTGTGGTCGGGAGAGTGTCAAGGCTGATATTTGAGATTAAATCATGGGCTTGGGAGCGGAGAGTGGTAATTGGTTGTGGTTCATCCGGTGGCGGGGATGAGAGGATGAATAGCATATTGTCTTTCTGCTCGTCCATCTTGGGCGCATTGTACAACTGGTTATCCAAATTATGTTCGTGATGAGGATCCTGGTGTACTGTATAGGAATTCAAGGTTGGTGAAATGTAGATGGTTGCTTGTTGCAAATGTACTCTATTGAATCGCCAAGAAGATGTCTAAATCTACATAAGCCAGCCTACCAGCCAATCACTACTTAGTCTTAAGTCACTAGGCATCATTTTGGCTGTGATCTGAGAGAAATCCAAGGCCATAGAATGTCTATAAACTTCCGATTTCTAGTATGGATATAAAGTCTTTTTCCATACTTGTGCCATACTTATGATCCAACAGAAAAAAACATGGTCGTGAACTACACCTCCCAGATGCAAATGTCCTTTACCCAAACGCTCCCTGTCCCAAACATACCTGGTAGTTTTCCTTTCATGTACAATTTTGTAGATCAACCCGACATGCCAACATCCCTTGCCTGTTTAATCATGGAGTCCAACAAATC
Organism: Exophiala viscosa; assembly: GCF_022695815.1. Taxonomy (NCBI): domain Eukaryota; kingdom Fungi; phylum Ascomycota; class Eurotiomycetes; order Chaetothyriales; family Herpotrichiellaceae; genus Exophiala; species Exophiala viscosa. The sequence continues at coordinate 1,419,314 of NW_026944357.1, read as the reverse complement.
TCTCTCATCCTTCGAGAAATCCTGCTTCAGATCGGCGTCCGTAGTAAGACAACACATGTTGCTCTCCTCAAGTTGCCAGGCCCCAGGCTCGCGAATGTCACGCGGCTCAATCAGATAATGCTCGAACTTGCCAAACTTCCGCCTCTTTTTGTCGGCAAACTTGTTATCCTGAAGCCAGCCGTTAAACCACAACGGCTTGCCATCCAGATCGAGATGCAACAATTGCGGAGCGCAGATCGTGTAGCTTTCGGGTTCCTTTGGCTCTTCAGGCTCATCCGGCTCTTCAATGGTGACTTCCATTTCGAATTCGACTTCTTCCTCGACAGGCTTTCCCTCGTCATCCATAAGAGGTTGTCCCTGGTCGTCCACCTTCGGTCGCATCTCTTTAACCATCTTCTTCTCTTTCTTCGGTTCTTTCTTCTCTGGTTTCTCCTTATCTGCAATTCTACCCATGATACCTGCATCACCTGGATGGAAGGAATAATCTTGGTCACCAACAAGTTCCCAGCCGATCCAGAAGGTTTCTTTGTCACCTAGATAGAGTTAGCAATCGAACAACATTTGAAATAGAGGGCAGACTGACCATAAACCATATCATACACACCAACCCTGCCTTCATCTTTGTTGCCATCTCTGTCAGGACCGTTCATTCTCGTGACGAGCAGTAGAGCGATGAAATGTCGCCACTTGTCAACCACGACCACACCAGATTCTTGCATATGCCCGGAATCGCCGGTCCAGAAACGACTCTGCTTGACTTGTCTCGAAATCGGCTTAGGTAGAATTTGCTGGAGCCATCGTTTCTTCGACTCGGGCATGATAAGTCTGTCGCGGAAGAAGAGAGCACCAGTCTTTTGGTAGGATGGGTCCTCGAACAAGACCTCCGGGTTTTTCATGAACAGACTGTCAGCGTCGATGAAGATGACTTCCCGAAAGCTTGAATGCAGGATCGCGAAAGGTTTAGCAGCCCAACCAGCCAATTTCCAGCCTTCATCATTGACCATTTGCGCAATATCTCGGGTAATGACACCGTCAAGAGACTCCAAATCGGCACGATAATCTTCACTCAAATCCGAGTCACCTAGATACATGACCTCAATAGGCAGATTGCAGCCGAGCTTTCGGAAGATTGGGATGGTGGTCAGAAGATATGGTGCTTGGTCGTCGCCCGCTGTGAGCACCATACCGCGGCCTCCCTTCTTGAAATGTGAATGTAGAGTCATGTGGTCGGGCATATATGGTGCTGTCCAAGGGAAGAGCAGATGACCGAATTTGACCAAGAAAGAACGGTACGCTTCGTAGGAATGCACGGTCTGTGCAAAACTGGAGTCGGCGTAGTCCTCAGAATCCGAGGGCTCGTGTTTATGATGACGCAGGTATTGAATTACGTCGTCGCGAACATAGCTGCCGCCTTCTTCATCGAACGCAATGTGCAGATCCTCCCAGGCCTTGAAGAACTTCTTGTATTCGCGGACGCGTAGACCCATCTCCCGCAGTTTCTCCTTGCCTGTGCCTTCGACGGGACGTAGCAAGTCTCGCCCTTCCATCTCTCCGGGCAGAAGACTGATCACCCGAGTGAGGGCTTTTTCGAATTTTGGCCTTTCCGAGAAAGAGTCGCCTTCTGTGTCTGGCTCCTGGTCGGCAAGTCCCTTTTGAGATTTCGTCCTTGATGTAGCAGGAATCTCGTCGTCATCCTCCACAGGCACCGGTTCCTCGTCGTCTGCGTGGGACACCGGCGGCGACTTTGGTTTGGCGACCGGCGCGACAGGGGCCTGGGCGCGCTCTGGGACGACTTCCTCGACAGGTGGAGGAGCTTCGAATCGTGGTTGTTCAGCCGGGGCAAGGGGCTCAGCCGGGTTTGCCGGAATAACATTTTCTTGCCTTGGAACAGCACCTGGATTGGGTCGAAGCACCACCTCAGGATCTGTTGCGAGTTCGCGTAATTTGTCGGCCGGCGTCCTGGTGGTTGTCTGACTTGACGAAGTCGAGCCGGTTGATGTGAGAAAGTATACCAAAGGTATGCATAGGAGGACTAGGATGATCAGAACTCCTTGGCGATTCTTGATGGTCCTCCGCGACGGTCCACTATGCGGTAGGCCTGGAAAAGAGCGGCCTTCCTTCATGGGACCCTGCCTAGGAGTAAACATAATTCAGGAATACCCTTGCGGGCTGAAGTTGAGGATTCTCAACGCAACGAGGTCGCTTTTTGATGATGGAGTTGGTGTTGGGGACTTCAATCTAATCCGACATTGAAGAAAGGTGTCCGGATTCGATACGCGTTCCGGACGCGAAGGGGGCTTAATTGATGCTCTTAACACGGTATACCCCGACAACGAAAGTCGATGGTCGGTCTATAGGATGGGCAAAAAGAAAGACAAGAAGCTCGTGTGATATTATGATTGAAATCAAAATGCTTGAATAATCCCAACCTGATGATATAAAGGGGTGGAAGTCAATGCTTGATGTCTGTTTGGACAGGGTGGAGGATTCAAGATGGAATTCCAGGGTTCGCTGTCTTTTTTTCTTAACGCCACAAGAGGCTTAGTCTCATAGGCCTTAACCCCAAGAAATTCTCCATTACGATTAGCTCAAGTCGGCTGTCGTTCCTTCTTTCAGCGCCCACTTTCACCCCTAGAGACGTTCTGACTTTTCCATTTTTCTGGTTCACAACGCCTGCTGCAACGTTGGAGCATCCCCCAGACTGCGGCTGCTAGGCGGATAGGCTGTATGTGCCCGCTCAACCGAATGTCTTGCAGCGGGTGCTTACAACCGCCCTTTTAACGTTGCCTCCTTTGCTAATTATAGCCAATGCACTGCCTGCCATCACATTCTTGTTTGATGCCAAGTCATTTCAATCAGCCCCTAGATGTCAGTCGACGTCTAGTCAAATCATGCATAAAGCCACCATCTTGAAAGCTGCTCCTTTTTGCTGATTGTTGAAAGGGCCAGCTGGCCTTCAAGTCAAACGAGTTTGACTCGCCATAAAATTGCTTTTTGGGTGTTGGGAAGCGGCTTTGTAGTCGTGAAGATATTTTATGCCATTCTCTGCTTTGGAAGCCTTGGAATCACCATCCACACCCCCAGGGCCAACACCAGCATTGCTAGTATGATCGGTTGTAATACCTTGACTCCCACGGCGTTGGCGATGGCTCCCACAGCAAATGGAAAGATGGTTGCACCGCTTGCTCCAAATGCAGCTGCAAACCCAACCGCGGGCACATGCAGCCTTTTGGGCAGCAACTTGGTGATAACAACGACACCCGCCGGAAACATGGGCCCCAAGAAGAAGCCCACGAACCCAATCATGACCGCACTGACGTAGAAATTGTCGACGAGCCAGGAAACGAGTTCTGCGGCCACGCTGCAAACGAGATATGTCGCCACGGCCCATCTCTCGCTCTTGAACAGTCGCTCCGTCACAAAGCCCAGCAGAAATCGTCCCACCGTGACACCCAGCCAGAATCCTGTCGAGGTCATTCCAGAGCCGAAGGCTGGCCCATGTCTGACTCGTAGCATAAAAGTCACAATCCACCCACCGATGCTCACTTCCGCGCCGACATAAATAAGTAAGAATAACGAGGTGAGTATAGTGGTTTTGTTCTTGATTGCTTCGACAGTCTCGCTCTTGCCCTTTTCGCGTTTGCCGAACGGGCTGAGCTTGTTGAGTAAAGTCCGTTGCTGTGGTTCACCAAGACCAGTCTCAGCATCGTCCACAGCCTCATCCCCAGAAGCCGGAGAACGTTGTGCGCGATAGGCAGGGCCATCGGCTTTCCAAAATGCCCCCACCAGGACCACCACTTCGATTGCTGCTGCGCCAACCATGAGATAATAGAACTCATACCAGTGCCAGGGTGAATGCTTTTTCGTCACGACCGTCGTGGCAACCAGAGGAGACAATGCACCGCCTAGACCGTAAAACCCATGCAGGAAACCAAGAATTTCGTTAGCATTCGCCATGTCGCCAATCCATGCATTCCTGGGCAGAGAGTTAGCACAAACTGGCCCAGAAATCGAGGTGACGCTTACCATGCACTATCACCCAGGCCGTTGCCGAATCCAACGACAATATAAACAACCACTAAAACTGGGTAAGGAGGATGGACGCAAATAGCAGCTGTGGAATGAGGTCAATTGAGTGCCAGAATCGAGGATCAGGGCCGAACATACTATATCCCACTAAATGCGACACGCTCATGATCCAAGCAACTCCGCGTTGCCCATAGACGACATGTATATGGTTGTTGAGCAGAGCGGAAAATGTGTAGCCCACTATAGGACTGAGAAATACTAAAGAAATGATGGTGTAATTGACGTTATACCACTCTTCCAGATAAGGTATAAGTGCTCCGTATGCGGCATCGTTGAGCCCCAGAACGAAAAAGGAGAAGAGTGTGGCAAACGTGCGGAACGTGTTGACCCGAGATGAATTCCATTTCTGTAGTTGAGGAGGCTGCTCTGTTGCTGACGGTGATCGAGATGGCTTTGATGTACTCTCAGGCATGAGAGCCGACTGCTCGGCCTCCAGCCTGACGTGAGACCTCGACGGCAATTCCATGACAGCTGTCGAGCAGCCACCAGACGAAGTGTTGTTGAGTTGCATGGCCATGAACTGCAGCGCTGCAAAGACAGACACTCACTCAACCGCTAGTAGCGACAGCCTGACTGACTTTGAGTCAAGGTAGAAACAGTAGGAAAGAATATGGCAGAATATGCACAAATCAATATGAGGTCCAAGAACAGCATGTTTCGTGTCCTAAGGAGCAATTGATCCACAGTCCACCTTGGCCATGATCACCTCACTCACCAGTGCCAACGTGCACTCCGGGTCGTTCATGCGAGAAAAAGAGCGAATTGACAAGTGAATACAGAACGGCATCTCGCACCATCCCGAAGATGACGCGGAACAGTTGTGCTACTGTAATGGAAAGCGGCCCGTCATTCCCTGCATAATGGCCGAATCGAGCAACTACTGGATCGGTTGACTGTCGCCCGAGATGGAGATGCATCCTGGAGACCCTCTATTGTCACTCCAGAGTAGTAGGGACTACCTCCAATTGGGTTCAGGGTACGTCAGGTCTAGGTAGCGTTGCACAGGTTGTATCAACATATTTCTGTTCGGTCATGCGAGTAGAGCTCTGAGTTGCGAATATTATCATTCAACTATGGTGCAGCACGAGGCCGCTATGCTTGACTGACGCTGATTCAAGCATCCCCTAACGCCAGCGCTAAATCATTACTGTAGTGGACTGGAACCTGGAAAGTGCACAAGGTCATCAATAGTCCACGCCAGAACCACCCATCTTGTCATTGATACCAAGTACCCTGTCTTGCGTTAGCATACAGAAGCTTACAGACTTCAGCACTACTTACGAATATTGCCTGACCAGAGTACCCTCACCACCCTTGGCCAGGTTGATACTGAAGACGTAGAAGTTGCCCTCATTCGTAACCACCATCACTTGAGGCGAGTTGGGACTCATGGCAACAACACTGCGTAGTTGACTCGGTGCCGTCCCTGAATTCGATCGGGGCAGTCGGATCCAGGCAAAGTCTCGTGCGGGTTCCCACATTTCCGCCACGCCTTTGGGAAGATATCCGCCTACTGTCGAGGCGATATTGATGCCCACGTGTTGCGATGTTCTTCGTAACAAACCCATGAATGTGCCATTCGGCTTCCGGGTCGCCATGGCTGTAGGAGACTCGGGTTCGTCTTCATCATCGCCAGGTTGGTCGTACATTGCATCACTTCCCTGACTCAATCGTCGGGTAAACGCAGAAGTTGATTTGGTAGGTGAAGCAGGTTCATCACTATCTTCCGGCCGGTTGGTAGGAGGGCCAAGCTTGAAAATATGGACCGTCTCGGTCGCGGACGACACGCAAAGCAGCGTTGAGGTGATATTGAAGGCCATACTGTATATTCGTGCCGGCATAGACCCCCTTCGAAACTGGTAAAGCTTGTGTGCATCCGGTACCGAAAAGACCCGAATAATGGTTCCCTTGTCGGATGCTGTGGCCAGAATGGTCCCTTCGTTGTTGAACGTTACACAAGACAGCGGAGATCGATGTGCCTCGACCACATTGACCGCCTCTAACTTGACAGCATCGAACAACAAAACCTCACCGGAAGTCGGTGGAATATGCGTGCTGTGGGGAGGCGCATGCGAGGGAGGTGAGAAGGAATTAGCAGACGATTTTTGTGGTAGCGGATAGGCTAGGTAGCAGTTGTCTGACGACGGTGAAAGGGCACAAATTGCTATCCTCGCTGTTAACATCCTGGAAACCAGACTAACGTCCAACCTGACTTGCCTGTAGGATTCGGAGATGTCTCGATGGTGTAAAGTAGTTTCATAGTCTGTATATCGTAGAGATATATCTGATCCTCCAACACGATAACCAGCCTCTTTCTGTTGAGCCGTACAGACAAGACCGTTGTAGGGAAGGTAAGTTCGCATATAATCGAGTCTCTCTGCGTCATGTTAGCCCGCCGTTGAATCTGTGCCCGGCATTCTTAGTACTTTTGTGTTCTTTATCTGTAGTCTTCGTGGAGAGAGGATGAGAGCCACCAGGGAAGTTGAGAAAAGCATCTCGAGTATGGCTATGTTGCCAGCATCTCGGGATTCGAAGCATTTTGCGAATGGATCGGTGGTGAAGATTCGGAAACCTTTGGAGGTTCCTACACCGAGTCAACCTAGGGATCATACTAATGGAAGGTTGATAGACTTACCTACAGCCAGGTGACTGTAGTCCTGGTTGAACGTCACATAATTCATTGCCATGGTGAAATGGTCGGACAGCTTCCTGTCGAGTGCTACCGATACTCCTCCATGGATCGAGACAGGAAGCCGAATGCGCGAGCTGTGGACTGGGGTATTTGGAAGGAGGACCTTTTGCTGTGCAATGGGGTTGAAGTGATCGAGCGTCAAGCGGGCACCATGACAAAAGTATCGCAGCGCAGGGCAACTTTCACAAATGGGCCTTTTGAGGTTACCGAAACGCTGCATGTGACGACGCCCAGGGTATGATTCGTGGCAGCTGAATAGCGCCTGATACATGACTCTTTTTGCGGGGTTGCCACTGCCCGAACCGCCTATATGGACTTTATTTCCAGGCAACCGCACGCCCATAACAGTCCTTGCAATTGGGAACGATAATGTCGGCAATTGCTCTGCGGCACTGCGACAACCATCGGAAACAAGATGACAGAATCGATGGAAATTGACTCGGCTCCTCCTCGTGGTGTCAAGAGAACTGCTGCGGAAGCAGGTTTGCCTCCTGAAGCTCCTCGTCGAATAAAGGCATGTTTATCCCCTCTCACTGATAGGAGACAGGATTGCTAACCAATATCAAGGCATTGGATCAGGATGTCGTCAACAAGATTGCGGCTGGCGAGATCATCGTCGCTCCCATGCACGCACTGAAGGAGTTGCTTGAGAATTCGGTCGACGCCGGTTCAACAGCTATCGATGTAGTTGTCAAAGATGGTGGCCTCAAACTGTTGCAGATTTCCGACAATGGCCATGGAATCGAGGTAAGTGTCAACCATGTCTTCTGCCGCGGGCCGCTGATCTAGGTAGAGGGAAGATTTGCCCATCCTATGCGAGAGGTTCACCACATCGAAGCTCAAGAATTTCGAGGATCTCATGTCAATTGGCACCTATGGATTCCGAGGCGAAGCTCTTGCAAGCATCAGCCATATTGCCCATCTTAAAGTCACTACTCGTACCGCCAACTCAAGTTGTGCCTGGCAAGCACACTACGCTGACGGCAGATTGACTCCTGCTAAACCTGGCCAAAGTCCCGATCCGAAGCCATGCGCCGGTCGGCCTGGTACGCAAATCACCGTTGAGGATCTGTTCTACAACATACCGAACAGGAGGAAAGCGTTTCGATCTCCATCCGAAGAGTACACCAAAGTGTTAGACGTGATCACACGCTATGCTGTCCACCGAGAAGGAGTGGCTTTTTCAGTGAAAAAACATGGTGACACTGCTTCGGGGTTTTCTGTGGCGGCGGCTGCGACGAAGGTGGACCGAATAAGGCAAGCTTATGGAGGCGTGGGTAAGGAACTTATGGAGTTCGGAGTGGAAGATACTCGATGGGGTATCAAGGCCTCAGGGTATGCCACCAATGCAAACTACAGCGGCAAGCGAACAACGATACTCTTGTTCATCAACAATCGATCGGTCGAATCCTCAACAGTCAAAAAAGCCATCGAACAAACCTATCATCTTTTCCTTCCCAAAGGCGGTCATCCATTCGTATATGTCTGTCTCGATATCGATCCTAGTAGGGTTGATGTCAATGTCCATCCGACGAAGCGCGAGGTTCACTTTCTGAATGAGGATGAGATCATCGAGCTCGTCTGCAACAATATCCGCGAGAGTTTGGCAAAATTGGACACGAGCAGAACGTTTCAGACGCAGACATTGCTTCCTGGAGTAACTCCAATGACTCCGTTGCATCTCCGGACGGCAGCCGCGGACCAGACGCCCATGGATGAAAGCGCCACAAGGAGAACATTGACAACCAAAAAACCATACGAGAACAACCTGGTTCGAACAGATTCCAGAATGCGAAAGATCACTTCAATGCTTCCTCCTGCACTTTCGACGGCCACCACTCAGGACGAGTCGACCGCAGCTGAAGGAGCCCAATATAGCACTACAGATCGCGAACAAGTGCAGATACGATTGACTTCGATCAAGAACTTACGTGCGGAGGTCCGCGAAGCCATGCATAATGGCTTGACTGAAGTCTTCGCTTCACTGACTTACGTTGGAATTGTGGACAGTAACAGGCGATTAGCTGCTATGCAGTCCGGCGTGAAACTATATCTTGTTGACTATGGCATGACGGCGAATGAGTTCTTCTATCAAGTTGGTCTTACCGATTTCGGCAACTTTGGTCGTATTCAGCTACAACCACCACCCAGCCTCCGCGAACTTCTGGAGATCGCCGCGCAACATCAAATCGAGACGGATTCCGCATGTGCCGATCTTGACAAACAACAGGTCGTACAGAAGGTCTATGACCAATTGATGAGCCGCAGACAGATGATGTCCGAGTACTTCTCCGTCGAGATCTCGGAAGACGGGTTTGTTGAGTCGATCCCGTTACTGCTCAAGGGCTATATGCCATGCATGGCGAAATTACCGACTTTTCTCCTGCGCCTCGGTCCATTCGTCGACTGGACGCAAGAGGAGCCATGTTTTCGGACGTTGTTGCGAGAACTGGCCTCATTCTATGTTCCTGAACAGCTACCGCTGGTGGCCTCAAAGGGTAAGACTCGATCTATTTCTGTCGATACCAGCATGGAAGACACAGAGACGGCGGTTCAGGATAGCCATGACCCGACTGATGAACTTGAGGCTGCTACTGAAAGAAGACGCAAAGAGTTGGAATCTGCCCTGGAACATGTTCTCTTCCCTGCATTCAGATCTCGAATCGTGGCTACCAAGGGCATGCTAAAGGGAGTGATCGAAGTGGCGAACCTGAAGGGCTTGTATCGCGTTTTTGAGCGGTGTTGACCTTGGGCCGTTTTTACAAGTTTATGACAAGCCAAAGTGTAAGATACCTCAGTATGCCGACGATAGTGGTCAGCGTGATGTTACAAAGTACTCTGCTGTTAGAATCATTGTAATGAGAGTTCGTGAAAGGCCAAGGCATACTGGATAACAGATAGATGACGAGGACAACATCTACCTCGAAGAAGTCATGCAACGTTCCCAACAAGTGAATCTATCAGGCCCCTGAAATCCCACAGCCTTACCTTGCGCAACCCTTCAAAATGTTCATGTTGCGCACCACACTCTCAAAACCTGTAACCAAGCCGGACCCACAAGCAATCCATACTGTTTCCATTTCCCATCATGTCCTCAGCCTCCTCCATGTTGTCTACCCGTTATATGAATAGTACACATTCCCCAAAGTCCCCCTCCCACTCGCATCAGCGTTAAGCAAATACTCATTCACCCCCACGGGGGTGTCCGCATAATTCCCAAACCAAGCATACCTCACAATCCACTCCTGGCCATCCATCCACGCCGTTGCATTCTCCATGAACGCCACCACAGTATCCAGGTCATAATAAGCCTGATCCATTCCAAACTCACTGACGTAAACTGGGTAAGCGCCATCAAACATCTCATAAGCAGTCGTGGTATAATTGATAAAGTACTCGATGTTACACGGACTCGCATACCAATGCAAATTGATGAAATCGATCCTCAGGCCCATCTCTGACGCGTTGCCCATGAATTCATTCAAATAGAACAAACCATCTGGTGCGCCGGAGTTGGTTACTGCAGGAGCGCCGATCAACACCCGCCCTGCGAACGGTTGCATGAAGTTCTGATAGCCCGCCAACGTGGCGTTGAGGGGCATACATGCTGATTTACTGTTGTAGCAGGCGTCGGGCTCGTTGAAGCCGAAAATCGCGTCGGTTCCGTAGTTTGCGATGCTGAAGTTGACGTTGGCGGCCCAAATGCTGGTTAGGCTGTCGGCATCGTTGTAGAGGAGTGGGATGAAACCGAACTCGTTGGGGTAGGATCCTACGTTGTCGGTGTTGTTTGGGAGGGAGAAGTAGTCGTAGGACCAGGATATGTAGGGGCTGGGAGGCGGGTAGTACTCCAGTGTTGTGACGTTGCTGTAGGCTAGCCCGCGCTTGGCTGGGTATGTGGAGGTGGTAGGGCTGGATGTCGTGGAGGTTGAGGTGCGAGTTGTCGTGGTCGTACGGATGCTGGTCGTGGTGAGTCTCGAAGTCGTTGTGGTGGTGGTGGTGGTTGTGGTTGTGGTTGTCTTCGTCGTCGTCGTCGTTGTTGGCGACACTGTGGACGAGACTGGTTGCGTGTTCGACGTGGGCTGGGTTGTCAATTTAGATGTAGTTGAAGACGAAGCTGCCGTAGTGGTCTGAGACCTTGATGGGGGATTGGAAGTTGGACTGCTGGAAGATGCTGGACTCGAGGAGGCTGCGGTGGTGGATGTCGCTCCTGTAGAACTCGACGTGACGCTGGACTCGATGGTCGTTGATGTGGGCGAGGTCGCAAGGCCGCTCGATGCAGATGTCGACGTCAAAGCGCTGGTCTGGGATGACTGAATTGTGCTCGTTTTGACTGTCATCGACGGAGACAATGAACCCTGCGAAGTTGTCGTTGAAACGCTGGAGCTCATCACAATAGAAGGTCCGGCAGTGCTTGCTTGCGAACTCTGACTGTGCTGTCCCAGGCTCGTCGATGTTAAAGCTGGTACGCTTGTCGTCGAACCCAGGCTTGTCGTAGATGTCTGTTCGATCACGAAGCTGGAGCCAGTGATATCCACGAACTCTGTAGCCATCGTGACCTGCACCGCACCCGTAGGAAGCGAACTATTTCCAAACACAACAGCAACCTGACCATCCTGGAGCGTGAAGAAAGTCGTATTTCCAAATGTCAACGTTGCCCCCTCAAAACTCCAGTTGTAGCCATCGGGTTGGACGCCAGCATTCTGCTTAAGATGCGACGTGCCCGTATGCGCTTCTGTTCCAACATAATCCGCTCCGCTCAACATCTGCCCATCCGGCGTGATCTGGAAAACCGCCGCATCGTTCTGGTTCGCGCTCAGATATGCCAATCCGCTCACAAATGTCAGGAATTCGCTCGAGCGTTTTCGCGCTTTGCTGCTGCCGACACCACCCACCGTGACAATGAACGGAGCCGACAATGCAGTGCTCGTTGTCGCGGAGGGATTCCCTGTTGTGCTCGTAGCATATGATGTGATCGACGGACTTGATTGTTGCGATCCGCTCAGAGAGCTGGAAATCGAAGGCGAGGATGTAGAACCCGAAAAGGTAATCCAATTGCTGGGACTGCCGTATAAAACCGTGGTCGTCAGGTAGCAAGACTGCGAATCTATCGCATTGTTAGCCCATGTATTCCCCATTGTAGTGCTCTCCTGACCAATTTGACCTGCCGCATATGCTGTAAGGCTTGATATGGCCAGCGCCAGATAATCGATCCTCAGACGCCCTATCACCCTCATTTTGAGCTGTTCATCTCCAGACTCGCTTGACTCACCTGTCTTTCTAACGAGACGCAAAGGTCGCGCAGACGTGTCGTGTGTATGACTACGCATCTTTTGTTAGGAATGTAGACGTCTGGAATGCAGAACATGGTCAGTGCAGGTGAGACATCTCCCCAGCAGAAACATATGGGTCATCACATAGAATTTCTTCGGAAAACAGCAGATCGAATTCCGGAAATGTGGTATTGTGTGACCTTCCTAGAAACTGTGACCGAAGTCTTCCAAGCACCAAAAACATTCACAAGCCTATTATACAAATCCCGATTTTTGTCTTGCCTTCTGAATATTGGCCTCGATATCGTACCAGCATCAGCCCCTGATGAATTTCTTTGAAACGCCTGTTTTGCAACCATGACTTCCCCAGGAAGACTGGATGGGTATCTTGAATATTGTGAACCATTCAACTCCAGGAAAGACAATTCAGGTGTTGATTTCATATACCTGGTGGGGTGGTAGGACTCATGCCACTTAGATTGCTGGCATTGAGATATTCCAGAGGCACCTTCGGCACTCTGGGGCTCAGAATCGTTGCAGGTATCAGGTTTTGTCCTCCTGATTGTCCACGTAGACGAGTGACATCCCTAGCTTTTTCTTTCTCCTTCTGGCTTTCACTCTTACCACCAGTGAGACGGCGCATGCCACGCCTCATACTCTGTAGACTGAACGACCCTCCACCTTCAGTTGCAGAGGTTGGAGTGGCTTGATACTCAGGTCCGGGCCCCGACAAAATCCTGGACGAGCTTGTCGCTGTCATGTTCAAAGATGGGAATGGACTGTTTTCGCCATCCGACAGCACGGCGTCATCATACTGGTCTGCATAATCGTCCTGCGACCTCCCAAGCCCAGAAGGCATGGGATAAAATGCATTTGATGTCGGTTGTGACATTGGGAATTGATTGGCAGGAGAAGTGATGGAGCGAGCGTGCAGTCCCGGCCTAGACTGTGGGCTTGTTACAGTCTGCAAAACTGGCTTTCTTGTCGAAGTTGGTAATGATGGTCCTGGACCCCCAAGTTCGTCAATTGAAGAGAAGGATGTTTGGGCTGCACCATTCTGGCCAGCATACATACTTAGCTGACCACGTTGCGTCATGGCTGGCAGTGGCCCAGTTTCCGTGAAGCCATCCTGCACATCAACTTGTGATGAGGATCTCCCAAGGCTTTGACGCAGTATCGGAGCAGTTTGCTCGTCGTACACAGTTGTGCTTTGCTCCGTCAAAGGAGGTAAGGTCAGATTATCCACACCCAAATGACTTGCAGCAGTCGGGATTAGAAGACCATCTCCATCGACATCGTCGAAAAAGTCGTCAAGACTGTCAAGGGTATTCATGAGATCACTGACGTTAGTATCGGCAGCCACTTCCATTGATCTGATAGTGTCTGCTCTGCTCTGAGGTGGGAAGTACGAATCAGTGTAACCATCGTCTCCTTGGAATTTAACGTCAGGCGTGGAAGTCTCTTGCTCCTTTAGAGACTCGGAGTCTCCGCAGGTATAGAAGACTGCATGGACGTTTTTCCTCGTCATACTCGAATAGATTGCGGGCATCGGAATGGACCATCCGGATGGTAGCGGGATTCCGTAGAGACTTTGAGTGCGCTCATACTCTTTTCGAATCGCCTTTGCGGAGCCTGTCGTCATGCTCATACGCATGTGATGCTTTTCCATTGGCGTCGCTGCCACTTCCATAATGTAGTCCATGACCTCTAGAGCTTGCGTACAATGCTCAGTCTGCAACAATCGCAGAAGTGGTGAAATGAGATCTGGCCCGTGCGATGTGATGGCTACATTCTTCATGTTGACGAGCGGAATCAATTCACATAAAACGTCCATGAGCTTGACCCTAAACCAGGGGGTCTTGTTCGTCAGCAGACCAATCATGAATATCAAGCTTCGAGCATCATGGGTTGGGAAATAGGACGCCTTCAGGGCTTGTATGGCGGCGGACAGCATCTCCCGACTAGTTGACATCTCTTTATCAGCAAAGCGCTGGAGACAGGTCGAAAGAAGTTCGTGGCCCTCATCGTCTGCAACCTGTGCGAGTCGCCCTGCAGCCATGAAGGAAACCGCGTCGACAGTCTCGAGCTCGAATGTTTGGAGAAATCGTGGCAAGTTGGCCAGGACACAATAGAGAAGCCGATCCTCATGCCCCACCAAGTCGCATTCTGGAAGTTCGGCCAGTTTGTGAAGGATAGAAAGTGTCTTATCCAGACTGTCGGCGGACTTGAGGCCTTTGTAAAGTAAGCTTTGCACCCCCTCGAAACGTCCCTCCCATTTTGCTGGCTGCCCTTTCAGCATCGCTTCTGTGACTTCTGGAGCAGACAGATCAAGCTTTTCGATGAACTTTTCTAGCATTCCCAAGGTTTCGTAGAATTCCCTTTCATGGATTGTGTTGAGGCACGCGCAAGTGGTCCAGAAAAGCTGCGGATATCGCAAGAGATTCTTCGATTCCAGGGCTCCAATCACGACTTTAAGGGTGGTTAATATTTCCATAGAGAAAGTCTGGTAGTCTGTTTGCTCGTCGGCAATGGTATTGGAAAGGCGGGCCAGCATGTCCGCAAGCATCCTGGCATCCAGGCTGACGGAAATGCACCGATATACTTGGAATGACCGACACGCCAAATGCCGTACAGGGCAAATGGATGCCCAGTGCAAAGCTTCTTTCGCCCATGCCTCGCTGAAGTTTTCGAATGCAAGGTCGAAGATACCAACAATTTCGGCGGTCAAAGTAGACATTGCTGGTGGTACTCTGCTGCCACCATCATCCTCGTCTTTCCTCGTATTCTTTTCGTATGACCAACTCACACGAACATCATTGGTACGCACCGCCTCAACTAGTCCTTCGATTTGTGACTTGGCTGAGATGAGAATCTGCGAGTCAATCTTCGTGGTGACTAACTCGTGTATGAGATGTACCAACATTTCTCGGGCCTGCTCCTGAACCGAGCTTGTGTAATGGTCCCATAAGATCAGCACGGTATGTATTAGCTTGATGGCTTCGTCCTTTGGCAGAACCACGGGGGACACCACCAAATCCACCAAGAAGATCAAGGACACTTGTCCCAACGACAAACCGACTTGCTTGCTACCCATTGGCAAGAGAGACCCTAAATCTGCAACGTATGGCATGTCTCGGGTGTCAGGCAGCACAACCTCGGCGTGCGATCTGTCATTGACCATGTTCTTGGGCGTCAATTGCAATAAAAAGAACTCGAGCACTCTTGATCCTGCAAGTGTGGATGACAAGTAGACCACGATTTGCTTAGCATATTCGACAAAGTTTTGGTCTCTTCGATCTAGGGAGAGATAGATAACGAAGTCGAGAATCAATTGAACGTTGCCAGCATGAGGCCCCGTCGCAAGAGCTTGCCACAATGCTTGGACTTCATTGTGCATGGCATTGCTGGAGCATATTGTTATTTCGAACATGTTGGCCAGAAGCATGTACGAGATCGCCGTTGGCCCGCCAGTTCCAGGGTCGACCTGAAGTTCGAGTGTCTGTACCCACGGTAGAATTGCAACCACCATGTTGCGCTGATGGTCATTCCGTGCAGACTTGTAA
Organism: Exophiala viscosa; assembly: GCF_022695815.1. Lineage (NCBI taxonomy): Eukaryota > Fungi > Ascomycota > Eurotiomycetes > Chaetothyriales > Herpotrichiellaceae > Exophiala > Exophiala viscosa. Next base: position 1,403,700 of record NW_026944357.1, on the reverse strand, counting down.
TGAAGAGAGAATTCGGAGAAGATCAAGAAAGCTATGTCCGAGTTTGCTTTGGAAAGTCGTTTTGAGTATTCGAATTGGGCCAACTTGTAGACCGCTCGAGTCTTGTCAGATATGCTGATATCAAAATCTTGAAGATTTGAGCTCTTCTGCTGTCTATCATCCAATGTGCGAATAAGATGAGCCGACTTCATCCTGATCTCGCGGTTTTCGTTTCCCAAGGTCAGCACGATGATACTCAGGATTTTCCAGAACGGTAAGGGGTAATCGGTTTGTTGAATCAACAGGTCAGACACGACGCCGAAGTAGCTCTCCAGGGCCATTGAAGAGGACTCGGTCCGATAGCACTGTTCGATCGCATGCTCGGCAAGCACAAGATGCTCCGGATTGTTCACCAATAACAATCTCAGCGCCCTTCGACCAATGGTGTGCATTTTGTGATTGTTCGTTGAAAAGATGCCATCGACCCATGATAGCATCCGTTGCACATTGAAAGAGAGGAGAGCATGACTATCGGTCACGATGCTGATGGGTCCCGCGCACAAAGTCGCCATTGCGCTCAACGCGGCCACCTTCAGATTGTTTCTTTCCTTTTCAGCAGCGGCGTTGGCGTTGAGACGGTCTTGATAGTCTCTCCCATGATTGTGATTTGGGTCGAAGAGGTTCTGTTCAGCGGAATAGCCACACCAGTCTTCCATCAAGGCGAACGCTGATTTCCGTGCTTCAAAAGGCATCCAGCGAGTTGGGGTTTTAGATCTGTTGACGCCCTCGAAGATTTCCTCAATCAAGCCACAGTAGTGATATCTCAGCTTCTGAAAACGCCAGTCATTCTGCACATCCGTGTCACTCAGGAAGATGCGTAGATCTCGGTTATAGTTGACCAAGTTCTGCAATATCCATTCGTCCGTGTAGATATCCTCGTACCTCAGGAAGGCTGCCGTGAGTTTGTAAACATGTGTGACTTCTGTGCGCAACCTTTCCGTTTGTTGAGATCGTTGTGGGCTGCTGGGGGTTCTTTGATGGTTGATCCTTGCTTTTGCCTCGTCGTTGCATTTGATGACAGCATACTGAAGGGACTCAAGAAGAGTACGACAAAGCTTGCGATTTATTGACCCTAGCGCCGACACCACAGCATCTCGAATGGCCTCCGGTGAGGCCCCTAGCATCGGGATAATTGCAGAGAACAATGCTCGAGCGGAGCTCAGCTTGTCTTGAGTTGCGGTAGCGCCCTTTGATGTCTTTCGAGCATGCGCAGCATCAGCCAGCTGACTTTGAGATTGTGCACCTGGAGAACTGAGGGTGACACACGCCATGATTAGATAGAGCTTCCACTGTTCGAAGAGAACCTCTGCCGAGGTTGCAGAACTGCGACCCTGCATGCGATATTCGTACGCGGCAGGATTTCCTGCTCCAGTGTCCGAGAAACTCTCTATATCACGTTGCATCAACACGAGTCTGTCGGTCACAGTGCCCCGACAGAGAGCGATGGCGTTCGGGCAAGCGTCAAAAACCGCCCGAATGAGGTTGGGAAATGCTTTTAACCACAGTGTTGAATCATAAGAAACCTCAGAGCTACAGATCTCGATCAATGTGCTCGAATCTGGGCTGGCACTTTTATCTTTCTGCAAACGACTTCTTTCGGCAACGTTCAGACCCTCTTCTTGCAAATCGAGAATTTTGGACGATTGTAATTCTAGAAGTCTGATGATCCTTGATGGCACGTCCTGGCCAAGAACTTTGTCAAACTGAAGGACCAGCCGGAGAACCTTGATCGCAAACGCTCGTACTCGGCGGGATTGAGAGCAAAGGAAAAAGAGACCGTAGGCTTCAATTTCATCCACATGGGGAATGACGTTCGTGAGCTCCATTTGCAGCGCACGCGAGGAATTGGCGCCTCTTGCTTCAGCAGTTTTGGCCACCGTCTTTTGCTTCAATTGTTCCGTCCATATCTGGAGGAGATCCAGATACAATGTGAGAGTGGACTCGATATGTGCTGGTCCGAGACGACCTTCATCTGACATTGTCGAGTATTGCGTATCATAATGGAAGATAAACCGTGGAAAAGCAATGGCAACGGCCTGAGCATGGCCTTGTCGGGCAATGGCTTTGAGAGACTGGGTGGCTGAAGCTGCAATGTTTGCTTGAACGTGAGCAGACCCTGTACACAAAAGATTGATCAAGGGGCTCAAGGGAATATGATCCGTGAAGCAACGCGGGAGAGCCTGTATGGCCACATGAAGCAGTTCGTAATACATATGCCTCTGATCTGGCCCAGGTCCCTCCTGTTCGCGCTTGATGGTGAAAGCATCCACCAACGGCGTCTTTGGCGTCAGGGTCGTTGTAGGTGTAGAGAATTTTTCGTTCAGTGCCGCCTGACCACCAAAAGTGTTGTCACACAAAATGGTGATCTTTCCCAGGATCTGGCAAAACTGTAGATAGTATTGTCTCGCATTATCATCAAGCTTACTGGTGTCCACTGGTAAAGAGGAAAGGGTTTCTTCTTCGAATGTCGTCCGCGTTGGCGAGTCCAGGCCTACGTTGTTTCTCATGCTCAACGGAGATCCCGGAAGACCCTCACCTGTTGGCGGTTGGATGTTGAAAGATGGAAACGGAGGAGGCCGATCATCATCTCTCTCGAGGTCAGCTATGACGGCAAGGAAGGCTCGTATCCCAACGACCATTCTTTCAGGTTCCATGTCCTCAATCTTGAGCGACCGACTCGATTGGAATTTGTCATAGTGTACCAGAGGGAAGATGATTGACTTGAAACAGATATCTTGTGCAGCAAAGCCAATGATTCTCATGAGATGCACAAGTGGTGTCGAAACAGACTGCTCTGAGCTGACATGTGTTTTCTTTCCTTGCGGAAGAGCAAGTTTCAATACCTCCTCTATGCGCCGGACTCTGGTTGCCGCGGGTTCAGGTACGCGCATAAAGTATGTCCAGGTCAATTGACATATGGCCTGCAGAGCAAGACCGCGTGAAGCCTTGTCCTTCAATTTCATTGGCATACCCGACAACAGTGATCCCCACTGCGTGGAGAAAGTTTCTAGTGGAGAAATACAGAGCAGCAGTATCGAGACAGGAAAGCCTGTATACCAGTGACGTACTTTGACCATCATGTTTGATAGACGGGCGTTTATTGCATCGATGAGATCTCTCCATTTCGAGTTGGTCTGGAAGCATTCGGGGCTGCTTGCGACAGCAGTCAACAAACGCTCGAAAAGCTGACAGTACGCCTGCTTCACTCGAGGGCCGTGAGCATCAGAGAACAGTCCGGCCAGAGTTCTCAAGAAGTCAACGACTGGTTGCACGGCCTCCCGCCTCGCGGCTATATGGAGATGGCGCATGCTCAGCAACAATAACTCGAGCCGGGATTCTATGTCTCTTGCGGCTGCAGTCCCAGGTGTCTTTGCAAATTCTTGCTGCCATGTGTCAAGCTGTTGTGTGAAGCGAAGAGTGACATTGAGGAAGTCGAGGCGACTCATGTGACCAAGTACCTGACCATAGATTCTCCAATTGGCGAGGCGAATGCTTGAGGATAAGATCTGGTTGGGTTCAACTTCCCTAATCTGCGTGAATACTATATCTTCGAGTTTATTGGCAAGATCTTGTGTGATTGCCGCCAGGTTACTCTGCTCGAAAATTGCGATCAAGACGCGACACAGTATGTAGACGGAAATCGTGGCTCTTCGGTCGGCTAGAATATACTCCTGCGTAAGCGTGTCCTCTGACGAGAGTGGACTGTCCGTGCCGACTGTTGACAAGCCAGGCTCTCCTGGGACCTGCAACGGTTCTGTGTGCCGTCTAGGTAGCGAAATTGGGAGAGTGTTCGTCGTCAGTCCTTGTTGAAGTCTCTGTTGATAGACCTGCTTTTTCAAATTGGCGGCGGCGTCACCTTTGCCTTTGCGCCATAACATCAAACTGTCCACCAGGGGTTTCGGTCCCTGCCGGGAGATATGGCCCAGTGACGATATTAATTGATCAAAGCCTGGATCGACGCCAGGTCCACAAGCCAACTCAACCGGTGTGTTCACAGTCTCAAGCAATGACAGACAATGATTGATTCTCTGATCGGCTCGTAGCACAAAAGCATGAAAGAGGTGATGGAGCGCATATTCCCCGGGTGTACGTGGTTCGTTCTGGTGGACACTAGAGGATTGATATGCATGGCCTCGCCGAGTTCGCGAATGCTCTTTGCGCCGCCTGGGCTGTGGCTGTCCCGACTCGTGCACCGGGACTGGACCGTCCAACAAAGAGTCGATCGACTGGCCCTGCGAGTGGCCTTGTAAGGGCGAACCCGGGCTCGTGAAATTGGAAGACCCCTCCGCTGCAGCATACTGCCCTCGCCGGGTCTGGTGTTGTGATCTTGCATGGCCTGGGCCACTGAGGGACGACTCTGGAGTAAGGGGAGTTGCGCCGGAGGGAGTGTTGAAGCTGGGATTCCTGGAATGCTGGAGGCCATGTATGACGGACGTTTGCCGGTGATGGCCATAGTTGTTCGATGTCCGTCTTTGCAGACCAGTAGTATCTACCGAAGGACCCCTCGAACTCCCACCGCTGTCTGTTCCTTGTGGCTGTGGCTGCGCAGAGCCTGCGCGTGACGATGGCACGTAGGTGGCGCCATAGTTTTGTGTGCTTGATTGCTGAGGCCTCCCTCTGGTCACCGACGCATCCCTTGTATGGACGGAAGCGACGACTGGAGGACGGCCGTTAGGTAAAGGCAAGGAAATCTGTTCGGGACCGGGACCGTCGAGAGGAAAGGTTTGAGGATCGCTCGAAGCTGATTGCGCATCTGAGAACATTGGATTGCCCAGATTAGCATGTGGTCAAGTGCTCATCCCAAGAAGGGTTTGGGAACTGCGGTGATTGTGTGGTGGCAGCGGAAGGTTTCCGAGACTCACGATTACCAGTATGCTGCAGCATTGTGTGCCGAAGGCCGAATGAACAGGGGCTGCACGGACTGCGGCATTGCTCGTTGTGCAATCGTCAAGGTCGAGAGAAGGGTATCGAGCAAGAAACCGGTGTTGCAAGACGGCGTAGATTTTAGTCGCCGTCGCAATAAAGGGCAGACATGAGACACAAGGTCAAAGGAGTATCGAGATGGAGATGGTACGCAATTGGCCTGGTCACCAATCAAATGCCGGCATGCGAGAGTGCGGTGAAGACAGAGAGATCTACAGTACTAGGAATGCAGGACGAAAACACCAAATACTGTAGGTGCAACACAGAAACATTGTGTTCTACAGCAGCGTGGTGTAAGATGCCCTCAGGACGATACTTTGAGCCATTGTGTTTCTATCAAAGCCTACCATCTGGCTGGCCGTGTGCTACAACCCACGATTCGCTGTTGCACTGGTCCTTTTATCAAATCAGATACGGGCGCCGGATCGGACTGGGGAAGAAAGGGAGGTGTGCGGGTGATGGAATTGGCGCTCATCCAGCGGTCATTCTTCACACACCATGGGGTATGTGAGATGTGGTACCGTCAATTGTCAGTGGTGTGCTCTTCCAATCCAAGTGCAGATAAGGGTACATCGGAGGATTCTTCGCATAGATCTTGTAAGTGGGTGGATATATTTAGCGATTCATCAAAAGGATCGATCACAAGAAACAGGACTATGTAAACGCCATCGTGCAAAGATTCAGGCTGCCGCCGGTGCCAGGGCTAACGAATTGAGCGATACGCTGGACGACCCCCGTGACAGATCAAAGTCATCTTCTGCGAGGTGTGTAGTATCTCAGCATCAAGGCATCATCGACGCTGACTACATTGAGGTATGTTTGCCTCTCCCAAAAAGGTGTGTGTGGGGAGATTCCGAGGCCCTGTGAGCATCGATGGCGATGGAAAACAGAAGAAAAGTGCCAACCCCATCCCCAATTTATTCACAGTACTGTGTACACAGTAGTCCGGATACTCCTAGGTGGCCAGGGTGGCCTTCTCCGTTGGTTACAGCCTCCCATTACCTGAAGTGCCGCGCGCTGCCCCGATCCTCTGGGTAACAACAGCAAAGACTTCCCCCACCTCTTGCTCCTCACCTCGCTCTATTCCGTACGTGCGCGAGGAAGAAAGAATCTTTTTGAGTTGGCCGCCGCCGGACGCCCGCTACTACTGGAACAACCAGGCGCGACCGAACCCGCACCTTTTCTTTTCGTGCGCTTCCACCATCACTATCAATTCCGCAGTCTGGCCCTTGTCCAGGCCCCTCATCTTGCCGGTTCCATATCTTCAAATCTACCCGGGTGGGCTGCATCGACTGAACTCTTCCATGCTTCACCAGCGCATTGATTAAAATCCGCGATTTCCTTGCCACCTTCCTCTTCTCTTCATTTTGACCAAAAGGCCTATTTGCCTGTCAATCGATCGATAATATACTGCATCGCCTCCGACACAATACACCATCGTATATTATCTTATCTCAGCTGCAACATCGAGCCCACCTCTACGGACTAATCTTGGCGGGCTCAGGCCACACAGTGCTGCCATTTGCCGGACGGAGGAACCCTGAGTCTCCACGTTGTCACCTGGCTGTCCCTCCTTTATTAAAGTCGCCTGCGTTCCGGTTCGCGCTGATCCGACTTCGCAGCCAGAAAGCTGAGCTGACAACACTCCCAATAGACCTCAATTAGCATCGGTTCAGCATTGCAATACCGCTCACCATGGCTCAAGTCGATACTTTGGACATTATTGTCCTCGTCGTCCTCCTCCTGGGCAGCATTGCCTATTTCACCCGGGGCACCTATTGGGGTGTCCCCAAAGATCCCTATGCCACCACCGCAATGAACGGCAGTGCCTCCAAGAAAGGCTCCAGAAATGTCGTGGAAAAGATGGATGAGCTTGAGAAGAACTGTGTCATCTTCTATGGTTCTCAAACTGGTACTGCAGAGGATTATGCTTCCCGTCTGGCAAAAGAAGGACATGCCCGTTTCGGTCTCAACACAATGACTGCGGATTTGGAAGATTATGACTTCGAGAACCTTGATACCTTCCCAGATGACAAGATCGCTTTCTTCGTAATGGCCACCTATGGTGAGGGAGAGCCTACTGACAACGCCGTCGAGTTCTGGGAGTTCATCAACAGTGACCCCCCGTCTTTCTCTGGCGCTGGCTCGGAAGAGAAGCCTTTGGAAAATCTAAAATTCGTCGCATTTGGTCTTGGAAACAACACTTACGAGCACTACAATCTGATGGTTCGCAACCTCGATAAAATCTTGACCAAACTGGGTGCCAAGAGAATTGGTGACGCTGGTGAAGGTGATGACGGTGCCGGTACCATGGAAGAAGACTTCTTGACCTGGAAGGAGCCCATGTGGGCTGCTCTCGCCAAAGAGATGGGTCTTGAGGAGCGTGAGGCCATCTACGAGCCAGTCTTTGCTGTTGAAGAACGCCCCGATCTGTCTGCTGAAGACGACACCGTCTATCTGGGCGAGCCCAACAAGAACCATCTCGAAGCCAGCCAGAAGGGCCCCTACAACGCTCACAATCCTTTCATCGCCCCAATTGCCGATTCCAAAGAACTCTTCACCGTCAAGGACCGAAACTGCTTGCACATGGAAATCGACGTCTCCGGCTCTGGCTTGTCATATACCACTGGCGACCACATTGCTGTTTGGCCCACCAACGCAGGCATGGAAGTTGATCGATTCGTAAAGACCTTTGGTCTAGAAGACAAGCGACACACGGTCATCACGTTGAAAGGTCTTGATCCCACCGCCAAAGTCCCGTTCCCTACTCCTACCACCTACGATGCTGCCGTTCGCTATCACATGGAGATCTGCGCACCTGTCTCTCGTCAATTCCTGTCCACCCTGGCTGCCTTTGCCCCGAACGAGACTGCAAAGAAAGAGATGGCTCGCTTGGGTTCTGATGCGGACTACTTCAAAGAAAAGGTGGCAACACAAATGTTGAATGTTTCGCAGGCCGTTGCGGCCGTCAGCTCTGAGCCCTGGTCCGCCGTTCCCTTCTCTGCCTTGGTGGAAGGCCTCACCAAGCTTCAGCCACGTTACTACTCTATCTCGTCATCTTCCCTGGTCCAGCCAGACAAGATCTCCATCACCGCCGTGGTCGAGTCTATCCGCATTCCTGGCGCAGGTCACATTGTCAAGGGTGTCACGACCAACTACTTGCTGGCTTTGAAGCAAAAGCAGAACGGAGATCCCGAGCCATCGCCCCACGGACTTACTTACTCCATCACCGGTCCGCGCAACAAGTACGATGGCATTCACGTGCCTGTCCATGTCCGTCACTCCAACTTCAAGCTGCCTTCCAACCCTAGCAAGCCTATCATTATGGTCGGTCCCGGTACCGGTGTTGCGCCCTTCCGAGGATTCGTCCAAGAACGCGCCGAACAAGCTAAGAAGGGCGAGGAAGTCGGTACAACCGTGCTTTTCTACGGCTGCCGAAGATCCAGTGAGGATTGGCTCTACAAGTCGGAATGGGATGTAAGTTCAACTCGGCTCTGTCACCGTTAACATGCATGTCTAACCCATTGTTACAGGAATACAAGCAGGCCCTTGGCGATAAACTGATTATCTTCAATGCATTCTCCCGAGAAGGTCCGAAAAAGGTCTACGTGCAACATCACATCAAAGAAAATGGCAAATTGATCAACGACTTGCTTCAGCAAAAGGCCAACTTCTACGTCTGTGGTGATGCTGCTCACATGGCCCGAGAAGTCAATGAGGTCCTCGGACAGATCATCGCCGAAGAACGAGGAGTCGATGCAGCCAAGGCAGAGCAAGTGGTCAAGAGCATGCGTAGCAGTGGTGTCTACCAGGAAGACGTTTGGTCGTAGATGGGCTTGGTGGTTTCGTGATCACCTACAGGGTGCGACGTCGCAGGCTGGGGTGCTGTTCCGAGCAACAATCAAGGATGAAGATTGTCCTGCAGCAGCCGCGCTACGCAGCGTCCGAAGTGTGTCCATTGGCTGGCCGAGGTCAAGCTGCATGCAGTACGAAATGATGGCCGGAAGAATTTCGCAGTCTCGAGCGCGAGACAACACCATGCAAAAAATTCCCCCGACATGTGACGTGGCCTCTTTCGGGGGCAATCCAGTCTCTCAAATTTGGCGCGCGGGGTCACTGATCGTGGGGTCGGCCACAAGTCGAGATCATTATCTGTTCCCGGCCTGAACATCCCGAACCCGGCCGCCACTTACTTGTCGACGCGCCTTGGAGATCTTCCAGCCTTTCCGTGGGGTTTGGTCGAGTGAGTTGTCCCGAACTCTGCCATCTTGTGGGGCTTCAGGACATTTTGCTGGACATTCCTTTTCTGATTCTTTTATCCCGTTGGAGTTTTCACGGCGCATCTACACAAGCAATGCTTGCAATCTCTCGTACGGCGGCATTGTAGCAATTCGGACAGCGTTCGGACCCGGCATAACTGTTCCGGAGTATAGATTAGAGAAGCCTGGATTGTGGCATATAGTTCTCATATCACGAAAAATTCAATGCATGTCAACCAACAGAAGGGCAATTTTTCCATTGTTCATCGGCTAAGATAAACCAGCTTCTGCTGACTACGCCAATGTTTTCGCAGCAGGTCATCCATCGTCATAGATAATACTTTTCAAACACAGTGAGTGGCAATGCGATGGGGGTACTTGAGCCAATGTCGACCACGGAAGCCGGTCGACATGGTTGTCGAAGTTTCAAGCAACATTCCCAGCGTGCTCCAGAGCCGCATTGACCCGAGTACACGCATCCTGCAGTGCGATGATGTCGGCGCGACTGTCGTCCAGGAAGCTGTCTTCGCCTCCTGCGGAGAGGCCCGCAGCTTTCGACGCCGACGTAGCGTGCTGGAGCAATTGGACGAGAAACTCGGAAGATTCACTCAGCGAGGTGATGTGCATGGGCACGCGGTCGTTTAGTGGGCGTAAATGCGGGAGGACTATGCAGAGTAGGTTCAGCGTGGATATGTAGAACGCGATGTCGAGCAGGAAAGATCCCAGGGTGTCGGATTCAGGATCTGTGCTGATTGTGTCGGACGACAGGGGTTGTAGGTTTGCGGGGAAGAGCAGATAGAGCAGTGCGCGGGCTTCGTTGGTGTCGTTGTCTGCCGTGGTGAGGAACGCTGGTTCAATGCCGCTGAATTTATCGCGTGTCCAGGCTGCGAACTCGTCTTTCAGCCAGTTCACGCCAATGGCCTTGAGAGCGGGGAGTTGTTGGGGCGGCGCGAGTGGGATGGGATGAGGTTGGAGTGCTGACGTGCTTCTCGTTAGACCTGTTTCTTCGTCGATTCCTGGCTCTGGGTCTGGGTCGTCGAAAGTCTCGGCCCAGTTGGTGCTCAAGGTGCTGCCGCGCAGGGTTTGTGTAATGACTTGCAGGCGCATGTTTGGGTCCGGGTGGGCGTGGAGAAGTCTTGTGGCGATGTGGTGTGCTGAGTCGCGTAGTGAGGCCCAAGGGGTGATGGTGAATAGTTGGGTCAGCGTGCTGATGAGGAGGAGGAGTTTGGCTGGTGAGGGCGGGGCGTCGGGCTTGGTATTTGGCAGGGCGTGCTTGTAGAGGAGGGATAGTAGTGAGTCTTGGAGGGCTGGGTTCGGGATGGATGGTGTCGCTGAAAGTGGGAATGAGTGGGCGATGAGCTTTGTGAGTTCGGTGGTCGAGAGGACGGGCGATGCGTCTTGAGCAGCGAGGAAAGATTCGTAGGCGTGGAGGAAGATTACGCCCGCGCGTGGAAAGGGGATCTGTGCGGGTGATGTTGGATACTCTGATGGTTCCTCCTCTTTGTCTTGGTCAGGGTGTTCGAGGTCGACTTCATCGTGCACGACCTTTTTGATCTCGATGCTGGAGTGCACATCAAGCTCGGTGCAGAGCTTGTGGAATTTCGAGAGAAGTGTGTCTTGCTGTTTCAGTTCTTCTGTTTCCTTCCAGAGCTGGGTTTCTTTGACTCTAAGGGAATTCACTCTTTGTGGTTCGAGAGTCTCGCGAAGACGTGCTGTCCATGACATTGACGGGTGTTCGGGAGATGAGAGGCATGACAGGTATTCGTCTAGAACTTCCAGGGTGACTGCACTTAGGAGGCGGTGGACAATGGCTTTTTCTTCATCCGATGGTGCCTTGACGCCTGTCTCTTCCTCTTCTGCTTTGGCTTCTGGGTCGGGTAGAGGTGCAGACGATGGTGCCGGCTTGATGTTGGAGGTGCTTACTCGTGGAGGTAGGTCAGGGCGCTTCTTTCCAGCGAGCTTCTCTAGCATCGTCAGAAATGCGGACGTGGTGGCTGTGGTAATGGGTATTTGTCGGTATGCCCCAAGCGCTGCTGGCAAAGAGGTGGCGAGGAAGCGACTTGGATATTGTGTTTTGATCCTTGGGTGAAGAATGCCGAGCATGTTCAACAGTGCCTGGAGTTTTATTGCCTTGCTCGATCCTGCTGGTGGTTGGACAGTATTTCTGGAATTGGCCTCAGCATGTTGTTCAGTTTCCGGCATACCTTCGAGAGTCATATCTCCGAGGTGGACACGAGGTGCTTCTCCAGCGAAGGTCGGAAGAGCATCATCGTCATCATCGTCCTCAAGATCATCGTCTTCGAAATCGTCAGCTGGGTCACCCAGTTTTTCCAGCTCTTCTGCCACACGAACCACCACTTCCCGGGGATTTCCTCTGCGAGCTACGATTTCCGTGCATCGAACGGCTTCCTCAGGAGCGGGGTTCAACATGGGGAGTATCAACCTTAGAAGATCCCAGCCTATCTCTGCCGCCAGTTTGCCATCATCTTCGTTGAGCAATCTGTTCAGAGTCGGCAGGTTCTCAGGGGTCAGTTGATACTCCAGCAGGGTCAAATATGTTATGTAGTCTGTGGCTGGAGGCAGAGCTGCTACCAGGGGATCCTCCCGAGTAGAAGTCTGGTCCACCATCATCACCAGGGCCTCTTCGCCGGTGCTACTTCGTTGTGGTCTTCAACAGAAACTGCGGTGAACTTGGTGAGCGGAATAGCGGTATGCAAGTAGCAATGCGAGCAACAAGAAGCGTATTTCTGCGTGGAATGAAGCAAAAGATCAACGAGAGGAGCTCATCTCGGCTTCTGTACGATCATCAAAGATTTCAAGGGATTGTCATCAACGAGCATAGGCTATGCTGTACGAGCAGGAAACATGTAACCTGTGGAATGTTGGATGAAGCATTGAGGGGTTTCAACTTTCAACGTCGTCCCCAGCAAACGTGGTCAAGCGTCATGCCAAGCTACGGGAAATATTTCCGTTTGCGCCTTGATCTCGATTCATTCAATCTGATCCTCTCGTCCTCGACAAGTCTGGGTTCCTTTCTCCAAGAAGTGACATATCACTTGTCCAGTGACTCTGGTACTCTGATTACTCACTGTGTACAGTCCATCGAGTTTTCATCATGCAAATCGTGAATCCAAATTGCTTCCTGCCACCTGGACAGGCTGGGAGCTATCTTCAACGCCAGTAGCTGCGAACAACTAAATCTTACCTCTTGGAAATATGGCAGACCCTAGCAGGCCAAGTGAAAAGGCAAGGCAGCATAAGCTTGTCCCGTTCGAGGTTTTGAGAGAGTCGACACAGCGTGCTTTGAGGGGACGGCAGCATGATGAACAGATACCCCAATATCCCATACTGTTAACGCAGTATTCCACCCGGAGCAGGAAGGAAGTGAGAACTCCATCAGCATGAACTCTAGAAACTAGTCACTCTCTCTTGCCATAGGCATATCCACGGTAGGAACGGCAAACGTGGCATGATATGAACAATCGCTGGGAGCCACCCGTGTACGCCTTACCTTTATACACGGTGACACACTACCACACTATCGATCTTTCAATGCACGTCAAATTATCCTTTAGTCATGATTTCCCCGTACTCCATAAAGCTAAGGCCATCGATCGTGACACTGGAGATTTCAGCATGAGACAGCCCAGTAGCACCTGAGCTCGGATATCTTTCAATCATATGTCACAGAAGCAACACAGCTCAATATTGGTGCCAGAGGAAATGACTTGCCAAATGACCTTGGATGGTGATAGACACCGCCAGTATGACACCCTGTCTCGACAGAAACAACAGGAGAGATGTGATCAGCAACCCTCCAGCTGGACAGGGGTACCACGTTGTGCGCCTCACCAACGGAACATTTTTTGACGGCTTGAGAGGCGTAGACTAAGGAAACTAGCGCCTGCAAAGGCACTCCTAGCGAGCCGTTGGCGTCTGTCAAAGGAGAGCAAAAACAAGCGACAAGTGCCAGATCTTCACGCTATGCTGTGGCGCACGCAAATCGCATCCTTCTCAAGAAGCCTTCCACAAGTAACTATATTTCCGCAAAGCCAAAAATACCAACGGCCCGAACAGCCAAGGAAAGAGGCGATTGGGATATGTTTCTGTCCCCTAATCATGGCTCGCATCAAAGCGAGATTGCAGTCTGCATCGGGATGAGCCACGACCATGTGGAAAACTCCATGCGAGAGACGCTCTTTCGTATACGGACGACGAGACATGCCTCCTCATTATCTTCCAATAATATTGCAAAGCCGTGACGGCTTTGTTTTGCTCTTTTCCCGGAGAATTTGTCGAGGCGGGCTGAACCTTTTCATGCCTGTCAGTGTCAAAAATGAGCTTCTGCTATACGAGTTTTCAGGGGGGTCGAGGCTGGTGAGCGGAGGTTCCATGGCGTGGAAAACCTCCGATGATCTGTCTTGACCGGGCACAAGCCGTCAACACTTCTCCACGTTTTCCACTATCGAATGCAAATGAGATGACCACAATCAAAAATGCATTTCTCACGACCAATTCGAAGCAGTTCATATCTCATCTCAGACACCAGGATTCTGGCGAACAAAATGATCATGCACTGCGGGTTTTGCCTCAACGCTCTGAGGTTGTTGTGTTGCGCAGGTGGCTGCACAGTTGTAATAAGGCCGCCCAAAATCACCCATGGGCAAACATCGACATTATCCTTGTCCCTGGTAAGCTGCACCTCTCACGTCGAAACAACTAACGGGCGCAGTGGAGCATGCCTACGAGGCAAGTCATGGGTGCTGCCCGTCATTGTCAAGAGCACGCGATGGGCATTTGTCTGACAGACGTCGCTTAAGATTATTTACGGCACACACGAATCTATACTGAAAATTGAATGATATGGAAACCTACTTGGGATGGTTCCCTCCATAACAAGCAAAACAGGCACGGATGTGGACGAGAGGGGCGCCCACGCACGGTCTAGCCGGAGAATTCGTTAAGCCATCGACAAGCGAGAAACCAGTGTGAAGCCGCCAGCCAACAGGAGGCCACGCCGGCCCGTGAGATCCCAATATTAAGTCCGGGACCTTGCTTTGGGCTGAAGAAATTCTTGGATATAGTTCCTACTAAAAGCAACTCCTTACCTCTCGTAAAAGCTGATTAGAGAGTCTGCCAGATCTCGGGAACGACTGTGTAAGTTACAATGTGATGGCAAATCCCGTATCTTGCCAGTATGCGGCGTTTGGCATAAGATAGCAACGACCAAAGTAAGAATGGTGAACTGTTGCTGCAGATCTACTTGGCACGTTCGCATCTCGTGGCGTTGACGACCTTTTGTCGTGGGATACGAGGAGCCAGGGGCACCATTAGAGCCCCACGAGAATGTGCTTTTAGCGAGTATCCATATTCTGTACGTAACCCTGGACCTTGACACGAGCTGTCGACGCGGCCCGGATATACGACGGTGCTGGCGAGGATACTAACAATCAACCCAGGTAGTAAGTAGTGTTGCCAAATGCAGCATACCGCTTGATAACAATTTCACCATCCAGACCAGATAGGTAGCTAACGTCGGATACTCGACAGATCCAGAGAACTAATGCCCGGCCCTAGCGGCTCATATCTGGAGGATTTGTGGAACAAACAAGATCCCACGGCGGAGGTTCCCAGGTCGTCACGAGTGTCACAGAGGTGTCTATTTCTGGTGAATCTCTCATGCAGCCTGCCAGCCCGGCGCATGACACTGAATGGACAATCTTCGAACCTCGACTCATGCGAGCTGTTACCTCTTGAATCGACCTCGTAGAACAAAGAAACATGAGAGGCTCGCTTCGTTTAAGACATATGAGATCGAGAAACAGGCTGTTTCCAGCTCGCTTGGATCCTTCCTGGTGGTCTGACCCTGGCAAGTGGGAGTTTTTGGATAATTGTCCGTCAATCATGCTGCCCCTTTGGGACGGACTGTCTCTCCATATCCCAAGCTCTCTCGCCAATGGAGGTACGCCATCCAAGGTCCGGTATCCAGCGGCCGGCACTCACTACCCGCATCGACGGATACAGAGCCTCCTGAGTCCAATAGTGAAGCCATCAAGCCTTGAACAAGTTCAACAAAAAGAGGGGTCCCTAATTGGCATCTTGCCGGGGTTGAATGCAGCCACCGACCCGCGCTGCAGAATGGGCGATCCATGTGCAAGTCCGGCAGGGGGCGAAGCTTATGCCTGGTTCCTCGGCCATGTCTTACCACGGCTTCGTCCATTCAATCTCTCTGAACTCGGAAAAGCTTTCTCAGCCTCTGGAGCAGAACTGTGGCTGGTGTCCATGGCCTGGCTGGAGTTGGGCTTGCCGAGACATGACTATGTGGTTCTCCCGACCGGCACACCGTGGCTTGCGAGGCGGCGAAACCTCGTCCGCCCGACCAGGAAGGCGTCGTAGGCTGGATCCTCTTCCTGGAGCCATGTCGCAATTGACGGCGGGAAGGACATGCGGCCAAGGGGGCCTCCTGTCAGACCCCAAAGCCTAATGCACCATGTCCATTCCTTTTCTCAGCTCAACTCCATGGGCTTGCTTTCTGGCATACAGACCGATGTGGATCTGTTAACGGGACTATTGGACCAATATTCGGCTTCTCAATACAGCAGATCGGCGGCTTCGATCACGAACAGGAGGAAATTTGTCTGCCAACTCCAGTTGGGTAACTTACCTGTTCCCGCTCATCCATCTATCTGCATGTCACCACAGGAAAGGGCTGCCCTTGCATGCATGATGAAGGCAGGTTGAAAGCAGCTTGGCCCTCTTTCCTTTGGCTTTCACTTACCTTCGAGGTCTGATTGTTCTAGTTCCAGTCCTTGTTATGACATCGCATCGCCCGAGGTTCGCCAAAGTCGTCGAGCGAGGGGAATCGTTTCACTTCGGCTTCCATTTTCCAATGTTGACGACACCAACCACAACCACAGACACTCGTTCCTTCACGATATTTTGTTGATGCTGTCGCTCTCACCTCTTAATTGACTATCGTTGGCGGCTTCCTTCTTCCAGGTCAATCTCTTTTTTCGGTTTCTTTTGTACCCTGCCCCTCGTCACGTCCGATCTAGTTTCATATCATTCTGTGAGGTCAGTATTGGTTGTGTATGAAATTGGGGCCAAACAGACCACCAAGCCCGTCCCAGGTATGCAGCAATATGTTGTACCTCACCTCTGTTGAAATTCATTGGGCTCCGGTGCACATCACTGACAAGTGCTCAGGCACCCGCACGGACATCCAAATAAGCGTCGGAAGTATTGGTACATGGTCGAAGCACCTGGGACTTGCCTTTGCCGGTGTTTGGCATACCAAACAACCTCTGAGCACGGACATTACGTGAAGACTTTACTTTACAGCTCAGACTGACTGGTGTCGACTTTGGGGAGCCATCTTTTTTCTCGAGGACCGCCATCTGGGAGATTTTGTATTTGCGCGGCCTCTTGAACGAACCTGATGCAGCATTCACGTCCGCCTCAGATATTCCCTCGTTGCTCGTCCTTCAAGAAACACAGATCCAGTATCGACGGACCAAGGTTCACCATTGAGCTCACTCTGCCGAAACCACTCGCGCCGCCCGCCTGGGCTTCTCTTCCTACACCTCCCATGTCCGGTTCTCCCCCACCGGAGCAGCCTACTGAACCACCACAGATTGCTGGTCGAAGAAGAAAGCGATCCAATACGCCTCCGACCGCTACTGCTACGACGATCGCCACGTCACCGGCCACAACCCTGGAACACACTGCCCCAAGGCTGGGTGCGCAGGCAAGAGGTGGTGAGACGATCGCAGAATTACCTATTCAGCCAGGTCTATACATAACAAACTATCCGCTGCCAGCGTCGTATCAGTCGGGCTCAAGCCTAGGCACCACGCCGAGCACCTCGGAACCTCGCTATGCGCTCAGTCCAGTCTCACCTAGAGCCGCACGAAAACCAAAAGCGCATGTGGCTTCGGCGTGTATCAACTGCAAGAAGAAGCATTTGAGATGTGACAATGCTCGTCCGTGCCGAAGATGTGTGCAAAGCGGCAAGGAGGTATGTTTCATATCGACGCAACATTCGGGCAGAGGAATACTGACCGTGTACAGGAAAGCTGTGTTGATGTCGAACACAAGAAGAGAGGACGTCCTCCTCTCAAACCGGAGGACCCCTCGGCGAGACGACCATTCGAGTCGGCCTTGAGCCCCATGGGAGGGCCTCTGGGTGACCCTCTCAGAAGAAGCCAAGGCTCAGATCCTTCATCCTTTGCCCAGTCATCGGGGTATCAGCAGCGGCCGTATCGACCACTTCAAGCCTACGATCAATCTCGAGTGCAGATGAGGGGGCCAGCCTTTCAATCCATGTACGCGCAACCATCCATCTCCTCAAGCCCAGCCACGGCGCAAGGCACGTTCACCTCTTCTCGACAATACCCGACACCTGGACCGACGCCCATTCCCGGACAAGCACCATCTTATGGCCCTCCTCAGTCAGAGTCTGCATTGAGATCGATTGCTTCTTCGTATTCTGGCATGTACAATTATCCTCCACCTCAAGGGCAAATGAGACCTCCACCACAAATGTCCTATTCAAACCCAATTTTCCCACGTCCGCCTGGTCCACCACCGATGCAGTCCGAAACGCTTCCCCCCTTAGGCGGACCATCCAGTCTACAGCTACCACCCATACGACCTGCAGCTACCGGACCAATAGATCCAGCCATCACTCAACAGCCACAACAAATTGAACAGGGTCGTCACCGATCTCAGGGTAGCAGCAACGATGGGACACAGGAACCCGATTCGAAGCGTCCAAAGATGGATATCCAAGGAATTTTGGGTCCCAAACATGAGTGATGATGTTGTCCTCCTTGTGGTTAACGACGACAATACTCCGATGCATTCCTTTCCTCACGATGCAACGAACGCCTGGCATGGCTTTAGACCGAATATTTCTTATTCTAATCATGTACAACAATTTCGCAAAGGTTTTTCGCGCCGGACGCGAGCACTTTTGTTGGCGAAGGCATTTAGCTCCCATGATGAGCAATGCGAAGATCACCAAGGCCTCTCCTTCTCACACGTTATTCTCAACAACCACAATTATCTTGTACATACTTTAGCACTTGGGGATGAGTTGGGACAGGCGTTACTGGTTTTGTTTCTGGAGCACGGCGGAAGATACACATCGTGCTGGCTTACAGTACAGTCTCGATTACACGAACACGATCATGGGCCGATAGTTACTAATTACAGCAAACGATCATCAGCATCATAAAAGCAATGGGATGGCATTTGGTTTTGCGACGGCGTCAGGGTTTGGTCTATCTCATTACGGGTCAATGCGAATGTAGAGCAGGAAATGGCCTGGCCTAGAAAGGGGATGAGCCTGCAGGCCTACCGGGCAAGCCGGTTTCCAGAAAAAGTGGCACCGTCTGACAGGGAGTACATCGACCATTCAAATTGAAGTTCTGCAGGTTCGCGACAACGGGTGCCTTGACAGCAAGCCAGTAGGGAAACACGATGGAGCTGATGACCTTCTTTCTGACAATGCATAAAGCTCTATCGTTGTGTGCGAAGGACTTCGAGACGACAACAAGAAACAATACTCATTTGCACCTGACGAGCGACACTGGTCAGACCGTGCCACTTTTTCTGGAAACAGGCTTGCGGGGAAGGCCTTTTCAAGGAAAAGTACAACTTGGCAGAGTGGTGCGGCAATGGTGGCAACGTTTTCGACGTCCATGGCTGGTACGCGGGCAGTCTATGTCATGCAGAAATGCCGACAACAAGCTCACTGAGGGCAGGGGCCAAAGGGTGCTGCGGATGAAGACTGGCAGATCCAGCTGGCCTCTACGAGTACAGACCTGCCGTTGGGCGCTACTAGAAACATTGGAAACATTGGACAGGAGTCTCAAACATTGGTTCATGTTCTTCTTACTTACTGACCACCTACTCAACTCAACTCTTCGCGAGTAGACCCGATGCCAATGCCTCCAAGTCCTCAAGCGTCTCAGGCTGGTCGACATCAACGCCACCTTTTGAACGCTTCTTCTTCCTGCCCTTGCCCTTGCCTGCTTGTTCCTGATCCTCGTCGCCGCTAGACGCATCCTCGAACCACTTCTTCGGTCGCTTCCGCTTAGGCTCGTCCTCGACCTCTGGCTCTGGCTCTTCGAGATCACCGTCTCCATCTGCACCAGCATTGTCTTCTTCCTCAAAAGGAACAAGTTGCACTCCTGCATCAGCGTCCTCGTCTTCTCCACGCGCACCACGCTCCTTTTCAGCCTGCATATCTCGTTCCCGCTGTTTCGCCCTATCCTTTTTGTCGCGCCGTTTCTGCCGCGCAACCTCTTTATCCACCTCATCCAATTCCTTTTGACGTTCGCGCTCGCGGTCCAGAAATTCTTGCTTCTCGCGCTCCGCCGCAGTGAAGCTCGACTCGTCGCGGTACGCTTTACGGTTCTTGGGCGTGTCGCTGTCACTGTCGAAGGTCATGTGCGTTCCTGATCCTTTGTACTTGAGCAATTTCTTGCGCGAAGACAAAAGTTTCTCGCGCCGGTGAGAGTCGATTATTAGGGGGTCTGCGTTGGGGTTGTCGGAGAGTTTGACTGTCTTCACATTCTTGCTTGATGATTTGCGGGAAGCGCCTGTGGGTGGATCGGCGGAATCTTTACTGGCGGAGTTGGTATCACTGGCGCTGTCGCTGTCATCGTTCTGATCGAGCGCTACGTCGCCGGCTTCGAAGCGTCGTTTGACGGAGAGGAAATCGAGTTCGTCGTCGTCGTCGTCGTCTGCGGCGCCGTTTCGTGTGTTGGAGGCGTCTTCGTCGTCCCCGATGAGTTTGGTGTAGTGCTCGGCCAGGACGTCTTGATTCTGTCGTTCGAACATGCGGTCGTATTTTGTGCGGACTTCTTTCTTGGGTTTGCTCTTGCCTTCGGCGTCACTGGAGTCACTGCCCTCGAGCGCGGCGAGGAGTTGTCGCGGCGCGTTTTTGCGCGCTTTAGCATCTTCGCCTTTGACGAATTTCACGCGTGGGGCGCCCGGTAAGCCGAGACTTGCGGCGAAGTCTTCGAGATCCAATTCCTTGAGGTTGAATGTCTCTTTGTCTTTCTGGATGTGCACGCTTCGGACGTAGCTGACGAAGGCCTTTTGACCGAGATATTTCAATTCGGGGTCTTTGAAGCACATGTTTTGCAGTTGGTTGCGGATCGTGGTTTGCATTTTCTTCTCACGGACATTGATCTTTTCTAAAGCCACTTTCTTCTTTTCGAGGGCTTGGAGCATGCCTTCTTCTTCGCTTGGGTCGACGAATAGGACTGCTCGGCCGTCTCTTTCGTAACGTGCTGTCCGGCCGACTCGGTGGATGTAGGTGTCTGCGTCTTCCGGGCAATCTACCTGGACGACCCAGTCGACCGCTGGGAAGTCGAGGCCTCGGGCTGCGACGTCGGTGGAGAAAAGGCATGAGTACTTGCTATTGGAGTATTTTGTGGTGATGTCTAAACGGGCGGTCTGTTTCTGACGGCCGTGTAGGTGGAGCAAGGGGATACCGGGTTGGAGATGGCGGAAGGATTCGTAGACGAAGCGCACTTGTTTGCCGCTGCTGAGGAAGACGAGTATCTTCTTCTTGACGTTGGCGCGGATGAAGGACCACAATGTGTCGAGCTTCCCGGGGAGAGGGGTGACAATGTAGTTTTGCTGGAGCGTCGACGGAGTTGCACTGTCGGCGGCTTCGTGCACGGAGACGAATTCAGGTTCTTTCAGGCTCAGTCTAGCCAGGTCTGAAACCTTCTTTGTCTGGGTAGCGCTGAAGAGGAGTGTCTGACGTTCTGAGGGCAGGTGGTCGACCAGGGCGTCGATGGTCTGCATGAAGCCCATATCCATTATGCGGTCGGCCTCATCTAGGACTAGAATCTGCAGGTTACCAATGTCAAGGTCAGCTGTCTGATCCATGTGTTGCAGCATGCGACCCGGCGTGGCGACAAGGATGTTCATGCGTCCGAGACGTTCTCGCTCTTCCTGCAGACTCTTTCCGCCAATGACCAAACCTGCGGAGAATGTATGGTTGCGGCCAACTTTGCGGAGGACTTCGAAGATTTGGATTGCCAGTTCGCGGGTGGGAGAGAGGATGAGAGCCCCCAGGCCATCGTATTCGGTCCATCTCTTGCGATATAGATTTTCCAACACTGGCACGAGGAAGGCGAGGGTCTTGCCGGAGCCTGTCTTCGCTGCGCCCAAGATGTCTAGTCCTTGTATTGCTAGCGGGATCGTCCTGCTTTGGATCGTTGTCAAGGTCTTGAAGTGGGAGGCTGAGAGTCCATCTTGCGTGGCTGCTGAGAGTGGTAGGTCAATGAAGTTCTCGGGCGGTGTTGAAGATTTTGGATCGAGTTCAGCGACTCGTTTGTTCAGGCTGTCGAGGTCTTCCTCTTCCCTTTTGCGTTTGAGATTTCGAGGCCTTTGAAAGTCTTTTCTCGGGACCTGCGGACCCGCCTTCCGCCGTCCTGGTGGTGCCATGTTTGCGCGGTGAGTGGTCGCAAATGTTTGTACAAAACGCATAGGAGCCGCAGCGAGGTTGGAAAAATGTTTGTTATCGATATCGGGTCTACTTCGGATGTGCTCCGCACGACATTCAGCCTTGTGCAGCCTTGTTCAGCCTCGTCATGTCATCATTAGCAGGCCGGGAGACGAGTCTAGGAGTCAAGGGAAGTTTTCACAGGTCATATACACAAGTTCTAATCGAAAGGGAAATGCTGTCGGTGTAGTATAGCAGTACCTCTACTGACGGCAGCCCACTTGGGTAGACTAAGCCTATCATCGAGTGTCCCTTCCCGGGAAAGTGCTGTTGATAGGGCATCTTCAATTTCTGCGCCTGGGAACACGGTCAGAGGTGCGGCATTGAGTGATACGTAGGTTCAGTCTTCACTTCCTCGCCTAGCGGCATGTGATTCAAACCCGGCAGAAAGAATTGCAAGTTGATTGATTTGATTCACCGATTTTTGTCCAACAATTAGCTTGTATCTATCCCGTGTTGTGGCCTAAGTGATGATATGTCTTCGGTAGACTTGAACTTGGTCATGGCGTGAGGGTGTTATCACCAGATATGAGACGGCTTGTGCCTGGAAAGTAGATCGTGAGTCCTAGAGATCGAAATCCTAACCTCCTCAGACCGCTGAGGGTGTTGACTTGGGGACTGATCCTCGTGAGCTCTCGGGCTCCCGTGCAGTCAACACTTAATCTGGTTCCCGGAATTCGGGGGTGCAGCTTGACCTGATAAAGCGCAAAAAATCCCCATCCTCGACTGGGGGGTTTACCTCGACCCAGACCTCACTAAATACCGGTAGTGAGCTCTGGGTTAGAGTTTTTGTACTTGTTGCAGAGCGACGTTCGAAACCAGCTGAGCAGACTTCTTTTTTGGTTGACGCAACTGCTTCACCTTCATGGTCGGCGAGGTGGTGAATGAGGGCGAGTGAATCAGAACTACGAGTATGTGAAGTGCGCGAGGCTGATCTCATTTTGGCAAAACATCGGATCTCGGCAGACCTTCCACCTGCGGGGAAGGAGCGAAGTTCAGCCTTACTGCTTGACGATGAACATGCGCGGTTCGTCTTTCCCTGCTGCTCAGATTGATATCGCAGCCGTTGCGACTTGTGCTCGTGTTCAGATAAGCGACTTTAACCAGTGATCTCGGTACAAAGATATCTCCATTGATCAGCCGTTCTACCGTGGTGTGAGGCATTACTAGTCATCGGTAAGATAAAGACTATCAGCCCGTCATGGCTAATGATGAATCCGATGCACTCGATGCGCTTGAAAAGGAAGCAAAGGAGTATGACAAGGTAGGTCAATGTTGGCATTCCGTCGATGTCCTCGTGCTGACACTTTCGCTAGGATGCTGAGATAGATCGAATCCTCAAAGCATTTAAACTTGATGCGTATGTGCAACCCACCAGCGTTCGATCCTCTGATGCTAACATCATCACAGATATGCAGTCCTTGATCTTCAGCCTGGTGTTCCAGAGTCAGACATCAAGATTGTCTATCGCAAGAAGTCTCTACTAATCCATCCCGACAAATCCACGAATCCTCAAGCCCCAGAAGCATTCGACCGTTTGAAGAAAGCTCAAACAGCTCTCTTGGATGAAAAGCAACGGGAGCATCTAGATGAATGCATTGCAGACGCCAGACAGTTGCTCATTCGGCAGCACAAGTACACCGTGGACTCGGAAGAACTAAAGACGGAAGAGTTCAAGCAGGAATGGAGAAAGAAGACGGTGGAGGTCTTGATAGACGCCGAAGCGAGGAGAAGGAGGCAGATTAAGGCGAAGATGCAAGAAGAAGGTCGTGAACAAGCCAAAGAAGATGCAGAAATCGAGGCAAGGAAGCGAAAACGCGACCATGAAAAGAAATGGGAGGACACCCGGGAGCAGCGGATAGGAAGCTGGCGAGACTTTCAGAAAGGTGTCAAGAACGGAGAAGATTCGAAAAAGAAGAAGAAAATGAAGGTGCTTGGTTAGGCTGGGATGGTGGGCATCAGGAATACAATAGATATAATACTCTCGGCATGAGGAGGGTGCCCTGTGGGCTGTGGCGTTCGGTGCATACAGGAGTACCGAATGAAATCGTCGTACAAATCGGTTCGAGGTTGCCCTCTACCGATGTAGAGACTAAGGTATTCTGACCACCTCGTACTGCTCAGCAGATTAAGCTCGCTATGTCAAGAACGGGCCTATTGTTGACTTCGGTCAGCGATCGGACAATGAATGCCTCGGACCGCCGCAAGCCACTGCCATTGTCGGAATAACAGTATGCAGGGTTTCCCCACACCATCATCACGTCTATTGCTGCGTCGACCCTTCTCGAAATCCTGCAGTCGCATTGTATCCTGCGTCTTACCACTCCCTCATGTATTCAACATGAGCAATGCATCGCTGCCGCCCAATGCCCCCGCGACCAACG
The DNA here is from genome assembly GCF_022695815.1 of Exophiala viscosa. Classification (NCBI taxonomy): domain Eukaryota; kingdom Fungi; phylum Ascomycota; class Eurotiomycetes; order Chaetothyriales; family Herpotrichiellaceae; genus Exophiala; species Exophiala viscosa. The sequence goes on along the minus strand of NW_026944357.1, from coordinate 1,379,566 downwards.
GTATCCCTACCCAAGGTCATGGAGAAGCAGATGTATCCTCCCACCCCGCGAACAGATCGTTAACCTTAGCAGAGGTCTGCGCTCAACTCCACTCACAAGTCGACTCGTTCCTGTCTGCAGACCCCCAAGACGACGTGACAAGACGGACACAAGAGCAGAGTAGGATAGCCTTGGGAGTAATAGACAAGGCCCTCCGCGATTACGAGTGAGTCTCCAATCCTCTATCTGCGTCCCATGATAGTTCCTGATCCAGGCCTCCCACAGCAGATTCGAGGCTCTATCACTCTCCTACAACGGCGGCAAAGACTGTCTAGTCCTGCTGATACTATACTTGTCCGCCCTGTACGCGCACTTCACACGCCTCAAGAATGAAAAGCATGACACGGACCCTCCCACGTTTCCCACGTCCATCCCCTCCATCTACGCCAAACCGCCCGACCCATTCCCCGCAGTCTCCAGCTTCGTCGACTACTCTTCGCAACTCTACCACCTCGATTTGTCGCATATATCTACAAACCCAGGCCCGACCAAGAAAGAACGCTCACACTCCAATCCCACAATCACCAAGCCCTTCCCTCGAGTGGATGGCGGCGAGGACGGCACCAACAACGACATAGATCTCGTGGCGAAACCTATAATCTCCTTCCGCGACGCATTTGCATTGTACTTGGACGCAAACCCATCGATAAAAGCGATTTTTGTGGGCACACGAAGGACAGACCCCAACGGCGCACATCTCACGCATTTCGACCCAACGGATCACAACTGGCCGACGTTCATGCGTGTACACCCCGTGATAGACTGGCATTTACCGGAGATATGGTGTTTCCTACGGTCACCGCACCTGAAGGACCTAGAGACGGGTGGTCCTCTCAAATATTGTCCTATGTACGACGAGGGATATACCAGTCTCGGCGGGCTCAATGATACCCTGAAAAATCCGAAGCTGAAAGAGCGCGACGAGAATGGCAATGAATTCTACCGGCCGGCTTTTGAGATGACGCAGGATGAGGGCGAAAGGTTGGGCAGGGAATGAATAGATTGTTCGTGACCTGCTAGGCCAGATGTTAAGTACGCTTGCCCTGACCCAAAAGAAGAACGGTTCTCATGGGACCGGATGACTAAAGAGCTCAAGAAGTGGGCTGGATATGAGGTTGCCGAGACCGAGAATGCAGAGTGATCAAGTTATTTGGATATCTGTGCGTTCGGGTACAGTCTAATGATCATGCACATACTTTGGTATAAGCGACGACTGTGAGTCAGCTCTCAGCTACCATGTACAGCTTTCAGTTTGAGTGGACAATTAGCTGGCTGGCAGACAATTTCCGAGGGAACCGAAAGACTCGGATACGATATGATTATGAATATATATATCATATGAATTCACGGATGCCTATGGGGGACTGAATTGTTTTTGGTCATCATTCTTTCGCCGTTTGGATTGCTTGCAGCCATTTGCCGTACGACTATAGAAATTCGTCGGTGCTCTACGCTCTGTTCTGACAATGGGACCGGTGAGTCAAGCCTACATAGGCCTTTCGCTGACCTGCGGAAGACAGACTTTGAGACAATCCACAGATATAAATCATCATTGTGAGGATATCTGCAATGAGCGAGAATGCAGGTCGGCATCTCAGGGTAATCTTCATCTGTTCCCTTTTTCAAGACGCTGCTCAAGCCTTCGTGGAATATCGCTTGCTGGGTTCTGCCGCCGGACCACCCGGGGTTTCGGTGTACATGATGCCGTTGCCCTAGCGGAACATTCTGCCATATTGTCGTGTCAACCGTTTAGCAAAGGTTCTCCTGTACAAGTCGCCTTCTGCATGAATGTTGCTCGTGACGTTTCGTCTTCCTCAATTGGGAGAGTACTCTTGACATACATATCCGTGACACACTGATTATAGCTCGCTGTACGCTCGAAAAGCAAGTCCTCGGAGTGCAGTCCGCGTGTGTAATACGCAAGACCTCGTGCCATTCGGTCCATGTAGGAGTATAACTGAACCTGGAAGTTCGCCGCTGGTGTAAGCCGTCAAGCCGTGCGGAGCGCTCTCTGGCGGTAATCCAGTCAAGAGACTCCGTGATGCTTGATTTCCCTAAGGCATTGCTCAGATTCCCAACATCCATTTTCCACGTTCGTAAACATAAAAGCTCGTGGCTACCATAGGGACAACCTTGAGATATCCGATGGTGAGACCAACAAAAAAGCCTCTCCAACCCCTCTCTACGAATATTCGACGTGCTGTCTCCGTGATGGTCAATCTATGACCATCACCGACCGCACCGCCTACCTGCATCCTCCGTCTGATCACTTCAAGAGGGTAAGACGCTGTCTGAGATACTAAGCCAGCCAGAGCACCAGATGTGAGTTCGGCCGGAGCAGTCAGCTGGCTTCGGTGGCTGACCATGTTGTCGGAGCCGCTATGTGACGGTGTAGGAGTTGTCGCGGTGGATCGTAAGACAGTGTATGGTGCTAAAGACGGATGTCGAAACAAATCTCCAATGGTGTCGTGCGTCAAGAAGGACATGCCTGCATATGGCAGCATTCCGAGCAGGGTCGGTGAAAAGCCACGATAGAAATTGGCAAGACCCGATTTTGGGGCTGCCTGGTGCACGACATTCGACACAACCGCGACAGGGCTCTGCCCGGCCAGAGTTTGAGGCTGAGGGGCCTGTTCGTGATAGATCTGCTGACATATTCGGGATAAGGATGAATGTGAATCTCGCTTCGTCTCGAACGCTAATCGGACACGGATAACTTCGAGGGGGTAGGTGAAGAAGACCGACGTGATGCCCGCCAGTGACCCTGACAAGAATCGTCGAACTGATGTTTCTTGCGATTTGTCATGGATCACACGGGCTCTGATCTGCTCATAAGCGAGGAATTTTATGCCAGCATAGGGAAAGACTCTGAGTAGAGTAGCTGAATGCCCACGATATAACCCTCGGATGCCGTTTGTTTTATTTATGTCCCGCATCGCAGTAAACACTCCCAGCCAACTTCCAGTATACTTTGCAAACTGTGGATTCGAGGCTTGAAACAGGATCTTGACTCGATCTAGCGGTCCGACAACGGTTTTGGCCTGTATACTTGTCAGTATGTGGGCGTCGTATCATACACATCGCCATGCTACATACAGCACATCCTGCCAATCCACCCGCAAGACCGCTACGCAGAATATAATCCAGACTTCTCTTGTCCACCCACTTCCTCTCGCCAGTCGGAGCGGTTTGCGTGGTCACCGCAGAGTCACCCGTGGAGAAGAGGCTCTGCTTTGGCGATGATGGAGGGAGTGATTCCTCGAGCAGTCTCGAGGAGCCTCGGCTTTCCATCTTGGACGGCTGTGAGGGTTGTAATACTGTAGCTGCATGGCCTGACGTAGTAAAAGGCATTCACAGGCTCTCTAAGACATCCTGACGGAAAGGTGTAGGTTATAATTCGTGCATATCGCTTGTTGCAGAGGAATATTGTTTCTGTGACGTGTGGATGGTGGGTGGCAGCAGCAGCAGCGGCGGCTTTGAGTGGAATGGTGGAGGAACACGGAGTTTGGTATGGAGAGAAGCGACTGGTGGGAAAGCGACTTGAGGCTTATGGGTGCTTTGGCCCTTGGGTGCTCTTTCCGACGCCTCCAGAACGTGGCTTTATCGCAACAATCTCGGCGGTTTGAGGCCGACGGAACAGCCACAACCTCGGTTATCTTTCGGGGCAGCTTATCCTTATAAAGTAAGCGTGTTAAGCATGACGGTGCGAGTTCGGGCGCTACCAGTCATTCCGCCCGGATCGTTTTCAATTCACGGCTATTCGCGGGGAAGACAGGAAACAAAGAAGTCAAACAGGTACCTAAGGTATATAATTTCATATGCTCATGCTCTCTCGAATACGGTTCGCTATACTCGCCCTGAGGGCATTACCAAAGCCGTTATGCTATGCTAATGTTATACAAGTCTTCACCAGTGCCACAAATGGGTATATCTCTAAATGATGGCCTTTAACCAAGTGAATCACGACCGCTCCTCTCCGGTACACTGTCCGGGGCAGTCCGCCCGCTTTGTGTACTAATTCGACCTGGATGTCCACTGTCGTTGGACGTCACAGGAGTCAAGGTTGCTGCGGTTGTTCTCCTGAACGGATTCGCACGTACTAAATCAGCACTTTTCTTCCTCGAGTGCAGACCCCGTTTCTTCTCGGGACTTCTCGACCGCGTCCGACTGGCGATGTGCGATAGGGTGTCTCCAAATGTACCCCCGCCCAGAAATACACTGTCCTTTCGTCGACGTGCCTCTGCGTCCCACCAAAGAGTCATTCGCTTTGGTGATGTCGATTCACTCATCGCAGGCTGCACTGTTATGGCAGGACCATTGTCGCAAGCCTTGCCCCGCAGACGGTTTCGAAGATTAGGTAGAGCGAACTTCGAATTGGGATCAATGTTTCTCCATGGCTTCTCGGTCCACGAAAAGATGACGCTGTCAGCACCGGCTTGAAGGGCCAGCATGAGAATTTGCACAAGATTCAACCAGTAGACAGGGTGCCGCACATAGTACTCGTTGTACAATTGGATCTGAGCCACGAATGGGAATGTCCAGACAATGATGTACACCAGAGGATAGACGAACAGATATCGCAGTTGCTTGCGAATCGCGATTCTCGTCTTTTTCAGTGGGTCATTATCATCGGTTGTGCCGTTCTGAAACAAGGTATTTGGTGGAATTTCGAGTTGTTTGGGCGTATCAGCGGTCGCGCTGGAAGATCCTGAAGTGTGAGGATCTGCTACCGATGCTCTGACAGAGCTACGACCTGGGGGAAATTGTGTATCACCTGACCACTCGCTCCCTCGTGCTTCCAGCGGAGGTGGGACGTCCTCTGCAGGAGTTCCCACAGGCGTATTTAGTGCCTTTGAAGTGATGAAATTCATGTGATCCCACGGTTGAAGTTGTTGGGATCCAGCCAAAGACTGCTCAGTCGGCGCCTCTTGAAGTTGTGGCCGTAAGCTTGGCGCACGTGCGGCGTCCATGGGATTTCCTTCGACGTCTTCAGCATCTGGAGAGAAAGCAGATTTCCGTCTGGAGCCCTGAGGGGAGCCAGTTGACGAATTGCCCAGGTTGTCGAAGCCTCGGAATTTGAGGGTAACATATACGTAGATCCAAATATACATGATAAGGATGATTGCAATGATGATGTATCGCGGGACCCAGGCGAAGGCGAGTCTGTACCAGATCGGACGTTTGGCCAAGTAGCAGAACGTGCCAGCGGTGGTATAGGGGTGCTTGTCGGCGATGAAAACCATGGAGGAGGCGAAGAGTGGGAAAACGAGCCAGGCCGGTACTATCCAGTAACGGTATGGATACAGGCCTCCTTCGCCCAAGGCATTGTTCGGTCGAAGAATGTACAGGATCGAGTGGACAGCAATTATCAGTATCGACATATCGGCGGCTTCCACTGAAAAGGTAAGTAAGAAACCGCTTGCCTGGCAGAAGTTCGACTCGCTGGCGACAGGACCTGTGACGAAAGTGACAATCGGAAATATGAAGTACCAGATGGCCTTCGAGGCATCGCTGATGATTAGGCACATGACCAAATGATGCCGAAAAGTCCGCCTCATCAAGAGGAACCATCTCAAGGTCACCAAGACAGTCACCAAGCTGAAAAGTGCACATACGAGTGCGCCGATGTGAATGGCTTGCTGTCGTGCTGGGCTGTATGAGCCGCCAGCGCTGAGGTCTACACTGTCCTCCACAACGCTGACGGCGTGCGTCGCGTAAGTCAAGTCTGCCATGGCGTTCAACCTGCTGAGTCGTTGTTCTATCGCGTGGATTCTTCTGTGCTAGGCGTCGCCGCTGAGCCACACATGTCGCCGGTGTGCGGAGTGAAACACGTGGTCAACGAAGATTCGTTGTCAAAAGCGTGGCGATGGGTAGTGGGTGATGATGTGGGATACAATAATTCTGGAAGCACAAATCTTTGGTACCGAAGTCACAGAAGAGTTGAGATAGACTCAGAAGTTTGCCAGAGTAGAGGGAATTAGTGTATAAGGGACGGACAGATCAACATAAACAACCTGCAGCGGCATGGGTCGGGTGTCAATGTCAGTGAAATCTTGTCTACCCACCTGCAACAAGTATGTGCTCATGCATTGACAATAGCTCGTCACCGCCATCGAAGGGATGAATGTTCGATAGAGTTGCACCATGGTACCAGACCAAGCGACACCGATGGCTCTGAATGGAGCTGGTAATAACGCCAATATCGTTGCTGAGATCGTGATGAGGTCTGTGCCAGTGGTCCGTGTGTAAGGTGATGGCAATTGTTCCCAGGGGTTGATCTCCCAATGATCCCAATGATCCCAATGATCCCAATGATCCCCTTGGGCATCCCTCGAATCGGACTCCACTAAACCCAAACAGGAAATTCCCCGGCCATAAGCGAACTTCACAAACTTCCTCTTCAGCTTTGTCTCTGCAATGAACCGTGCATCACCCTTCTCCCTGCCATCAACCGCCCAAAAGATCATCCTCGCGCTCGAGCGCGGTCTTTATGCTGTACGCCGTTATAGGCATATTTCAAATCCAGGCGATAGTTGCCCACAGGCCGCTTTTCCGACTCTCGACGGTCTAGACCTTTCACCCAATTTGTATGTACCTCGTTATACGGCATACTCTCTGATCTTCATTTCGGAGCACCGACCGAAGATCACTGACCAATAGTACATACTAGTGCACGAGATCGATATGACCGACCCTCTCCAGCCAGCTTGAAGAGGAAGGACGTTGGAGATGGGCACCGTCGTGGTCCCTGGTATTCGTCCGTCTGTTGTCCCTTCGACTTCCGTCCGCGGGGATGCCATATCCTGTTCTATACGAAAACGGCAGCCGTACTATTGTTCTACTTGATATTCCTTCGTCCATTGAACACGGTCAGTCTACGTCACATTACCTAAAAAGCTGTCCTGCTTTGAAGAGTTCCTACCCCAGCACCGAACCAAAAGGAATCAAACGCGATGCTGCAATCGACAAGATACCCATAAGTGAGCGGAGGTACCACGCCTCGCTTCAGCATCAGATCTCTTCGGCCCTGACCGAGATAAACGAGCATCTATCCGGTAGAGGTGGACTTTGGTGCAGGAAACGTGGCGCCTTACTACCACAACAAGATGGGCACAATGGAGTCCTGTCTGACCATAATGCTCCCCGGCATACAGCTCCGACCTATCCAACCGTGTGCACCGACCATCTTTCGACTGCTAGTATAGTGCCCCTCATACTGTCAACCACAGAACCGCGCAACAACTTGCCTTCCCAAAACAATATCCACGCTATTGTCGTGCACAATCCGAGATTACATCGTGCGATCATAGACACAATCGATAGGGGAGCCTTCTATGTTCCACCTCGGGCTACATTTATCCGATCAAGCTTGAAATTGGGACAACAGGCCTTCTTAGCTTGTCAAAAGCACAAGCTCCTGGACACGAGGTTTGATCTGATCTTGATGGACCCGCCATGGTCGAATCGTTCTGTACGCCATTCAGGCGCATATCAGACATCAGAAGACCAAATAGTTGATCCATTCCAACAGGCAGTGGATATCGTCAGAACATCACTTGCTCCAAATGGGCTGGTTGCTGTTTGGGTCACCAACAAGGCCTCGATTCAGAGTACTGTCCATGGAACTTTCCATTTTCTAGAATATCACCTCTTTGAGGAATGGATATGGATCAAGACAACGGTCCATGGCGTACCTGTCAGCCCACTCGACGGGATATGGAGACGGCCATATGAGGTTCTTCTGTTGTTTCGAGAAGGACCAACCTCCCAGCCACCCCGGAGACGAGTCATTGCTGCCGTGCCAGATCTTCATTCGAGGAAGCCATGCTTGAAACTTCTTCTGGAAGACCTTCTCCCCAGTAACTACAATGGCTTAGAACTGTTTGCGCGGAATCTCACTTCTGGCTGGTGGTCTTGGGGCGATGAAGTCCTCAAATTCCAGCATGAAAGTCAGTGGACAGCTTGAAACAGCATGAGGGAGGATTCTGCGCCATGCCGTGCCTTGATCTGGAGTCTTCGTTCAAAATGTGACAAGTATGCCAGAGCTCAACGCTGACGTCTTGGGACACACTATTGACGCTCATGGTCAATCCGTTCAACCGATGTTGGTATTTGTGTTGCTCTGGCAAGTTCCGGATCCAGCCCTGTGCTTCGATCTAGGTCTAGGCAATCGTCGAACGTTGCGCCAAGCTGCTCTGTACAGTACCTGTCCATCCTTGTCCATCCTCTACTTCTTTATCGCTACTCTGACTCGATTGCTCTATCATTTCCATTGCGACATTGGAAGTTTGGGTCCGCAAAGTGGATGTGAATCCGAGATGCTCAAAAATTGTGTCACGTCTGTATTGGGTAATCTCTGCTAGGAATACACCGGTGTCAGCTGCCAAAAGTACCCAGCCATGCGCGTGATGGAAGCTATCTACCCAGTTAGGTACTTTGTGCTAGAAGTAGACATGGAGGGGTTGTATCGCTTTTGCCTGAGTTGCTGAAAGGCTGCGTGTGCCCATTCACGGGCAGCCATTGTTCCGCGAATCAGAATGCTTTGGTGCCTGAAACTTTGGTGAGAAGCGCCCGCAGTTGACGCAATTGGCGTCGTTGCCTCATTCAGTCTCGGCCGCCATCTAAGTATCAATTTCTACCTTGTCAAAGGTATCTATCAAACGACATCAACTACACTCCACGACAGCAGACAAGATGGCAGATGTTGACGTCCCCGTGTCAAGCAAGGCATTTGTGCCTCTTGGTATGTTGCAGCACTTCCAGCCAACAGAACAACCATCCTAACCACCCGTAGAAAACAACCCCGAAGTAATGACCAACCTAGTCCGCCAACTGGGCCTCTCACCAACCTTGCAATTTCACGACGTCTACTCCCTTACAGATCCCGACCTATTATCATTCCTCGCCCGACCAGCCCTTGCACTTCTCCTTGTCTTTCCCGTCACGGACACGTACGAGAAATTCCGAGAAGAAGAAGACGCTCCACGCCAGGACTATGCTGGATCCGGTCCAGAAGAGGAAGTCGTATGGTTCAAGCAAACGATACGCAACGCCTGCGGACTCATCGGGCTATTACATTCAGTTACCAATGGAGGCGCACGAGATCAAATCACGGAAGGAAGTGATCTGGATCATCTACTGAAGAAAGCCATCCCACTGAAACCGAATGACCGTGCAGACCTGCTATACAAGAGTGAGGCACTGGAGTCAGCACATGCGACGGCTGCAGCGAAAGGCGACACGACAGCTCCCGAAGCCGAGGCCAGTATCGATCTGCACTATGTGGCGTTTGTTAAGGACAAGGATGGAGATCTATGGGAGCTGGATGGACGCAGAAAAGGACCGTTAAAGAGAGGCCACCTTGGTCCGGAAGACGATGTGCTCAGCGAAAAGGGTCAAGAGCTAGGCGTGCAAGCGTTCTTGCAGAGAGAAGAACAGGCCGGTGGCGGCGAGCTGCGCTTCAGTGTGGTCATGCTGGGTCCTAGCCTTGAGTGAACCTGGACATGGACTGCCGGTGCACCACGGGTGATGAGCTACGAATGAACGCAACGCAACGAGACTTATACAATTGTTTATGAACCAAGTTTATTTCGCATAGCTGTCCACCTTAACTGGCACCCATCCCACCCAGGGGGCGAGACTCGTCCATGTCTTCACGTTCTTTAGCCTCATCAACTTCAGCCTCCATTTTGGTAGGCACGCCCTCGTCCGAATCTTTCGGCTCCTGCTCCTGCGCTGGACCTTTGGGCTTGTCCTGATGATCCGAACCTGTGGCCTCGCCTTGATCTCGCGAATCCTGCGTAGCGTCTTGTGCTCGCAGTCTTCCAATGACCGACTCAGCTTCGGCGTTGGCGCGTTGATCTCTTCTTGCTCGTCTTGTATTTCGTACATCCCAAAGACCTTCAAGGTCCATCTCCACTCTCTTTTCTTCCGTGAACATCTGAACCACAATTCGTGGCGAATTTGTCCTGCTGCCGAAACCGACATAGTCATTTGCTGGGTTTTCGTATTCTTCGTCTTCATCCTCCGCGACGTCCTCCGATGCCTCTTCGGCAGCAGCGGCCGAAATTTCGACTTCTTCCGGCAACACCGCATCGTCAATCGGTCCCATGTTGACGCAGACCCAGCCCGTGGTGATACCGTCATCGGCACCCTGCATGGCAACTGTATTGCCAACACTTTGGGCCAGCTTCATCTTCCTTGCTTTCCTCCTCAATTTAAGTTTCAGTTCGTTCCGACCCAACAGTCCGTCCGCGTACGGTCTGAGTTTATACTCCTTCCGCACCCATCGACAAAATCGATCCGCGGACACATTGAGATGCTTTACACTGCGAGCCGTGCCGATGATCATCAGTAAATTGGCGCCCAGAGCCGGCGGAGGATCCATGTTCCGCAGGTCCAGTAAAACGAGGTTGTCTAGACCGATTTGAATGGACAGGTGCTCGAGCACCGGTTGCAGGATGATAGGAGAATCAAGAGGGAGGGGTGGAATTTCTTGAAGAGCGAGGATCGGGGAAACAGGAGCGGGAGGCGCAGGCTCTTCGACTTGGAGATACCATGGTACAGATTCTGGAGGTTGGCTTGAAGATAGTTGTTCAAGGGATTGCCGCAGGGGTGTGAGACGACTGAACGCTCGGGATTGCTGGGGTCGACGGATGGGCTGACGAGGTGCTTGTTTCGGGATGGAAATGGCGGCAAGAGATGTGAACGCTTCGAGGACGGAGTAGCGACAACCCGTGCATCGTACCAGTGATCGATTCATTTTGTCGGTGATGTATCTGATGCTATACTGCTGGACGATTGGGTTGGAGAGTCAGATCAAGATCCGACCTCAGAAAAAGATGCAGGCACCCTGAAGTCATTGACTCTAGTGCCAAGATCCTCGGTCCGGGGTTGTCTGGAACGCCCAAATGTGATAGTGATAGCAAGTGCGTGCATAACTGCATATGCAAGGCAACTGCGACCAGGTGGCCGCAGGAGGACGCCTAAACTCCAAAAAAATATACAAAACTCTAAGACTTTCTTCTCGACGGCTTCTTTCATCGATGTATATCAAAACGCAAAAACAATCGACAGTACGGATTCGCTGGTGGTCACCCACCCAACTACTAACGTACCGGCACATGGCTTAAGTACGGCTGAGCGAACGGGAAGCCCTGTTTTCCATGTCCTATGGCCGATTGCGAAGACAATTGAAGATTTGGAAGATATGTAGTTAGACTTATTCTCATTCTTAGTATCACTTCACAAAATATACCTTTGAGCTATCGATCAGCTCGCCCTGCCAACATACGTTGTTCTATAGGCCAGCTACGTTCTCTCGAAGTCCAAAGAAAAGAGCCCCCGGCGTATTGGTCGCGCGACGAAACCAAGATCAACAATTTAATTCGACCGATATCAATATATCGCGTGGCCCCTGAAACCTGAACACTGACCATATCGTCCAAAGCATCGGAATGGCGGGGTACCCAGTGCTTGAAAGAAGGCAATGGCAGTGACGCTGGCCTGGATGTCTCGTTCGAAGAGCCGATTTCAGTGGATGGTGTGCATTCGCTGATCCAACCTGTCGGCTCAAGGAGGACGAGAGGACAGGATGACAGGTAGGACGTGTATCATCCGCCACGCGGCGTCTTACAGCCCCGAGAGCTTTGTCGATAGCAGGGTCGAGAGTGCCGAAACAATATGGGATGTTCTGATCAACAGGCTCCTCCCTAACATCGTCACGACGGACATGGAACAGCAAATGTTTATTTGTACTCCCAATCTCGCATATCAATTGTCCAGCTACCCAGATGACAAAATCCTGTCACTATAAAACCCATATGTTAACCGTAATTAACAACACGTACCAGGTCACGTCCTCAAATTCTCCTCCAACAGCCCGTCCTCCTCTTTCGCCTCGCGAAGCTCAATAGCATCCTCACCGCCATAGAGCCCGTCTCCCCAGTCTTCCACATCCACAACATGAGTCTCTCCCAACTCCTCCTTGACAACCATGACCATCTCATCCAACGCATTTAAAAATCCCACCAAGGCAGACAATACCACACAGTACTTCCTGAACCCATTCTGCTCTGTCTCGATCATATGCTTCGTGACCGGGACCCAGTAGTTTCCTCACATGCTCTTCCCTCTCTTCCGGCTGTCTGCCATGCTGGTGGCTATGGGTGCGGTACATCCGGTCCTGGAACGCACGCACCATCAACGGACTGCTCATGACGCTCGGCAAGGCCTCGCCCGTTTCAAGTGCGTGACGCAGAAGGCTCAGCACAGCCATGAGATCGCCGACAAACTGCTCTTCAAAAACACCGGACAATAACACAAAGCGACGACGGAAGTCGTCGGGTAGACTGGAGGAGTAGTAGAACAGTTGATACAAGTTAAAGTTGACATCCATGGCCAGGGCCGTCAATTCCGATAACCCTGCCGCCGACCAATCCGTCGACGAGAACTCAAACTTGATAAATTGTATCGGCCCCGCGACGGAGTTGAGAAGCTCTCCCGACGCGATGGTGGACTTTTCGAGCGTGGAGAGGAGTTCTACGCTGGCGGCCTGATCAGTGTGCTTCTTGCGCATATTCATGATGAACAAGGCGTAGAGGTCTTGGAAGCGCGAGAGTGTGGCGGAGAGCACGCGTCGGTAGTGGCGGCCCGCAGAGGGCGGGCGTGGGAAGAACATGACTATGGCTGCGGTGGTGAAACCGACAATCACAAGGAGCGTACGGCGCCAAAAGACGTTGTAGCCGACGCCAGGGTTGCCGTAGCTTGGGAAAGAAAATGTCAGTCCGGGAAACCTCTGAACCTTGGGGGAAAGGGTACTCACTGGGTATATGGGTATCGACCCAACTATACGCTACCGTCAGAAAGAACGTCGCAGCACAGAGCATAATCGCCTGTAAGAAGGCCGGCGGGCCGAACAGCCGTCCCCACATGAAGACCAAGATGAAAGGCACACATATGGCAGCAATTCCATAGGGGTTGCCAGGACCATCTCCGGCGCCGATATACCAAGCTACGAGACCCAGCACACCGCCGACAACAGTGCCCGTAAGACGCAGCATCAGACCCCAGGTGAAATCAGCTGCGTAGGGCACCATGCCGACCTGCGCCATGATCAAAGCCCAGAGGCCTTTCTCGCGATAGAAGAATCCGGCGGTGCTTGGTAGAGCGGCTGGGATACCAAGTGCAATGGTGACGATGACCACGCGAAGCGCGTACAGACCACTTGTGCTGGAGAACCACTTGAAGATAGCCAAGGAGATGCTTCCGACACGGCTGCGTTGCTTGCCTCTATGCAAACGGATGGACTCCAGTTGTCCTGCTGTAGAACGGACATTGTCCTCGGTGCCATCATCCTTGTCACCATCTTGCTTTTTGTGCGAATGCTTTTTGCTCTTCTTCGGTTCAGATGTGACTTGCTCCTCCTCCATCTCATTCAGCACCGGCGTAACTCGTGGCGTCGCCTCACGGCCAAATACCCACGGTCCCAAATGTCGTAGTCCTGTCGGCATCCACAGCCTTGTCTTGGTTCGATGTATTTCCAACGCCACGAGTTGCGCCAGTAGGTATTCCAAAGCGCGTGCGAAGCTCATGACGCGCTCTTCCCAGATCAAGGCGATGATCATGCCGCGCACTGGAGCGATCCCGCTGCCAGGAGGGAGACTGAGGTTTCCATCCGCGCCGAAGAAATGAGTATTGGGCTCGAGGACGCGATGGGGCGTGGATATGGTGAAGAGCTTAATGTCCGCTTGCAATTTCTCTAGGATCTGGCGATGTCTGGAACCCATAACCTGACAGGTCTCTGCTGAAGGTTGCTTGAAATACTTCCTCTCATTGACCGCGCTGAGGGTTTCCACCATGGCCCCCAAAGCCTCTTGGCAAGTGATCATGAGAGGGTCGCTGGCTTCGCGGAGTGCCTCCATGGACTGGGCGAAGAGGTCTTGCGAGTCAGTGTCATTCCTGAACAGTCGTGCAAAGTCGATCTGCTGTGCGAGCTGATGTTGACCAGGTTTTCCTCGGATCTGGGATTGCTTGTGCTCGTCTTTTTCCTTGAACTCCTGCCTTTTGGCTTGAGACTTTGCACGGATGATCTGCGAGTCAATCAAGCTCTCCCATGTGACGAACAAGTGCTTGAGTGGCTTCCTCAATAATCCAATATCTTCGAAATTCCAGCGACAGATCGACACATCGAGAGCCAGGAAGCCCAGATTGGCTTCGAGACCGTTGTAGGTGGCCATACCGGCAGCCTTTGCAGCCTTCAGACGTGCAACGCTCATAGGTTTGGCTGAATCGTCGAAGCTGATGCGGCAAGCGTCAACAAATTCGGACATGGGGAGGAGAAGCTGTTTGACGCTATCCAGGACGATGTAGGATGTGCTTTTGGGAAAGAGGAGAACGTTGCAGACCACTCCCAGCCCTACAGCGGTTGCCGCAGGTTTGAGCAGAATCTGTGGTATGGTGCCTTCGAAAGAGGGGAGAAGGGGGCCTGCGATGAGAGTTATTCGACTCGGCTTGCTGTGGACACTACCAAGATCGGGGAAGTCATACCTATCGTAAGGACGACATCAATAATGATAGTGCCGAAAATTTGCGCGAGTGTGAGCTTGGGCGCTGCTGCGCGCAGCCTAGCCTAGTCATGTTCAGCTCGATTCCCGAGTTGCGACCACCCAATTGATGCTTACTAGAAGATAAATATAAACGCATATCATGCAAAAGTAGACTGCCGTAATGCGAGCATCCAACATGAACCCGTCATAAATCAGTATCTGCGTATAAGTAGTCTGGCCGGAGGCTTGCTGGTTATTAGTGGTAGTCTCGGACGCAGTGTGCGCCAGCTCCAACAATCGCGCATTCGTCTCAGCAGCAGGCCTCGTAGCCAACGCGGCTTTCATCGTGAGGACGCCCCAAGCCCACCCAATCCCATACCAGCCAATATCGTGATGCCAGTCATGATCTGCAAGGACACGATGCCACTCGGCGGCGCGATGAACAGCAGTATGCACCCAAAGAACACCGCTTGACCTTCGGCCTGCAGCACAGGGTCGATGACGACGAACAGGACCATAAGCCATACTGCTAAAGAGCACTTGAACAATTTTTTGAGGTCCCTGGCGTTGAAGTGGTTGAAGATTGGCGGCAATTTGCTATTATTGGCATCAGCTGGGTGCGTGTCGTCAAAATAACCATCCCCAGTGGCGGTGGGGGAAGGTCGAATGCCGTTATGCGTCGAGCCGCTATCATTTCTGTCCGCAGAAGGCGGATTGACTTTCCCGTGGCTCTGTTTTTTTAGCCATCGCGAAGACCTTGTCTCACAAATCAGTGAAGACTGTTGACTCCAAATATGGTCGTGGTGCCGTAGCGAAGATCTCCTCGAATGTTGAGGGCCAATGCCGAAGACGAGCGTGTCCGGTTGAACCGCTCCTGCCTACCACTTTGACCAAAGTGGTTTCTCCCCAACCCTAAAGAGAGCATGTTGTAAATCTGTAGATTTTGTTGTCGCGAGCGAGGTTCGTGACAACTTCGTGTCGAGATCGATCTTGACATGCGTGACGCAACCACCAAGTTGGTGTTTTTGACATTAGCCGAACTGAAAATCCCGGGGACTTTCTCGCTCCGATGCCAAAGGCTACGCCAGATCTGCACAAGCATATAACTCGGTACACATACCACAGTACTGTCTCGTATAACCTACAAACGAAGCAATTTCACACTTCATCACGTGATAGACGAGTCAAGCTGATTCATTGCGAGAGCAAAGTCATCAGCAGCGTAGACAGCGTAATTATACTTGGTCAACGAGTATAGAATCGTGTAACCGAAAAACGTAGCAGGTACAGGCCCAGCGGAACGTGGATTGATACTCACATGAGGTCAACTTTCCCAAAAGTTATCAGTGCATGACAACTCCATGTACAGTACTTGTCTGTTCCACGGGAATTCATTCTAGGTTGCTGGAATGCCAGTATCGACAGCCTGCTCAAAGGACTGCATGTGCCTGTGAACCACGCATATTTCAGGGACAACGATTTGGGCCAACCCAAGATAGGTAGCCGCCGGCTCTACCGCCGGCTCCTTTACTTGCTTAACAATCGCTCACGGTCTTGATCCTGAGCAGCCGCATGCTCCAAGGTCTGTGATCGTGTGAAGAGGCCTCTCATTCTAGTATTTAGCCATTGGTAGGTCAGCGGGATTTCGTCAAGATGTGATGTCCCGTGAAGAGACCCTCAGGAGTCTCTCTCATTGACAGCATGGCGACTAACGTTGGCGGCATTGAAGTACTCTTCAAGGAAGCAAATCGTGACTTCAGCAAACGATGGTACGAGTTCGGTCCATCCAAAGAAGTACTTCCCAGAGGATGGCGGAAAGCAGACGGGAGGCGCGCATTGGACGACGACTTGATCTTTGAGAAAGACGTTCGCATCACGCTGCGAGATGGTGCTACGATCTGGGCCGATGTTTTTCGACCTGTGCTGTCTGACACCCAGCCTGTCCCGGCTATATTGGCCTGGAGCCCTTATGGGAAGCAAGGCAATGGTGCGGCTTCAAGCCTCCACGCCCCGTGCCACGCTAACCCCTTCACATAGGCTTTCAGAGCCTTGATAGGGTGCCATGGCGAGCTGGCATACCAAGAGATTGGACAAGCGACCTTGAGAAATTCGAGGCTTTGGATCCCGCGGAATGGTGTCCTCGAGGTTATGCGATTGTCAACGTGGATTCTCGTGGTGTTTTCGACTCAGACGGAGACATGTATATGCTAGGGACACAGGATGGCCGGGACGGATACGATGCCGTCGAATGCATTGCTTCTCAAAAGTGGTGCAACAAAGCCGTTGGCTTCGCGGGCAACTCCTACCTTGCTGCCGCCCAATGGTTCATTGCTGCTGAACGACCGCCTCATTTGAAAGCCATCGCTCCATGGGAAGGCATTGCAGATTACTATCGCGAACTGCTGGGGCGAGGTGGCATTCCGAACCATGCGTTTGTTGACTATCGCGGCAGTGGCTATTGTGGCAAGAACCGACAGGAGGACACGGGTGCCATGACCCGGCGATATCCACTTTGGAACCAGTACTGGGATGACAAAAGTGCGAAGTTCGCCCAGATCGACGTTCCGATTTACGCCCTGGCTAGCTACTCGACTATGCTGCATACCGAGGGCACAATGAGGGGGTTCCTGTTCTCGTCGTCAAAAGACAAGTGGTGAGTGATATCCCTGCTTTGTGATACTTGAGTAGATACCTCTGACCTTGGGAGAATAGGCTCCGGATCCACCACACCCAGGAATGGTATGATATATACCAGAAATGGGCAAACGATGACCTGCAAAAATTCTTCGATCGCTACCTCTGTGGAAAGGACAACGATTGGGAGTCGACACCGAAAGTGCGGCACAGCTTGCTCGGGTTCAACCGCGACTGCATTGTGAACAGACCTGAGCCCGTATACCCACCCACCTACGTCGAGCACCGAACATTCTTCTTGGATGGCAAGACTGGAAAGATGGAGGAAGGTGGAGCCCCCAATGAATCCTATACGATCAGCTACCGATCCGACTCGTGGGATGACGACGGAGTGCACTTTGTCCACAAATTCAGCACCTGCACAGAGCTTATCGGCTATTCGCAAGTCAAGTTGTATATGTCCTGCGCTGAGACCAACGATCTAGACGTCTATGTTATCTGTCGAAAACTCGACGCCAACGGACAACCATTGATGCAGGTGAACATCCCTCTCGAGGCTCTGCCGGCAGGAATCACGGCCGAAGATGTCCCAAACCTGAACATTTTCAAATACTTGGGACCAAATGGCAGACTTAGAGCTTCTCACCGGCAAGTGGGCGCTGACCCGAACCTCAGCGAAGAGCAGACTGCAATGCTTGCTCCTGCGGTCGCGTGGCATCCTCACGATAGCGAGGACAAGACTTTGCCAGGTCAGATTGTTTGTCTCGACATCCCACTGTGGCCGGCTGGCATCATTTTCGAAGCTGGAGAATCGATCCGGCTAGAGATCAAGGGTCATGAAGTGACGCTGCCAGAGTTTCCTGCGTTGGATCGTGTCCCGGGGAATCTCAATCGTGGGAAACATATCGTTTACACTGGGCCCGAATATCCTTCCTCGATTGTGCTGTCCCTGGCCTCGGGGCAGGCTACTGAACAAAGCACCAAGTAGGGTTGACGTAGTGGGTGAGACAGTGGTGGTGAATCCAGATGGACACAAACTTATGAAGTAGGTAGATTAGACCGTGTGTTGTCAATAACGGCCGAAAGCATGTAGCTACTGATGAAGCCCTCCAGAGATACAGTACTGTTCACTGGACAATTGATGAATGTGCCAACTTAAGCCACTGGGCGTGACATAGAGCCGAGCTTACCTAATACTTGCGACCATTAGGGGGCAGATTCCTCAACTTGAACCCCCCCAATTGTTCTCTCCACCACGATGTAAACTCAACATTCTTTCCCTGTCAGCCTTGGCTGTATGCCGCCACCAGACCTGCTCATGAGAAGGAAACGATTATCATACAACTCGGAGCTATATTATCCACGCAATGCAGAAAGCTGGACGACCACGTCGCCCCAGAGCACTTCCGGCGTGTGAAGTTTGCCGCGCTAGGAAGAACCGTTGTAGCGAGGACCAACCATGCACTTATTGCGTCGGTAAGCTGTGTCAGTGGTATCCAGCCTAAACCCGCGTGGCTTACCAGCGTTTGCGCAGAGCGTGAGCTGGAGTGTATCTATTCGCGGAATCATGGCAATAAAAGGAAAAGAACACGGCGAGTACCCTTGGCCCTTAAGGACATTATGTTCTTCAACTAACCTCGTTGTGAAAGACCTACTTTACAATTTGTACACCATGTCCCTGCCACGAACTCGCCGCACTTCGCCCAGATGCCCGTCTCGGGCATCATCGACTTTTCGCCAAATGATATCAATCAGACCTTGACCCTTGATGAGCGACTGGGACCGCAGTCGCGCTCCATGGCTGTCGGTCAGCCCCAGCAGCAAGGCGCGGCATCAACGGATGAAAACACCTGGACCACATCTACACTGACGCCTCGACACACCGCATCTGAAATGGTGTATACGAATCTGCATACAAGGAACCTCGAGTTCTATGGCTCCGCCTCATCCGTTGCATTCCTCCGCCATGTGGAAACATTATCAGATTCTCAAATCACCGATCATTTAGCTGGGCCACAGGAACGATCGCTGACTTCGCTCTTGCACAACACCGACTTTCAGCCTGGTGCATCACGTAGGATGCCTAGTGCACCGCAAGACACCGATCCGAACCCCGATCGCTTTTATTTCCGTGTGGCAAGGAGATTCCTTGATGCTTACTTTACAAACGTCCACTCCGTCCAGCCCTTGTTCGACGAAGAAGAGTTTCTCGCTCGTTGTGAAGATCTGTGGTTCAACAGACCTGGCAAACAGCCTTCATCCTTCGTCGCTCTCTACTATGCCACTCTGAGTCTGGGCAGCCTTATCATGACGTTCGAGACCCCCGAATTATCCGGAGCAGATCGATTTACATGGAGTCGCAAGCTGTTCAACGACGCACTTGCTATCGTAACGCAACTTGGCACAACAACTGACATAGACATGGTTCAGTGTCTGTATATGATGAGCAGAATATGCCAACACGAGCTCGAACCTCACGTCGCCTACTTATACTCTGGTCAAGCAGCAAGAACCTCGTTGGCAATCGGAATCAATCGCAAGTCCATTAGTGAGGATGCTGCTGACCCAAGACCCTCGAGAGCCGCATCGAAAACGTGGTGGGCTGTCTATTGTCTTGATATACAGACCAGCTTTGATTTGGGTCGACCAGACAGCCTCGGTCCTGATCAATACCACACGCAACCTCTTCCCACTGCCACTCGAGCAGAACCAATGATAGGTCCCCACATTCTGCAGATTGTTCCGTGCACGGTTGGGCTGTCGCGACTTACACGGAAAGTGGCACTCGATATGTATACTCAGCCGTGTGAACTCGACGAGAAGCTCCAACAGGCAAACGCCCTTGACGCTGAATTACGGCATTGGTTCGCACAGGTTCCGTCCTACCTTCGGTCTGAGCAGCCAAATGGCTCGGACCTTGGCTTGAAACCCCGCCGCATCGCCAACTACATTAAAAAGCAGTCAGTGGTACTGCGATTGCGTTACTCCAACCTTCGAATGGTCATTCATGCTGCGTTCATGCTTGATGCGAGAAGAGCAGACGAAACTACCTTCCTTCGAGAATGCCAGTGCAGGTGTATCTCATCCGCCGAAGATGTGATCGATCTAATATACTCAACATATCGTACAGATGACTACTTCCAAACCTGGTGGTACAACACGACCTATACCTTATATGCCGTCAGTGTACTGCTCGCCGTGATCTTTCGTCAGCTTGCGAGAACTCAGCCAGCACTCGAGATCCTTTTCGCTCACATTGACCGCGCCATCTTGGTACTCGAAGCTATGGACGAGTGTGTAGTGGCCATAAATGCAGCGGGCCTCATCAAGCGAACACTCGTGCGAGCCAAGAAAGTACCTCAGCCGGCCCTGATTGCACAGAGGTCCTCATCATCGCAGGACGCTGGCCTCAGTGAGACACTAGATGCTGCCCTCAGCGTGAGGCACCAACCAGAATCCGAGAATGTTGACACAATCTTACAATCTCATCCGATTGATGGTCTCGATCTTGGTGAGACTACAGATGATATTGACTGGCTAAACGCCTTTCCTTTCGATGACAGCCAGCAGGCTTTGTTCTGGACAGAGTGGGCCCACGAAATCAACACCATGGCGTCTACACCACGTTACACCTGAACATCAATACCACCAACGACCTTCAATCTACGCCCCTTTGCCTTCGACATGTGCTGGCTGGTTGGCGAGCCGAACCATACCTCGAAGTGCCAACGAAACCTCCCCGATAAGGAAGTACGGGACATCCGGCGGATGTGTCCCAAAGTGGAAAGCCGACTCCCGGGCTGGCAGGAAGCATTTGTCACGATCCACACTTCAGGGTCTCAGCCTCGAGTCTCCGGACGAAAATGTTTCGGATCAATCCTTTTGGTTTGACCGGCCATTTGATAAAACACCAACATTGCATCTTCCAAGCGTTGGAATTTCTGGCTGTTCGAGTACACAGGCTGCCACATCTGATTGCATCGACCTTGCTTACACAACCGAGTTGTTGAAGTGTTTATGACAATGTCAAAACCTTCAATACTTTTTATTCCAGGCTCGTACGTTCTACTGCCAGCCTATCAGCATCTCCTGGACGCCGTCTCGAGAGCAGGTTATGAGATTCAGGGCATCCACCTGCCTACTATCGGACTAAACAGCCGGCAGGGAAGGGATGGTCCAGCACCATCAACGTACGACGATGCGGCTGTAATCGCACAAGAGGCCGAGAAACTCGCAGATCAAGGCAAAGACGTGGTCCTCATGGGTCACTCGTACGCTGGTATACCCATGTCTCAAAGCACGAAAGGACTGGGGAAAGATGAGAGAAAAGCCCAAGGTAAACTCGGGGGAATCGTTCATCTCGCCTACATATCCTGCCTGGTCCCTGCGGTTGGACAATCAGCCGGGTCGCTCCTGAGCAGATGTCCCGACAACAAAAGACCTCATGTGTCCATCGATGTAAGTACCATCAACAATCGCCTACTGCACCTGGTCTGTGCCTGATAGGAATGACATGTACTCTCTAGGAAAATGGCTGGATGCTGATGGAAGATCCGGCTGCGACTGCTGGAATGATCTGTCAAAAATTACCTCCTGAAGAGGGTGAGGCTTTGGTCAGAGACTTTGCGAAGCATTCGGCGCAGAGTTTCGGAAATGAGTTGACGCACGCCGGGTATAAGGACATTCCAGTATCGTACTTGTTCTGCGAAGAGGATATGGCCGGACCTCCTGATTTTCAAAGGGACATGATTGCTATGATCGAGGAGGTGAGCGGTCGGAAAGTTGATGTCACGAGCATCAAGGCGGACCATTGCCCGCATTTGAGTGCCGAGAAGGAAACGATCGAGTGGGCTTTGAGTGTCGCGAAGAAAGCAGAAGAGAGTCAACTAGTCGTTTAGCCGTGTGATTCTGCTTCATGGGGGAAAGGTCGCTCAGGAAGACCCCATAGCCACTATACGTTTCCGACCGTTGGCGTTCCACCATCAACAACTCCTCCAAACCAATGTGAAGCCTCAGAACTGCCAAAGCTGTCCTGCTTCCCCTTCAGCCATCTTGCCACATAAGCTTCATTGCTTTACCTGAGCAGTCTCAGCATGTTGCGCCGTGACCGCGCCGTCCTTTTCTCCAGTCTCGCCAGAAGCTCCGTTGACTGCAGTCCCTGCAAGCGGATGGTCGTCCAGGTGAGCAACGACGGTTTTGCCAAAGAGTTGATCGATCTCTTCGAGAGCCAGACCGGAAGTCTAATGTAACACAGAATAAGCTTCCATACTCAAGAGTTCTCGTATGCGATTCTCAAGATGGGGCGTAGTGATCTGGCAGGGCAAAGAAGATTCTCACCTCAGGGAGAAAAAAGTATAAGGTATAAGAAGATGGTGTGCACCATCCCCAAGCATGCGAAAACAAGGTAGTATTTCCACCCGATCGCTCCTTCTGCGGTGGGCTGGAGTTCCAACCACAAGGTGTCGGCGAGGAACAGGCCACAGAGAGATATGCCAACTGCTTGTCCGCGAAGGTGCGACGGAAAGATCTCGGAGACGACGGTGAATTGGTTGGGGTCGATGCAGGTGCCGTATCTGGAAAGAAGACGTTTAATATCAGATTTCTTCTGAAGAGATGACCCGCTGGGAGTTAAGGAGACTTACCCAACCACGTATATGAACAGGAAGACCGTTGCGGCAGCAGCCCATCCTCGTGTCGGTGTCTCTGCATACTTGCCAATCAAGCCGGTTGCGATGACAAAGCTTCCCATTGTGAAGGCATACCCGTAGACTGAGGATTTGATGCGTGAGTATCTGACCAGAATGAGCAGAAAAGATGGTTTGGCCAGAGTAGAGCGCGGCGACAGGGCGAGACTGGGGCGCACTCACCTAATGCAGTTCGTCTTCCGGTTCGGTCACTCGTGGCGGCGCGCACAACATTTGCGATAAAGCCGATGGTGTTCCAGACGGCGGCGATCAACAGAGGCATGGAGCCAGTCAATCCTAGTGACTCATAAAGCAGGACGTTGTAGTTATTGATCACAAGAATACCTATCAGAGAGGCGAGTACGCCAGTCAGGACAACACAGTTGAATATGTGTGGTATCTGAATCCAACTCACCTGCATTTTGGCCGCCGATTGCGATCATGAGAGCGAGGAGCAGGCGTTTTCGATACGTCTTCTCAGTGAAGAGCTGCCAGCGGCCGCCCCCCGTAATCGCACCACGATCTTGCTCCAATTGTTTCACAATAAGATTCAGCTCCCGGTGGGCGAACGTATCTTCTGGATCAGACGGATCGTGGTGCAATCTACACAGAATTTTGAGTGCTTCTGCATTGCGCTGTCGCTGAACAAGCCAGCGAGGAGATTCCGGGACTGGGTCGTGGTCAGACGTCAAACATTGGATTGTAGTGCATCTGAATGAGGCAAGAGGAGACATACCGAATAAAGTGCCAACGAGGAGCAAGACAGCCCACAAAACCACAACGGCATTGGGAAAGCGCCAGCCAAAGGTTGAATCAGCTGCGTAGTAGCATGCAAAGCTGAAAGAGTGTCAGTTGTCGATCCGTAGATACTGAGCCTTGCATGTCTTCTCCTACCCTATCCAAGCAGCCAGGAAGTAGCCAAGGTTGATACAACATCCATGTGCACCCGCCATGAGTCCTCTGGAATGGGGTGGTGCAACTTCGGAGTAGTAAATTGGCATTGCGACGATGGTTATGCCCACAGGGATAGCGGTGAATGCCCGAGCGACAAGATACTAAGCATGACTGGTCAGGGCTGGCTACGTGAATTGGAAATGGCTTGTGGGGAGGAAGAGTGCGTACCATTGCTTGATTTACCGCAGCACACTGAAGCGTGCCGCCAACGATCCCAATAGCGGCTGCCAGGCGAAAGGTGCTCCTGCGACCTAAGGCGTCAACAGTCCATGCCGCGATGAGGCAATTGACAAAGCCGGCCCCGAAAAAGATGCCATTGGCGGCACCTATCAAGGTGCGAGTATGAGAGTATGCAGGGTCGGTGGGCACTGCTGGCACGTGCATTGTAGTGTAGAACGTTGGCTGGCCCAACGTGTTCCCAATGACAGCCAAGCCATAGCCTGTGAATAGGGAGCCAAAAGCGGAGAAGAGGATGACCTGGGGTACTGTCAGCGAGAGTGATAGAGGTAGATGAGTTGCGACTGCAGGCATACAAATAGGTTGTAATTGGAATAGGTTTCCATGTTGTTCGAAGACTCTCGTCGTCTTCGGTGGCCGTGCGTTGATCACAGTCAAGGAGAGATCATAACAAGACAGTCTGGACTGAAACAAAGCATTCGGCCAAGGGTAAAGTGCTTTTAAACCATTGTGGTGGTGAGAGAACTGTGCGAACCGAGGATCCATATTCCAAGGACGAACACATCAACCAGGATGTTGAATTCGGCTTCGATCCGGCGGCGAAACTGAAGGTGGCCTTCAGGATTCGTTCTAAACTCCTCCTTCTCTTCCTCCGTGAACTGAAACTGCTCATGCTTTTGGGAGCTTCATGTTGCTCTCCATGCTCATGTTGAAACTCAAGACCAGGATTAGCACCCAGGGCAGGAGATATCCAGGTCGGTGAGCGCATGAAGACCTTTAAGCGGGCCGCATCTGGACGAAACTGTTAGTGAATCGACATACCAATTCCCTCGGCCTGAAAATTCCCAACTCAACCTTTGCAATCTTGGGGACAATCTAGCAATGCTGTGAGCTTGCAAGTCAAGTGAATGTTTCTAGCAGAGGTGACCTTACCTGCATGGCGCTAGAACCATTTCCTATGATGCCAACTACCTTATCCTTGAAGTCCAGGTTGGCGTCCCATTTTGCTGAATGAACTTTTGGCTTCTTGAAATTCTCAATACCCGCGATCTTTGGCCAGCTCCAATTGTTCAAGAAGCCAGAAGCATTTATGAGGACGTCGCACTCATCCTCGATGACCTTCGATGGTATCGTGGTCAAGTCTTCAGTGTGTAGCTTCCACCGAAAAGAATCTTCATCCCAGACAGCTTCCTTCACCGAATGCGAAAGCTTAGTCAAACGGTCGATGTTATGCCTCCGAGAGAAATCTATGGAGAAATGTCAGATACACCCAAGTGAAAGAGTGTCCGCTAAGTCACTGACCGCGGCAATATTCGCAGATCTCAGCTGAGCCTGCATAGTATTCCGACCAGTCAGGCTTTGGGTCGAACGTGAAGCCTGTTGAGTGGCGCCTTTAGCACGAGGTATGTAGCCTCCCAACACTGGACTCACTGAAGACGTGTGCAGGAACGTCACATGCGCAGCCAGGATACCGATTTTTTCAAACCAACTGTGTCAACTCAGTCCTCGTCAAGAGCATGTAGTCCGGTGCATGTTGGACTTACGTGCCGCCGACATCACTATTCTTCTCGTTTATCGTCAAATCAAAGGAATCGAGGCCTTGACCCATCTTGTAGGCGAGGCATAGACCTGAAAGACCCGCACCGATGCATATGACCTTGATGGGACGAAGAATCCCGGAGTGGTACCAATCAGGCACCACGTAACTGTCGTCAACAGAACCCATGTTATTGAAATGCTGCTGCCGATAGATCGACGTTGCTGATGTTATCTGATTCACGAGAGGAGCTCGACAGAGGTCTAAAGGCGATTGAGGCGCGAATCATCGCTGCCAGGGTTCGAACCAATATGTACCGTAGGACTCTCGCAACCGATTGGCACTTTCGCAACCGAGGATGCATCAGTTCCAACTCCACTTTGTTCCTGGCAAGACTCTCCCCGCATATTCCTGTCTCCGCTGGGGTCGTCTGTGGGTCAACCCGAGCAAATGGTATTGCCAATTCGCTGCCATGCAGCACAAGCCTTGACCAAAAGCCACAACCAGTGCGTGAATCCAACAGTGCGTTTGGTCATCGGTTACCAGCTCACTGGCTAACATATTTCGTGCGCGATCAAGCTTCGGATGAAGTTTCAACTCCCCACCAAGTCTTACAGCCCCATCGCAACCTAAATCACCTATCCCTGCTGATCTAACCTCGGTACCAGATATTAGCAGAAACGTCATCATTCGAGTACCTCTCGCGCATGAAAATCATTCGCAAAGATGCCCATTGGGTTGCTTCATTGCCGTCCTTCGCAATTTCTTCTTGCATCACACTTGCACGTGCCCGTGGTCGACCACGCCCAATTGCCTAGCGCGATTCGTCCAGGGGTCTCAGCCTTGCCATCATGGAGCCACCCTATCCAATTTATAATATCGAGACGGGGTTCAGACCACCAATTGTGAAGATGATGAGGGAAAAGACACACGGCATCAAACAAACATCCACATCACAGGTTTAAATAGGAAGTTTTGCGCGTGGGAACCTCCTTTGGTGTCATTCTCCGACAACTGTAGGACAACTGTTATGCTCGAACAATGATTGCGAAGTCGTGTGTGTTGATGCGCAACATCGCCCAGCCGCTTGGTAAGCTGAGTCGAATCATTACCAACTGGCAGATTGTCCCGCGGCACAAGCGTTGTTCGACTCATTTCAATCTGACCATGGAATTGGGCCCGCGGAGCAGCCAACACATCCACGGTCCGTTACGAACCTACGACCTCCTGAGTCATTTTGTGCAGTCAGCGAGACCATCATCAGGGGTCCCGCGGGATTTCTATCAACATAAATGAAATCGTAACGAGGAACAGTCTGGCCACTACAGAATTCCATCTCCCACGTCCCCTACCGATCTCATTTCATTGCCGCGATCATGACTACCAATGCGGAACACTATCTGGGCAATCTTGAAGCTGCTTCGAAGACCATCCCAGCCGAGAAGCCCTATGTAATGATGAACATGATGAAGTTCAAACCAAAGGCACAATATCCTGCAAGTTATACCGGTCCAAAGCTCAAGTCGTCTACAGGTCGAGAAGCATATGTCGCCTACAAGGACGGGTTTGTGAGGAGAGCGACCGAATTAGGTGTAGACCTCAGTATTGTGTTCCTGGGAGAAGCTCATACACAGCTGGTTGCTGGATCACAAGAGGGCGAGAGTTACGACGTGGTTTTGCTGGTCAGATTCCCAAGCTTTGCTGCCTTTCGGTCCGTTCTGGAGGATAAGGAGTATGTCGATGAGATCCAGCCTCATCGAGTTTCTGCTTTGCAAGAGATCAGAAGCTTTGCAGTGACAGAAATGACGGACTCTTGAGGTTGGACCAGCGCCGTTGGGCGGGCGTCTCTTAGAACGCCTCATTTCCCATAATGATGGCAAATCACAAGACCAATGTCATTGTGTCAAGTTAGAAGGGAAGTCGTTCTCGAATGTCCTGTATCTCATTCTGGCACAAGAAGGAAATTCTGTTTCAAGGTCCATACTGCGAGCTCACAGAACATGATCTGCATCTCCAGCCGTGACATGTATCTTTCTTCCTCGTAAATATATCGATGGTAGATCTATTCAATAGCTATTTCTGATGGTGAGCCAATGCCCAAGCATGACCCACATCGAAAAGAGTGTACATGCAGAAAATCCTCGAACTCCCTGTTCTCACTTTTGTCCAGAGCATACACCTGATTGAGGCCAGGTCTAGCTTGACACTGACTCGACCGCCTGAGTAAAATCTTTCAAGAATGCCCAGCGGGCCTTCTTTGCCGAATCATGCACTTTCCAATTCTTCATTGTGCCCTGCGGAAACCATTCTATGCCGACGGCAGGATCAAGGAGGGTGTCATCGTGGGCGATGATGACAAAAATATTGTCTGCAGCATCAAATTCCTGCATACGCTCAGACGCATGGTCGGCCTGCCCTCTGTCGTGGGCAACCTTGTCATTAATATGGTAGAAGGGTTCGACGCCCTTCTTGCCTGGGTGAATTGCCTCGAAAACATGACCCGGGCAGACTGTGGGGTACTTGGCTTGATATGGAGATGGCGAGATGTCCTTCGGTAGAGGTAAGTATTCAGTCGGTCTGAACTCTCCACCGTGATGCGCAGTGTCTGCGCCCATGAAGACGAAAGTGTCTTCGGCGTCGCCTTCTTTCGTAGAGGTCACCCTGGCCAAGCCGCACACATGGCCTACTGCATGGCCAGGCGCGTCAAGGAGATAGAATGACCCGTCTCCAAAGTAGTCTAAGCCTCTGAAGCCACCAATCTTGACGGTGGATTGGTTATCGAAGTCGAGCTCTTTGTGTTCGCGACCTTCAAGGTCCGTTTGCAAGAGGGGTGACGCCTGGCCCTCTGGAAAGGCGGGAAGGAATGCCTCTTTGACGCCTGGGCCTGTGATCAAGGCTGTAGTGCTGGGAAAGCTGCTCGCATCTCCAGTATGGTCAAAATGCCAATGACTCCAAACGATGGCTTCGATGGTCCCAGCTGCCACGTCGACCCCATTTTCCTGCAAGATCTCGGCAACACCCTTTTCTATCTCAAAACTCCAGCCGGGAGTCGAGATGAGCTTCAGGACTGCAGGAGGGTGGCTCTCCCAATCCTTCCTGAGCCCAAGGTCGAATAGTATCTTGCGCCCAGAGGAGATCTGCTCAACGAGGAAACTGAAAGCCGGCACATGGAGAAGCTCATGGCCCTTGATGGGTGGGGACATGAAAAGGTCGATAGGCCCACGGATTCTGGAGGTAGTGTCGACGATTTGAACCTTTGCAGAGGCTCCAGGAGGAAGGTTCAATGATGGAGCCGCCTTAGCAGGATAAAGCGAGTTGGATGCCATGATTAAGTCCGCTGATGTTTGATGTTAGCTGCTGTTCTCCTGTTTTCACAAAGCTGGCTGCTCAAAGGGTATATAAAGAGTGCCTACGATGGTGTGGTAGCCATAGAGGCTAATTAAACATTGCAGTGCCCAACACATACGTAGGGGACAGGCACAACGTCCTTCACTCCTACAGTTAGGAGATTTGGTATCAAGATCTGCTTGGTACCGTGATTGTCAAATATGATTGGAGATCCCTTCCGCGGCCCGAAATCCCTTGTCCCGAAAAGAATATGAGAGATTATTCAACTATTGGCGATCCTGCTTCGTCCGCGCCGGATCTTGAATGGATGTCGGCCGCCAATAAGACAATGTGCACGGCTTAGAAAGCTATTTGGCCCGTGACGGCACCGCACGAATTGCAAGTGCTTTGTATCGAGTAGCTTACTAATTACAAACCGAAAGCCTCCAGAGTCCTCCTGAGGCTGGTACCTGAAACAACCCTTTAAGGTTAAAGCTTGACAAGATCCCTTAGCGGAGTCGCGGAATTCCACTGGTGCGAAAGTGAGGCTAGGGTAGACGCCTGCTAACATGGAGCTTCAGAAGCCTACAATGACCATGTTTATGTGGTCCATTGTCGTCTCCAATGCAAACCTACTTCAACTTGCCAGCACTGATGTTTGTAGTAGATGTAACTTTCAGCCTTGACCTTTTCCTCGAAAAGTTACATGTCAGGACGTTTCCCCTGAAAGATATCTCTGTACTAAGGCCATGCATTCGGGTCCCTCATAAATGATATCAGATCTAAATGCTGCTTCCATTTGTCCAGTCAGGAAACTTACTGCTTACCCGAACCGCAATAGCTGAGCACCCGTGCCCATTGGCTTGGGTATCCAGTACACAGTGGTATTTCAGAGGTTCCAGACCTGCCAAGGCAAGAACAATGGAAAAGAATCGCATGAGCAAGGGCACAGGCATGGATTCGACATTTCCACGCACTAAATTAAGACTCCTCGCATTATCATCACTGACTGGGTGTGGCTAGTGGGGGCCTTGATTCAGGCCATGCATATGGGAAGACGGTGGGGAAGCTTTGGGAACACCATTACTCAGCAATCCTGTTAGATTACAACACTAGCACCGACTGAAGGCAGATCGACTTTTGCACACTGCTTCAGTATGTCATGAGGGTTGAGCTTTGTACAGGAAGTCATCCACGCTCAATGGAAGAACCAGATCTGGCGCGCCCTCGTCCTCGGCAGCAAGCCACTCCTTTGCAAAGGGCCTCGCGACGGGCGCTTGCTGCCTGTGAATTGTGTCGTTGGAAAAAGGTCCGCTGCGATGCTCGTGGTGGACATCCATGCTCCATCTGTGTGTTTGAAAGCGTCCAATGTGTTCTATCACCCAAGCGCCCCAGAAAGTCAGTTGTCCCTTGGCGCAAAGCGGGTTGACAAGTGTGCTGAAGACGTTCTGCAGGTCAAGCCACAGGCATAGCAATCCGCGTCCACCACCAAGACTTCTTCCAGGAGACAACCTTGCTCTGTCCAGTATGGCCGAGCATGACACGAGCCCCGAGCGAAATGAAGCGGTGACGGCCACTCAGCCTCAACCTTCTCCAGTGCTGGCGGGCTTCAACACAGTCGCAGACATAACCATAGAGAGTCCATTCAATCTAGGTACCATTTCCTGGCGATGCAAATGTGACCGAAAGCTAACCTTGAGAGCATAGAGGATCCGCAAAATTGGAGGTCCAATGGTTTAGAACAAACCGTTCCACCATCTCATACTTCGCTCCGTCTGTCGAGGCATCTTGCCTCACGGAGTAGCTCGGCCTCCTCTGGACCGTGTGTAAGCGATTTACCTGCATGGGTCAAACCCCTCCCTTCGAGTATGGCTGAAGAGGATGTCGAATACTTGCAAGTAAAAGGTGCTCTTACCCTCCCAGATGCCGAGCTACTTGATGCCTGCTTGCGATCGTATTTTCAGAACGTTCAGCCGTTGTTCCCCATTGTGAACCCTTTTGACATCTTGTCGATCGTCAAAGGCACCAAGACAGATGACAAGCTGAGTCTCCTACTCCTCCAGGCTCTCATTTTTGTTGGTAGCACGTGGGTCGATGTCAGGCTGGTTCGCAGAATTGGGTTCCTCTCCCGGAAGGCTTTTAGGAGATCTGTTCACCAGAAGCTCCGATTGCTATATGGAGCCGACTACGAGGATGATAGGATATGCCTGATTCAAACTTTCGTGTTGTGGACATTTTGGTTTGAAGGTCCGAATGAGAACAAAGATGCCTGGCATTGGATCGGGATCGCCCTGTCGCTGTCCCGCACCATCAGTCTGCATCAAGCAGCACCCAACCTCCTTCTCGGTACATCTATGCACCGATTGCGCAGACGGCTGTGGTGGGGCCTGGTCACCCGTGACACCATAGGGTCCTTCGCATTGAGCAGGTCACCAAGGATCATGGAAGTCGACCACGACGTGCCCATGCTTGAGGTGGATGATTTTGACTTCCACCATGCAACTGATGTGCTCCCTGGAGCTGTTCCTTCAACCTTACGACAGCAACGCGCACATGCCCAGCAATGTGTGTCTTTTGTCCAATTGATGCACATCTGCGGAAAGATCTTCAAAGCAGCCTATCCTGAGCTGGAATCTGGCAAAACAGCAGTGCTCTACTCACGTCACCAATTAGAGGGCAGTGACAAAATGGCAACAAAAAGGATCTCACTGAATACGGACCAACTGAGAGCGTACGAGAAAGACCTCGAGCTGTGGCGTCAAGGTGTCTCTGATGAGTTGTGGCATACCACGCCTTTTCCGCCAAGTCCTCGAGCGATGGAAAAGGCCGAATTGGCTCACCGGGGATTGCTGGCCATGACCTACTATGCGGCTCTGTTGAACTTGCATCGGCCGCAAATGTTGCCAGCAGTCACAGTGTCCAGCTCAATCGAGCCTGCAGATAGGGGCCCGCCAGATAAGTCCAGAGCAATCGTTCGCTTCGCAGCCCGGCAAATCACCCAAATCGCCATGGGCTTTTACGAGGAAAACCTGGTCGAATCACTTTCGGCAACTTGTATCACCTGTCTCATCCCTGCTAGCATCAACCACATTTTCGACATGACATCGCTGGACAACGCCATACGTTCCGAGGCATATCAACGGCTAGAACAGTGTAAAGCTATCTTCCAGGCCTTTTCCGAACAGCAGTTTGGCGGTGTATGGGCGTTACACCTTATCGACTACATTATCAACCGGTTGGAATTGCGAAAGCAACAGTCAAAAGTGACAGATCCCTCTAAACAACCAGCGAGCATTGGCTTAGGTCGAAATGTCGATCACGGTGAAGTCGTACCCCCGAACATGGCACAAGACCGTACTGAAAATACATCAATAATAGACATGGTATCCTCCATCTACTCATCTGGGCAAGGTAGTAGAGACGATTCCCTGAGCTCCAACGGACTTGTCGGGCCCAACGAAAACGACGGGCTGACATCAGATACCACAACGATAGCGCTTGAACCAGCCACCCGTTATCCTAACGGCATATTCGACAACGACTTGCCGCCACTGGCCTTGGACCAGCCTCTTCCGGACGACTTAGCCGCTTTTCTTGGGCCTGATCTCTCCTGGCTCGACTTTGCTTCCGCCTCAGACAACGTCGACGGGATGAACTGGACTGATAACGATCCTGTGTAAACAAACAAGCAAGTGACTAGAGCAATGTCCAATCTTGGCACAAACAGCGACAGAACATCGAAAGGAACGTCGGTTGGTGGCTTTGACAATCCTGTACCTACAGCACCTGCTTGATTGTGGTTGTCTCCACCAGAATTAGCTGAGCAGTTGAGCCTGTCACTTTCTGACTTACATAGAATGACCGCATCGAAAAGAGGTAAAATTGAGTTACAATTACCGACAGGAGAATAACATCGATCGGAAGACTTGGGGTAGTCAGATAACCCGAATTTTCTTCAGAGAGCTTTGCGAGGGCAGTTATCTACAGTACCTACACTAGGTATAACTGTCAAACAGTGTTCATGATACGATACATTTGATTGCTCTGTCTTTCTACCTAATGTTGTCGTCGAAGCAGCTGCCGGCAACTCCTCGATAGGCTACTACAAGTACCAAAATGTCCGATACGCTGCTGTACCCACGGGTGATCTGCGATGGGCTAAGCCCCAATGGCCGGCGAATGAGACCAAGGTCAACAATGGCTCCTTAGCTGATGCTGATGTTGACTGCTCTTCCGAGGAAGACTGTCTCTACATGGATGTCTGGGTCCCTGCAAACGCCGCTGGTAAAAAGCTCCCGGTTGCCCAGTGGACTTACGGTGGTGGCTTCACCGCAGGCAGCAAGTCGCAGAATACGCCTGAGGGTTGGTTCAACCTCACCACCGACTTTATCTTCGTTGCCTACAACTACCGACTTGGTCTGACGGGCCTAGCGACTGGACCTACGCTACAACATGAAGGAGGGACTTCAAATCTAGGGCTTTGGGATGCCGAACATGCTTTTCTGTGGACAAGAAAATACATATCCAAGTTTGGTGGAGATCCAGACCAAATCACGGCAGTCGGATTTTCTGCTGGTGCCTCTAACACACTATTCCAATTGACGCGCAAAGCTGGTCATGCCGAGCAGCTCTTCGACCGTGCATATCTTATGTCTCCCGGCTTTGTGCCAGGTGCTGGACATAATCATGGCGAGCAATTCTGGCAAAACGTCTCATCCGCAGTCGGCTGTGACGGTGGCCATCTGGACTGCATGCGCCGAGTGAACTTCACCACACTTAACAGGGCCGCGACTGACGCGGTCGACAACTATACCTACCAATTCCAACCGAGAGTGGACGGCGACTTTGTGGCGGACACATACGAGTCCCAATTCTACCAAAAACGATTCAACTTCAGTGGTCCTTTAGTCATCACCCACGAACAGCACGAAGCCAACAGAGTGGCATACTCAGGCGTGAATACCACTGCCGATGTGTCGACCTATTTGAGGATCTTCTTCCCCGCCATCACGGACGATGTCGTCAACGAGCTGCTTGAGCTTTACCCGGAGTCGGACTACACCAGTCCAGGCCTGCGGTTTGCGGACATGAAACAGTCGCTTGACTTGACGGCCCATAACCTTGCTCTTACCCAAGCTTTGGACAACAACACTTGGAATGCTGAAGTCGGTCTCAGCCCAGCGACTCATGGTACCGATCAGGATTATATTTGGTATAGCACTTACACTTTGGAATCGACGTCAGAGACAACCACGGGAACCACCACTACAGGTACTACTGGTACTTCGAATTCGACGACAGGTGCACCGAGCGGCTCTACTGGCACAACCAGCTCGAATGCCACTTCCTCCGACAACAGCACTTCCACCGGGCCAAGCGGCACAACGGGTACTGGCGGAGAATCAAGCTCGGTCGATTCGACTATAGCCATCAAGATGCAAAAGTATCTGCTTTCTTTCATCCTCACGGGCAATCCTAACACGAAGTGGCCGGAAGACAAGCTATACTGGCCTAAGTACGGGGACAATACGACACAACTGATATTCAACGATACATTCTCGCTCGGAAAGGATGATCTGGCCAATAACAGGAGTTTGTACTGGAACAAGGCGCTATGGTACTAGAACGGGTTTCCAAATCAATTATGATGTCTTCGATGTTACAAGTCAAGATCATGAGGGAGGAAGGCGCGTTGCTTAACGATTCAGGTCAATGGTGAAGAGAAGTCCCAGAGAGTAGGTCCTTTTCGAATTCAACCTCTTTTTTAGCGACTATTGTGCTTTCTCACCTTTTCGTCTCACTTCTGTGGACGATTGCTTCCATTCACTGCTCAATGATGCCAAGTTGACAAACTGTGCCACCACACAACTACGACGTTCACTTCACTACAAGTTTGCAACTGGAATTTCGATTCTGACCTCTTTCGTCTCACCACCTAAAATTCGAATACTGACTGATCTTTCGTCGCTTCATCGTCCCTTGCCTGCTCGTTCCGCCATAACGTGTCTTGGCCCCTGTCACCGCCTATGGTGGAACATCGGCTAAAGAGCTGGACTTCATACCAGATCCTCGAGACGACACCATGGCCAATACGACCGAGCCTGTGAAGAATATGTCCTCCGAGCCCGGCCAGTCGATGCCGGCTCAATGGATTGAATTAAGCCCCCTTTCTACCTGCTCATCATCGCGACCTCGTCCCTCACAGACAGGGCCTCCACCAACACGATCGCCTGTCCCTAGGTCTAGGTCTCCATCAGTCTCACCAAGTCATGCGCCAACAATGCAGAAAGCCGAGACGCAGGTCGTAAACATCAAGAAACCCGATACTCGAAAGAAAAACCTGCCCAGCCCGCACGCTGTCAACAAATCACGAATTAAATCAGCTCTTATGCTAAATCGACTTTCCAGAGCGAAGAAGAGAGAGCATGGTCTTACCCAAAAGATGACCGATATCAAGCAGGGAAAAGAGAAGGGCCGACAGAAGATTGAAGAATTGCGCACTCGTCAAGAGCAGGCGAGACTGACCCGGGAGGAGCAAGAGAGCCTCTTTGAGAATGCGCGCAAAGCGTTCGAGGAAGCCCAAGCGAAATATCAGGCGGAACAAGACTCTCTAAGTCACACTCAAGAAGTCGTCGAGAGTTTCTGCACGACCATCGGAGACGAGGAAGATTCAGTAGCACGCTTCAGTTCAGACGAAAGAGACATCGCGAAGGAGATTGAGAGTCTAAGAGAGCAGGCCGCTCGACAAGCCGAGTTCTTGGACGTGAAGCCATTCGATCTGACAGTGCTAGCAAAGCATTCAGTCACACATCCGGCATTCCACACCAAGCTCGTCAAGATAGCTCAAGGTGCAGCAACACATACCGCGCGCAGAGATGTCAAGGCCAAGCTGTTCGACACATTGACTGGAGCCACTGCTGATGAATTCAAGGCTCTAGCAAAGAAGATCTTGTCCGCGCAGAAGGAAATGGCTGGTGGCACTGGCGCCGAACGACCTCTCGAAGCACGACCTAGCCACAGCATCGACACGTCGTCGCATGCTCTAAAGCGAAAGGCCAGTAGCTCGCGCCCAAAAAACACGTCTAAAAGCCCAGATGATTTAGGACTCAATAAGCAGCATTCTAGTGACAGTGGAAGCGACATTCCGGTCCGTCTCCGCCGTCCGACCAAACGCCCGCAGCCTGCGAGGAAGAGCAAGCAGCAACCGAATGGCGGTGAGAGCAACGTCGAGGTCAGCCCCCGCCGTCCGAAGACACCTCCGCGACGTCTAAAGACGCTGAAAGCCAGAAGAAGTCTTGTTTCGAGATCGAACGCTTTGAGTGGGTGAGGCGGAGATTGCGCGAGTGGTGAAGACAATAACGAGCTCTCTTCGAACTAGTATCCATCCATCGTGTAGCGGAGCAGGGTACCTGGCATATGTGTGAGAAGAAAATGGTGACGTCTGAGATGGTTTTGTACGAGTACTTCCCGTTTCAGAAAGTTTCTGCGTTGACAGTGCGCAAGAGTGCAAGTTCAGCAAGCCAAGGGACTACTTGATCTGATTGGAAACGATGACAAGAAACTCTAGCATAACAGCTTTGTATGTGTGAACCACGAAGATGTTCTCTGAGGGATACGCTGGGCGTCAATTGCTCGCTACTAGTACCTAGGTAGCCCTGCAGTCTAGTCATAATCTCTCGCCTCATACTAATCTTCAATGCTCAGTCGTCATAAACACATCTCCACCCAAACTCATGCTGTGGCTGGTCCTTGCGCCCGGAGCAGTCACCTCCACGGCCGGACCACCCTCACTCGGGGCAGTAGGCGCTACCACTGGCACCAGCTCATCGGCAGTATCGCCATCACTCTCCTTAATCTCGCCATTGACGCTATCCTCATCCTCATCACTGTCCCCACGCGCAGCCTGCCGCACCTTCTCCTTCATCCACTCCGTAACCTCATCCTCATGCATCTTCATCATGACATTCAACACCTCACCCGGACTCTCTTTCAATCGACCATACCGCTTCGACGTCTTCCCCGTCTCCTTCTTCCACACGCTATGCGCACGACTGACGTACACAAGCGAGTTCTCACGGTACCACTGACTGATCCAGTGCACACCGGGATTCGAGATAGGACGGATCGGATTCGTCGCAATGAAGCCTATGATTCCCAGAAGGGAAGTGTAGACCGTCTCATTCTCACTGACCAACTTCGCCAGAGCGTGAAACGCGGTCCCCGCGCCCATCAGGAATATACCGCCTGGAAACTCGTATGGCTCAACGTAGTTCTCCCACAGGTACATTGCGAGTTTTTCGCCTTCTTTGCGCGCGACGTCGGTCATGGTCGATGCGTACTCGACGTCCGTTTCGTGGTAGTCCGGGTTATCTTCGTCGTTGACCGTGATGTGTTGCGGGACGTTGATGTCGATGACGCCGAAACCGTGGGTCACGGCCCAGCGGATGTACGACTGCGCGCCGTCAACCTTTTAGATGTGAGCATGAAATGTGTACGGTCGCAGAGACCATGGGGAGATGACAGGAGAAAGGAGGGAGGAGGATGAAACTCTCAGAATATTGGGGGCAGGGAAGGAAAACACATACCATCCATGTGTCATGTAGCTTGTGCTGTGTTGAGAGGCCGGTGTTGTGGCCTAGAAGATCTGGCCTACTTCATGTTAGCTATATGACTATGCTGAAAGATGGGTGCCAGACTTACGCGTCGTGGAAAATGATCAAGAGTCGCTTCTTGCTTTCATAATTAGGCCTGTTGTCATAACGTCAGCACAGTCTCTTCTCTTTCTGGTGGCGAATTCTTACGTAGCCAAAACCTGTTGATCAAACGACTTCGAAATCGTCTCCCGGAAGATGTGTAGCTGAGTCAATTTGAACTTGTCGTACAAATGCATTGCTTGCCACTGCCGAATGATATCGTGTAATCTCTCTCCTCCAAAGATTCCGCCGATCGGATCTTTCGGATAGACACTCCTCCAGTACTTGGATTGGACGTTCCGTACTTTGGCGACCGTGTCGACAGCCGAGTTGGTTGCTGCGGTGGCATGTAGTCTATCGGGTGGTTCGCCCATCAGGACTCGTGTGACAGCAAGAGCTGATTTCGAGATGGCGTGGAAATTGTATCCTCCCTCGAGGCAGACAGCGATCTTGCCGTTCGCCAATGACATGAGCATGTGCGTCATGTGCGCGTAGCAAGGCGGAGTGACATAGCAACCTCCCAATTCATCTCCGGCTGCTGCATCGAAACCTGAGGCGACAATGACGAAGTCTGGATCGAACTCCATGGCGATGGGCATGACCACATTTTGGAATGCGTACATGTAGTCGCCATCGCCCATGCCTTTTGAGGGCCACGGAATGTTGACGTTCTTTCCCAAGCCAGGTCCCGTGCCGCAATGGAACATATCGCCCTCGTTGCCCGAAGGATAAAACCCACCATTCATATGGACGTGCAAGGAGATGTAGAGGATATTAGGATCGTTGTAGAACGCCTTTTGGCAACCGTTGCCGTGATGAACATCCCAATCCACAATCAAAATCTTTCTGCAATCGTCGCCGAAATCGGTCTGACAAACCCGCGAAGCAATGCAGACGTTGTTGAACAGACAAAAGCCCATCGTGCGGTCGACCTCGGCATGATGGCCAGGTGGACGGATGACAGCAATGGCGTTCTTCACCTTCCGCGAGACAACTGCACGGCAAGTCTCGATCGCTCCGCCAACAGACAGTTTCGACGAGAAGTATGACAGCGCGTTGAAGTAGATCGAATCCAGATTGCCTTCCTCTGAGAGATCAATAAGCTTTTCGTCAGACAACTCGGCCGTGCTCTTGACAAAGTCGTAGTGTTCTCTCGTATGCACCAAGAGGCATTCATCACGCGTGGCCTCTCGGGCATCGATCCTCACCAACGGCATCTCGACCATAGGCGGGTACTTTTTGTCGTCTACCAGTCCAGCTTCGCAGAGCTCTTTGTAAATGTAGTAAATTCGTCTAGGGTCTTCTGGATGAACATTCTCTCCACTGGTTGCTGCGACCTCGGCATGATATCGCATGCGCTCATCGTAGCATAGACCAGTAGGTAGCTCTTTGAGAGGGAGACCGCGTGGCGGCTTAGATGCGTCATCTAATTCCGAAGAGGTGTCTGAGAGGAGACTATCTTCGTATTCTTCTTCGGAGGTCTCGATCTTTAGTCGATTGTCGATGTCAGTAGACATGTCGGGGGTGTCCCAT
The DNA here is from genome assembly GCF_022695815.1 of Exophiala viscosa. Classification (NCBI taxonomy): domain Eukaryota; kingdom Fungi; phylum Ascomycota; class Eurotiomycetes; order Chaetothyriales; family Herpotrichiellaceae; genus Exophiala; species Exophiala viscosa. The sequence goes on along the minus strand of NW_026944357.1, from coordinate 1,340,442 downwards.
GATGTATCGACAGACATCAGGCGCGGTTCCTCAAGCCTAGGTATCGGATTTGGAAACTTAGGCATATTTGAGGATGAGCCTCCATAGCCCGGCGGAGGAAGATTGCTCATCGTCGCCGGCGGCTCCCTTGATTCGTTCGAGCTCAAGTCGCTAGAATTGTTCCATGATGGAAAGCGTTACCCCCAACGGCAATGTTTGTTGTTTCCGACTTATCGGGTAGAGTGAATGGACCGCTTCTGCAACAGTGAATCTTGTAAGCTCTCGAGTACCGACCAACGCAAGAGGCGACTGCGATTGTTAAAGGCAGCTTCACATATGTGTTTTAAGTCAGAGTATGGAGGAGAAGTGAGCATACCCTTCACTTGACTTTCACTTTGATAATGGTGATGTCGTAACTTGAAACAAAGCGCAACTGAGCAGGTAACTCAATCTTCGAAGTAGACAAAGGCTTTGGAATCTATGTGACGAAGTCTCTTGCAAGAGATCATTTGTAATATCGATCTGTCTTTAGGCGAGGTGAATTGCATGATCTCACTTGGGAGCGCGTCTTGACAAAGGTCAGGAGTAAATGAAATGCCAAGACATCTCAGCCTTGTCTCGTGACAACCACAGGATAGTGACACGTGACCTGCCTCTTGGACATAGAAAAATGGGAATTGAACTGCATCATGAGAAATGACTGAATACTGAGATGAGGGTTGTCGGCAATCAGGCTATCAAGAAAGAGCATTGAGGCTCGGAATTATTTTTGTGAAAGTCTTCATTTAACCTCAAGAATACGGACGCCGGTGGTTGTCCAGCACTTGATCGAAACTCATCAATTCATGTTTCTTTGCTTTCCGTCCCGAAAATCGATCATGAACTCATCCCCTCAAAAGGTGAAGATTCTCTCCACCTGCCTCGGTCATGTTGTATGCGGGGACGTCCATTTACGCGTTTCCGTCAACCTTAGCAATGTAGACTAGTTCCGCTGTTAGTTCACGTTCCGAAATCTTCCGATCGGATAAGGTACTCACCCAAAAGGTCCAGAACACGTCGGGAATAACCCCACTCGTTGTCGTACCAGGAAACAAGCTTGACGAAGTGGTCGTTGAGGGCGATACCGGCCTTGACATCGAAGATGGAAGAGTGAGTGTCACCGTTCAAGTCGCTTGAGACGATCTCGTCTTCGGAGTAGCCGAGAATACCTGATGAAGTTAGTGAACTGCGCAGGCTGTAGAAGAGTTTTAATCCTTACCCTTGAGCTCGCCCTCAGAAGCCTCCTTCATGGCCTTCTTGATCTCGTCGTAGCTGGCGGGCTTCTCGAGAACGCAGGTAAGGTCGACCACGGAAACGTTGGAGGTGGGTACACGCATGGACATGCCGGTGAGCTTGCCGTTGAGAGATGGGATGACCTTGCCGACGGCCTTGGCCGCACCGGTGCTGCTGGGAATGATGTTCTGGGCAGCAGCACGACCACCTCGCCAATCCTTGCCAGAGGGTCCGTCAACGGTCTTCTGGGTGGCAGTGTATGAGTGGATGGTGGTCATGAGACCTTCCTTCATGCCGAACTTGTCGTTGATAACCTTGGCAAGGGGTGCCAGGCAGTTGGTTGTGCAAGAAGCGTTGGAGATGACGGGAATGTCGGACTTGTACTCCTTGTTGTTGACACCCATGACGAACATAGGAGCATCGGCGGATGGGGCGGAGATGACGACCTTCTTCGCACCACCCTTCAAGTGGGCAGATGCCTTCTCGGTTGTGGTGAAAACACCGGTGGACTCAACGATGTAGTATGCACCAGTCTCGGACCATGGGATTTCGGCGGGGTCCTTCTTCATGTAGAACTTGACGGTCTTGCCATTGACGACCAAAGAGTCTTCCTTGACCTCGATGGTACCCTTGAAGAGACCGTGTGTGCTGTCATACTTGAGCATGTATGCCTGCGATTGTTAGCCGAAGTGATATGACTGAGGAGCATAGGCGGTACGTACGGCGTACTTGGGGTCGATGAAGGGATCGTTGACAGCCACGACGTGGACATCGTCGTGCTCGACACTGAGAGGGTTTGTTAGAGGCAGTCTTTCGGAGACCGAGGGAGTGTTCGGAGGATACTCACGCATTACGGAAGACCTGGGGATTGTGTTAGCTGCGACATGTAATTTGGGCAAGCTCAGTCGACTTACGATACGTCCGATACGGCCAAAGCCGTTGATTCCGACAAGAGTAGGCATGGTGCTTTCTGTAGGACTGAAAATGAGCTGAGAAGAGAAAAAAAGAAGTCAGTACTTGCAACTGAAGTCAATGGTGGTTTTGTTGTAGGAAGTGACCGGATCAGAGATATATCTAGCTTACCTGAGTTTGAAATGGGGTTGAACTGTCCAATTGAGGACTGAGTAGAGGTTCTGGTGTGGGAAGAATGTATCTGTGGTGTGATGAAATGGATGAGGAAAGCTTTTTGTATTTCCCTCTGGACCTCTGAGCAAATGGTGGGGCGGTGTTGACGTTGAGGGGCAGCAGAAGAGCAGCGATCAATTCCGCTGTAATAAGCTCGCCTCCGGATTTTCACCTACGGATAAGTTACTAGTAGCTGGTTTCAATTATCGTGCACGATAATTGCGATCCCGAGGAACGAGAACTGAACGGATACCTAGGTAAGTAGACGAGGCTTCGGTATTCCTTATTTTGAAGTCTTTAATTTCTACTTAGAGTGCTTCTTCATCTCAAAACCTGTAGAAGACAGTCTCCTCAGGCTTTATAGTTGCTCCCAACAATTGGATTCAATAATCCCAATCCCATGACTCAACGTGCAGCTGCTTATCTCATGGCTTTGTTCCCCGTCAAAGCAGCAAGAGGTCAATCAATCCGCCAATCGCTTTCTCATTATCTATTAAACGCTCACGACTCACTCGAGTTATCTTATTAAGCCGAGGAGATGCCATTCGTTCCTAGGGCTGCGCGGTTTTTGTCCAAAATCGCCCCTTTACCAGCACGAGACCCTCATTTGATATGTAATATCACACCGTCCTCATACACAGGCATCCAACAGGAAGGACACGCATATCACATTCGTAGCAAATCAACATCATAGATGCAAGTATCATCTACTTTTCGCAGACGATGTAACCACATATAGCTTTGTGCAGCGCTTTTCCAAGTCTCGTGCCTGTCCTCGTAACCAGCTGCTTTACTCTTCCTTGGCTCCGCCACGGCCAGATCGCTCAGCAGCTTCAATGCTAGCCTTGTCGGTCTTCGTCTCGCCCTGGCCCATGCCCATCATACCGCCAGAAGCTTTCCATGGTCTCTTAAGCTCACCCGCCGCCGGCTTTCCGAGGATGTGGACCTTGAACAAGTTGCTCTCGAAAGCGCCTTTGACCGGGATGATGGACTGGATGAGAAGAGGATTGGTGTACTTGAGGTATATGTGCATGAATCCCATCATGGCGACACCCATCAACTGGCCCTTGTACGCAGACATCACCTGTTGCTGGTCGTACTCTTGAATGGTCGTAGTGACGAGCTTAGGCTCCTCCCCAGACCCCATGGGCGAAGGCTCGACATATTTCAACGTGGTAAAATCTAGTAGGAGTACACATTAGCTGTCTGCCCTTCCTGCCGGCCAAGTAGTCTGCGCTAATATACCTTTTTTTGCTTTTATCTTCAGACTGATAAAGTAATAGAGACCGAAGATGATCAGGTTCGACACAACGTATAGAATTCGAACTCCCAGAAGGACTTGAGGGTCTTCAAAGGGTACTCGCTTGGAGACTTGCATCATCCCGAGGATGATCACCAAGTTGGTGCTGTACACAGTCAGTCACGAGCTCTCGGTTAATTTGAATGGACAGTAGTTACATTTGGGGGTTTAGCATATTCATGATGGCGGTGTGGATAGAAAATCGCTGCGGACAAGAGGGAAGTATGCGCAAACTCGGCAACAGCAACAAAGCACTTTTTGAAGGAAGTTGTAGCGTTTGCAATTGTTGAAAATGGACAGATCGCAGGCTTCAAGGGTGCTAGCAATCAATTTGCCCTCCTTCCGTGCTGCCAAGGCGACAGGCTGCGGCGATGCTACGCAGGTGGCAGGGCAGATTGACTAGGAGTACATCTGAGTCAGGGTCAGAATCACGTGGCTGAGGACTGATTCAGAATTCATCATGCCCCCAAATGCCTTTGTATCCCAGGCGACGATATTAACCTGCACCAAACCCTATGTACTGTAAAACTTTTCTAATTGTACACTCAACAGCATGCGCGGTCCCAAATGGAGCGCCAGGGCGAGAGGGGTACCCAAAAGCATGCTCTTGGCCTCCCTAAAGAGGCATCACCAACCATCGTGACCGGCATCCTTACGATCAGATTTCTGTACCAGCTCGATGGCGTCTGAATCTTCACTTCGCGCCTCCACGGTCACGGAGTGCCCACCAGACTTGGACATGTTCCCGCTGTTCATGGGCGACTTCGTCACGCGGTATGTTCGCGAGTCTGAGCTTGCATCTCGCGTGGTACCAAAGCAAGATGGGAAAACCCTTCGAAGCAAGGCTCGAATTGCTGGGAGACAGGTGCAGATGATACTGACAAAGGCCTCGAGCACACTCCAGTAAGCCGTGGGGACGTTGTCATCTGTGGAATAACGTCAGTCTTGAATTTCGAAGAGACACAGAATCACTTACACGTGGCGTTGGTCGAGTTGGCAAATTGAACAAGCGATGTCAGACGGACGACGCTAACAATAGTGATACTGTGAAGGTCAGCTCCTGTCCCGAGAGACTCCAAGGAGATGTAAGACTCACAACAAGCCCACACTGAACATCAGTGTAATTTGGATCTTCTTTTTACGCCCAAGCGCCAGCTGCAGTAGCTGTGGTATAGGAAGCACAATGATCCACAGGTCAAAGACGATGTTGATGATGGCGTGCGCCCATGCAAAAGCGTTCAAGTTGGTGCAGTGACCAGTCGTCTCCCCAATCCAGCTTGTCCATGTGTATGAGATCGGTAGGCAGTGCAACGCTATACCAAGGGCGAACGTAGGGATGTATGCCGCACACACAACGACGCTGGCAAGGACGAATTTGCGGAACGGCTGAGTAGGGAATACTCGCCAGTAAAGCAAAAGCAGTGCCATCTTCGTGAATCCGATGGTCATCATGTAGAAGATCTCAGTCAACCATGTGAACTTCAGGGGCGTTAGCAGGATATCCTTGGACGTCGAGCATATATATCCCCACCTGCACGATGCGAGTGATGTTGTCAAAAGATATTGTCCAAATGTCTTTGCCAAACCCGGCGCTTGACACTATAGCTGGTCAGTGTCCCTTGCCCCTACAATATGGCAAGTCATGCTTACTGTAGAATTCCAAGACCGCCATTGGTATAGCAAGAAGCTATAGAGGGTCAGCCACCACTTTGCGTATCAAAGTACAGTCTTGCTTGCCAGCGATATAACAACGCAGAGATCTGCCCATTGCAGCCTTTCCCAATGTGGGTACTTGTCCGCCAGCCGCATTAAAACGCAGACGATTGCTAGAAGTCCCGATACTGCAGTTATGACCGGAGTTATTGCTGTGTTATCTCGAACAGGTTGTTGGCAAAGTGTGGCTGTGGCATTTTTCGCAGCTGAAGGCGTATGAAGATTAGCAACGTGGAAAGACTTTGGTCTGGTAGACTCACTCAGGCTCTCTTTGATTGTGCAGCTGGCCAACGTGCAGGTCTGCACATTGCCCATAAGAGACACATCGGCGCAGATGCAGGCAGCATCAGTTGCGTTGCAGCCAGACTGAGGTAGGAACTCTTCGAGGCAGTTGGCCTATATCCCGTCAGTATTGAATCAACCTGGGGGACTGTGTTCGGAGGCCTTACAGCACATGATGGCAACGACTGTGATTGAACGAATGTAAATAAGCTCACAAGGAGCGGGACCAGCAAGGTGATTCTCATATTTCCTTTCTCCACGTGTACTTGCTTGTGACCTGACGATCAAGAAGAACGTTTGTAGCAATGACAGGCCGGCTCAAACTCAGGAGGAGGTTCTTTCATATAACTTACTTGCCGGAGAGTTTCTCATTGTCGACGAAGTTTGCCGTATCCACCAGGCGACTCTCCACAAAGTCAAGCTGAAGCAGGTTTTCACCTTGTCACCGAATCACAGTAGATGTGTGATCGACAATACTCAGACATACTATGTATAAGCAAGAGGTTCGCCGGGTGCAAAGAAAAGAGGCTTCGAAGACATGGGGCGGACCCATGCTTCAACGGCTTTGGGGCGACGGAAGCTGAGGCCTGTCTATCAGCGACCACGGATACTCACATAGGATCCTTCTTTTCCGATTTGTATTGTCAGAGAAGGTTCAGGGACAATTCCATTGGCAGGCCCAGCTGGGATTGAGGTGGAGACAAGGATGGGGGTTGAATCGCCTCGAGAGTCCCGCCGTACTGTACATTGCTTGTGCACTGCCAGAAGATCTTCCACTTGCGTATATCGTATAATGCCACAGACGCGACCGGAAGACAGCATTAGATCACGGCAGTCTGGACGAGGGGAGAAGCGAGAATAAGGGGCGTATGCATTGTGATCGTACCGCACATAACAAGCTTGGAAGCTTATTGGCATCCACCATCAACTTCATGACTTCGCCGTTGACAGCGGACCGCTCCAGCGTGGGTCAGAGTTCTTGAGTCAGGCGGATCCTAAACAAGACATGAATGCTACATAGCATTCTCGGCATCATTAGTTTCTCGTGCCTTTTGTGAAGCCATACCACTGCTGGGAATGATTGACAGTTGCGAATTGTGGACTGGACTTTTGGCGTACCTGGGAGAGTTTGCGTTATCACAAACGTGACAAAGTCGGAAGTTCAGGTTCCACATGAACGGTACGAGGTACCCGTAGGTTTGGTGATCAAGACTGGGGTATGGCATAGGAAGATCTTCCCCGGCCGCCCCATGCGTTAGCTTGGACTCCACTCAACGTCGTCAGGCTTCATCCAAACCATGAACCAATCAAGACTTGCCTGAGTTTGACGCACCAGAACGACTAAGAAATGCCTGTTATCTGATTAGCGAATGGATATTGTCTCCGCACAATCTTCCCTGCATGTGAGAAATTTTCAGGGCTTGTAGGGTTCGCATCAGGCCGGCCTTGTCGATCAAACGCATCCGTACTTCGCGATGCCCGGTCGCGTCCGACTTCAACAGGCACGACCCGCATGACTAGCAGGGATATAGCGGGACTCGCAAGATTGACGAATCCACGGCTGAGGGTTGGTCGTGAAACCGCGATCCTGGGTAGGCAGGCACTGTCAGGCAGCGAGCCATGCCGTTGTTGGCGTTTGAGATGCAGAACGCAGTAGCCGCGCCAACAGCCTCGACGCGGAAGGTGCTGTGGGGATCTCTCTCGTATCAGGACTGGCTAACACGGTACTCGCTGAAGCAGTAGTGCCAACTGCCGTTCTGCCGTTCTCTGATTTCAGGATGCCACGTCCATCTGCTGGGTGTATAACATGGTTTGCTAGTCATTCAGTTGATTCTTTTCTGTGAAGCTCACCCTGCATCCTCTCAAACTCTGGGCAATCAAAAGAGCTTCTTTGCCTTACAGAAGTTCGAGAATGGCTTTCTCTTTGGGGCCCTTGGGAGGGCTGTTTTCTGTCTCAGCCCTCCTGTGGTCACCAGCAATCCTTGTCACGTACTGGATCTGTTGGATTGTGTATGCACGCCATTTCCATCCTCTGCGAAAAATCCCGGGACCATGGCTTGCATCTATTAGCAGGCTTTGGTACATGCAGCAGATAGCTCGAGGAGACATGGAACACACTCAGAGACGCCTGCACCAACAATACGGGCCTCTCATCAGGATCGCGCCAAATGAAGTGGCTTGCGCATCGCCCGAGGCCATCAAACGTATCTATCGAAACCAAGGCGGTTTTGACAAGACTGATTTTTATACTGTCTGGAACAGTCAGAACTACAGCAAACACCCAGACATGTTTACTGCCATCAGCGATAAGCAACATGGGGAGAGACGACGCATCTTCAACCACGTCTACACATTATCAAATGTGTTGAAGTCGGAAGAATACATTGACAAATGTTCCGAACTGTTCCTGGAACGAATAGCCGAGTATCAAGATGGAACCAAGCCATTCGACCTGGGGAAATGGCTGCAAATGTAAGTCCATGTCTGAATAAACATACGAGAACAGTGGCTGATGATTTCCAGGTACGCTTTCGACGTCATTGGCGAGCTCTATTTCGGACGGATGTTCGGCTTCCTGGAGACGGGCGCGGATCACGGCTCGTGGATAGAGTCGCTCGACTTGCTCATGCCTTTCTTGTGCATGACGGCTGTGGCTCCTACTTACCTGCGGACTCTGATCCTCATGTCGGCGCTCGTGGTTCCAGGTTCCCTCAAAGCACTCAAGGCTATCGACAACATCGGCGTTGCGGCCAGGAAGTGCGTAGCCGAACGATTTGACAACGCTAGCAAGGACGAGGGACAGCACAGGACAGACATAGTTGAGCAGTTGCACGAGATCCAGCTTGAAAAAGGTGAGAAGGTCGATTTCCGGATCGGAGACATTCAGCAGGAAGCTTATGTCGCGTTGTAAGCGTAATTCCGAACACATGGCTAGCGGGAACATGCTGACCTCCTGTTCCAGGTTTGCGGGATCTGACACAACAGCGATTGCATTCCGGTCTGTGTTTTATCACCTCATGAAATATCCAGCCGTGTATGAGCAGCTGCTGCAAGAAATCGATACGGCTGCTGAGAAGGGCCAACTGAGCTCCCCCGTCAAGTACGCGGAAGCGGTCAAACTGCCGTTCCTGTGTGCCTGCATCAAGGAGGCGCTACGTATGCATCCAGGCGTTGCATTAACCATGGCACGAAAGGCACCTGCCGAAGGTATCGAGCTCTGTGGGACATATATTCCCGCCGGTTATCGTGTTGGCATGAATGGGGCCGTGATTCACTTTGACAAGTCAATCTTTGGACCTGATGCCGACGAGTACCGTCCCAGTCGATGGCTGGAGGGAGATACGTCGACGATGGAAAAGTGCATGTTGCACTTCGGCGCAGGGACCCGGACATGCATTGGCAAAAACATCTCGCTGGCCGAGCTTCACAAGCTGATTCCGTACCTGCTCCGAAAGTTCAAGGTCGAAATGTGGGAGAAGGACAAGACATGGACGACCAGGAACTTGTGGTTCAACAAGCAGGAGGGTCTTGAAGTACGTGTGACAGCACGCCGATCCAAGTAGTCGATGTTAGAGAGCAGGCATTAAATTTTCAAGCCTTGAGTGTCGCGATCAACGCTTGTGACACGTCGATATGTTGACATCGAACAACGTGGAGGACGCACGTTGCTGGCACGCGAAGTTGTTGAATTTTTGCAACCCATGCTTGCATATCATGCAGGCATGGATGGTGACAAGTGTGATAAGAGGAGTCGCTGGTGCAGTAGTCGAGAGAAAAGAAAGCAAGGTACAGCAAGTTCGGTTCTGTTCGGATGACAAGGATTATACTTAGGTATGTTCGGATGTGAAGGTTGAGATCACGTGCCGACTATGTGTCTTTCAAATGATGAAACTGCTCTTGTCAGGCATAGTTTACATCGTCTCGTTTCCAATGCATTCTTTGAGTTTGCCTGGGTCTCATCAACGTGTCGACCTGACTGGCTTCCACTACGGGCTGTCTGCTCAACCCAATGCCTCCGGCCGCACTCCCCGCGACAGAGTTTGTGCTTATTGGAACACCCACGTCCTGAAATGCCCAGTCTCTTTCTGGCTCATCACGTAGGCCTATAGATGCAGATCCAATGGACATACATGGGCCGGTGACCACCGTAGCTATCGGCCGCCGATGTCCCACCGAAGGGCCCTGTGAAGAATGACCGACTGAGTGGGCAGAAAGTCGACTGACGACTGTTCAAATGCCGTTGCCTGATCTCATTCTTCACGTGCATAGTGAATCGTTCCGTTGAAGCACATACCGGTGCTTCGCATGTCGTTCTGAATGGCCCTCAATCCCCGTTCTCCGTCTGCATATGGCTATCCTCAGTTTTGACTACAGCCTCGCCGGTCTCCTCTTTCCCGTCGAACAAGACTTTGACCGTCGGCTCCGGCCCAGGCATCGCCCCGCCTCCAGGCGTCACACTGCTAACGTTCCCATCCTCGTCGAGGAACTCGAATCTATATCTGGACAGGTAATGCGGGATGGCACTGAGTTGCGGGCCATAGCGTGCGGTGTTATCGTACAGCTCGAACAGAGGCACCGCCAGAAGTTTCATATTCTTCGGGACACTGAGAACTTTGTTCGGTGGCAGGTGGATTAGATACAGCTTCTTAAGCTCTTTTGGCCGAGAAACGTGGGCGGGTAGGAAAGGATACAGGAAGGTCTCAAAGTTGGGACGCCACCTGTAGTAACATCAGTCCTCTGCAAAGTACGGTCATCTCAGGGCGGTATGAACCATACCATTGAGCAAGGCAGTCTCCTATTTCCCAATCTGTGTCCCCTTCTTGAGGGTTCGTAGGCGCAAGCCGGTCGTTCAATCGTACCTTAAATCCTTCGATCTCGTCTGCATCGTGCGGTAGGTAGTCCCCGGGTCTGTGCATTGTAAGCTGCCATTTCGTCTCTTCAATCCGTCGGTTCAGGAACTCACAGTTTGAAAAAGGCGTTGGCAATCTGGAGCATGAGAACATGTGGGTGGTTGTGCTCATGACAGACGAGGATCCCTTCACAAGTCCGGCGCATGCCATATTCATCGTAGTGTTCCTCTAGTCTCTTGAGCCGGGCCACCACTGACGGGTCTTCTTCTGGCTGTGTCTCCTTCGTACCGAAGGTGTAATTCGAGAGAGGATGAAGGCGTATCGTGGACGGTTGATTAGCAGTGAACGGAGCTGGAAGGATTGGACTGCATCATTTGTTAGTCACGATCCAACACAAACGAGAGACTTGGGCCTGAATGTACGGATAGGACGACTTCAGCGTCGTGGTGGTTAATGTCGACATGGTGGGAAAGCTATCATGCCTGTATCACCAAATACTTGTCTGGACTGTTACCAGTACTGGTAGAAACTGGTTCCAGTGTAAGGAGAGCACCATAAGAGGAGATGCGGGTGTATTATGAAAGGGTCTATACTAGTATTGATCGATGCTAGGTCGTTGCGTATGGACTGTGGTGCTTTGTTAGAATTAATGCCCTGAGTTTCCCCGGATTATCCACGAGGCTGAGTTGGGTGCGACGCGCCGGCCATAACGGATATAAATTAAGTCTTCCAGGTGCTACTACGGTCACCAGCATGTAGCCTCCAGGGCGACTGAATCGATCCAATTCTGCATCGATATTCACGACATCTACATGTAATCTAGACTGGAGTGGACTTTGGCCAACAACGCCATCGCTAGTGCCAACAAAGCAATGCTGTCGCCCCCCTTTCCCGTCTATGGGTCAGGTCTTCTGCTCTTCATAATTTGGACTCTAAATCCTCAAAAGCACCCAAGTCTTCTACTGCAACGGGTCCCTGGCTAACCTGCAAGCCAGCCTTCCATTGATACACGTCCTTGATAATCACAGGCGTCGGGATCTTCGAGGCCACCTCCACAGTGTCCGTAGGAGCTGCGACAGGCTTGATCTTCAGAGCGACCAATAGTTGAGGCAATGCTTCCTCAATCTGTCCAACAATCTCCTTTGATTTAGCTGCAGGCAGCGACTCGCCAATGTAGCTCGTGATGGCTTTGCTAACTCCGGCCTGATCGGTGGGCTCTACACTCTCAAAATGAGTTTTCAGCTTCGTTTCTTCAACGTCAACCCCGACAGATCCCAGGGTTTGGCCGATAAGTCCAACAAATTCATCTTTCTTCTCGGATGGTGAAACTTCAACCACAGGAGCTGAAGCTTGAGCTTCAAGGTGGATGGACAGCTTGGCCCGTGAAGACGATTCTGGGTCAATGTACTGCGCATAAAATTCCTTGATGTCGGCCTTCGTGAGGTGTCTGATCGCAGCTACATCCCGATCGACTTGATAGAAGTTCATGTACTCGCTGCCAATGTATGACAGTAGGCGGTTTGTCTCGGAGTCGAGATTCTTGAGCTTTTCCAGTCTCTTGTTCACAAGACTTCGCTTGTGTCCTTCAAAATCTTCGTCCGACATCGTCTCTAGATCCTGCTTGAATTTGAGCAAGAATGCATTGATGCGGGTTTCCAGGTATTCCGGGTCCTGTTCGCTCTGTATGAGGACTCTGTAACCCATCGTAACTGAAGAGGGCCGAACACCACTCCAGACCACATACCCAAGCTGTTCCTTGGTTCTCAGTTGGTCAAAGGCAGGTTCATCAGTCATCTGAGCGAACAACTGCAGCTTCGCACGAAGTGAAGCGTCCATGACGTGGCCGACTTCCAGGTAATACTCGATAGCGTGGTTGATGTTCTCAGGATCACCCAGCGGGTGTTTGTACACGAAATTGCTCCCTTTGGGAATGATCATGTTCCTCCTCAGCTGCCACTCCGAGGCCGGCAAGATGCGTGGCTTCAGCGTCGATTCTACCAGGTTGGCAATCTTCTTCGCATCTTCCTTGTACAAATTACCATGGGCGATCACCTCGATATGCGCTTGCTGTAGAAGCTGACGTGCAAAGGCCTTGATGTCTTCCGCCGTGGTATGGGGCAGCTCTGCTGCGTATGAACCAGTCATCCAGCCTTTTTCATTGAGGAGCCACCTCGTGTAATCGCCAATTTGATAGTATGGTTGTTGAAAGTACCAGTTTTTGTAGTTCCTTGCCAACCGTTCCTTTATCACATCGAATCGTTCGGGATTGATCTCCATGTCTCGTATCGTAAACAGAATCTTTTCAAGTAGTACAGCCATTTTGTCGTTGTATCCACGGATACTGAGATCCATTCCCAGAGGATTCGGTGCAATATTGTAGGCGAGACCCGAGATCTCGGCGTCATATGAGTAGCTAGACAAATTATCCTTGACCAATTCGGCGAAAAGACATGTCTTGACAAAGTTCGCAGGAGTCGTGTGAGTGACGGCGTTTCGTAATTTGATATTGAGGTTAGCTTTCGGCACCCAGAATGTGTCATCCTTCTTCCACCAAAGCCGGACCTGGTCATCGTTGCGAAGCAGTTTGGGCGTCTTGGCAGGCTCCTTGATATCCAACTTCTCGACATCTAGCTTGGTAGGAATGAATTCATTCTTGTGTGGGAGATGTAGCTCTTCTGTGGCTTGGGTTCGAGAAGACAGTGCCTGCCGGATCTCGGACAAGACATCTGTGGGTATCTTCTCAACCTTGTAATCCGTTCCGTACCACTTCTCCTTTTGATCCCACGTGCCGGGATACTCCTGAGATACCAGCATGAGCCGGAAGTTGTCCTCTCTGAGATATTGCATGGCTTGTGTGATGGCTTTGGCGTCGAATTTTCTGAATTTGCTCGTACCACTGAGCAACCAGTTGCGGGGTAGATTTTTCTGCATGACGCTGCTTGTGCCACTGGTGAAGCGACTAGCAGGAGATTTTTGTCGAAATCGGAAGTCCACCTCGGCCATGTTCTTCATTTCCTGGTGCATCCATTCCACGGGTGGGTTTGCCTTCATCATGCCGATATATTGGAAAACGACTTTGACAACTTCATGGTAGTCCTTGAGACCCTTTGGTGTCAACCCGATCTCAATCTCGAAAAAGGCAGAACCGGGGCAGACGGGGTGGTAGCCAGCAGAGAGGGTCTGACCTAAGCCACTTTCCTTGAGATATGCTAGAATACTGCCCGGTCCTTCATGGCCAATGAGATGACTGATATACCGTGCCGGTTGAGTCTCATACATATCTTCTTCGTCCTCCCATGGGAAGCTGATTTCCAGAGAGCGTGACTCCATGACCGGTTTCGCAAGTATCTCTGTCGACAATTGATCCTTGGTCAAGACATCCACTCCATCCCAGCGATTTTCTGGCAGATCTTTGTTTTGAACCTCTGAAAACAGTTCCTCGACCCAGGTCTGTAGCTCGTCCAAAGACTCACGACCCAGTACGACCAGTTTCATCTGATTTGCGGAGTAGTGCTGTTCGTAGAAGCGAATGAACTCATCGCGGATCTTCACACCCCTCTTTTCAGGTTCGTCTCTTAGTGTCTGTAAGTTGCCTGTCGAAAAATGGTTGTATGGATGGTGTGGGTTTGACAGGGATTTGACGAGCTGGGACAGTCTCCAAGCATCACTTTGTAGGTTTTTCTTGTTTTCTGAATCCACTGCTCTCAGTTCTCGGTCCAAGGTGTTTTCCAGAAAGAGAGGCTTGACGAAGAATTGTGCAAATCTATCCAAAGCGCCATAGAGAGGTCCTCTTGCTGTCCCGTTGACCGCAGTTTGGGCAGTCCCATTGACTGCGGCATGCGAAGCATCGTCATTCGATTCGTGTGAGGCCGCACATTCGAAGAAGTAGTTTGTCTGGGTTGCGGCAGTGTATGCATTGGAGTGGCCGGAGTTTGAGGATAGGTAGGAACTGTACTCATTCTCTATAGGGTACTGTTGTGCGGTTAGCAAGGGGTTTGCCTCGACACGAGATGGTCGGGTGCTCACCTTCTCCGTACCCATGAAGAGCAGATGCTCGACGGCATGCGCCATTCCTGGCATGTCCTCCTCATCGCAAAAGTTCCCAACATTAACGTTGAGACTGGCACTGGCTTTATCGGTCTGCGCATCGTGGACGAGTAATGCTTCGAGTTTGTTCGGGAGCTCGATGACACGATACTGTCTATCGTCGAGGTCAGGCTTCTCGAGATCCGATATTATCAGTCTGGAAGAGTTCATGACTGTGGCAAAGGAGTGACTCGAGGGAGGTTGACGAAAGTGAATGCCCTGAAGAATGGGCTTATGTATCGTTCGAGGTCGGAATGTGACTGGACACAAGACTCGAGTAGAAATGAGCGACGAATACAAGACACGACCGAACAATCTCATGTGGAAGGAGTTTGCCACAGGATCAGACCAGGCAAACAGAAGACGTAGATAATGGGCGGGATAGAGTAATCATGGTTGAAATGGAGTTACTCCAGACTTTTGAAAGAAGCAAACAGTGACGCCGCTACCGGCCCCATCTGTCACTGATCGCTTCGCTTCAGTGTCCTCACTTTCCTACTCCAGGGCTGAGCCCTAGGTAAGTCTAGGCGCAACTGCGCCGCGCAGCCTCGCGCCAAGACCCCTGTTATGCTCACGTGAGGCAAGGCTGAACAGTGTTTCCGCTGTCATTGGCATTCTTGAGCTTGAATTGTACTCTGTACAACATGTCAAGGAAGTCATGGGACACATCCTCGTGGCAGCTGCATGAGTGAATGCTCATGTAGTCTCACAGGAAATGGCGCCTACAGACATACCACTTTCAAACACACCCTTTGACAGCATTGATGTTCGGGTTACTGATAACCAGTAAACAGATAGCTTCTATGCGGACGATGCTAAGAAAATACGGCATCGTTGTTGGCCCCTTCACCCACGCTGCTCACCAGAGCACGTTCCGCGGAATCACCGGGGTCATGCGCGTGGTTGCACAGAAACGAGGTGAGGCCATTGTACATGGTGAGACAACTTTTGATTGACAGGTTATGCACCGTTGTGTTATTATCAGCCCCTCACATCCCTGGTATTGTGCTACTCAGAAGTCGAACTTCTCACCGACCAGCTTTTCACTGAGCTCCCACACCTCATCCATATGGGCTTCCGCAGGCTTGTGGACGGCAGGCTCGCTCACTTGGCAGTCGTCAAGATATGCTCCCGAGTGACTTTCAAGGCTCGGATCAAGCGCTGCGCGAAGCTGAGTCGCACACCCTTGTTGCAAATCCTTGCGTTTCGGAACCACGAAGGCCGGGTCCTCCTCCTTAAAAGCAGCGATGCCTTGGTTCCTCATTTCCTCAGTGATGTACCCCTGGAGATTGGTCGCAATGCTTCCTGGATGCAGGCTGAACGCCGAGATGTTCTTGTGGTTGAGTATCTTGCTAAGCCGTTTGGCGTACAGGACATTGCAGGCCTTGGAGAGACAATATGCTATGAGTGGATCATAGCATTTGCCATGATTATAGGTGACGTCCTTCAGATGAGGCTCTAGTACTTCGAACTTTCGAACGGAGGCCGCGGAACTGACGACGACCACGCGAGACCGGAGAAGACCATCTTTCAAGAGCAGATTTCCAAACAAGAAATGCCCGATATGGTTGGTGCCGAATTGAGACTCAATGCCGTCTTCCGTGAGAGCATAAGGGCAGGCCATTATCGCGGCATTCAGGATTAGCACGTCGATTTGGTCGTCTCCAAGAAGGTCCTTGACATGCTTAGCCGCTTGCCGGACAGATGTCTGGCTTGCGAGATCGAGCTGAATGAAGCTGGTTTTCACATGAGCATGAGCCTTGTTGATCTCATTGATGAGAGGCTGTATCTTGGCCTGGGATCGACCGGCTAGTATGAGATGTTTTGGGTCTGCCGCGGCGAGGCTGATTGCGGTCTCAGCACCAATTCCACCTGGTGTCGGACCGGTGATCAAGACTATTTCCCATCAGTAGGCGTGTCTCCAGGGTTAAATTTAGGCACGCACATGTCTTGCCGGTCACCTGGTTCTTAAACGCTTTGACAACTTCATTGCCCGTAGTGCTCCAGTCGAACTCCATCTGCGCAGAGGTTTGTGATAGAACTGCTTGATCGGTATGAATGTCGTGTTTCTGGGACGTGGCTATCGAAGGGCATTTCCAGCATTTTGTAGCACTCCGTGCGCAATGCTACGCTTATGTCCATCACGCACACAATCTCGGGTTTAGATACAAGTGGAGCCGTTCAGCGATCTGCAGCATCTCTAGCACGAATCGAGCCTTGTCTGCTTGACCAATCATGGAACGTCGACACCTGCAATCAGGCTGCAACGACAGAGGCCATGCCTTGTTGTCGGCTCATGTAAGGTACGGAGGTTAGAAGCGACCTCACTTCTTTATATCCGCAGCCTTGCATATAGCGGATGCAGGTACCCACTGTTTCAGAGGTCAGTGTGGCGCTGCTACGGATCGAAGCAGCTTGATTGGTGCTGAGCCTTCCAGAGTGCCGAATTTGTAAGAACGGCATCTCTCAGGTCTCGAATTATTGCATTGCAGTATCTCTACCTATGTTGTATGGGCAACGGCCCGTATCCACAGGCCCTCCACAAGGTACATTTGATTCATCTCGCCTTCAATCATTTCCAGCGCCATCCCAGCCATCGATGCTATCCGTAACGGCATATTGTCCATGTCCCACCATATATGAACTCCGACTCGAAATTTGTCCTGTGAACCCATCCCAGATGGTTGATGAGAAGCGAAAAATGTGTAGTAATAAGCATAGTAAGTCCGAGAGTACGTCCAATTGTTCCGTTTTCCGTGTCAGCGTGCTGCATAAGTATGTCCAATGATGCTGTAAACTCCTGTTGGTAAAAACAATAATCCCACGATCTGCATAAGGTTGTTCACCTCGTTCTAGATCAGTGCAGCAACGGCCACGAAAGCGCCAATCAGAGCACCGGCTCCAAAGCCAAGGCGACTGGCAGCGCCGGTGAATGTGGCCGCCGGCGCAGCAGGAACCGTAAGGGTCGCCGAGCTGGAGGCGACTGTCCAAGAGCTACTGGAGGTGGTCGAGGATGATGAGGTACTTGATATGCTCAGACGAGAAGTGCTCGTCGTAGAGGGTGTTGTCGAGCTGGAAGTGGTTGTCGACGACGAAGTGGTAGTGGACAAAGTAGTCGCGTTCCAATCTTGCCAGCCTGTAGTAGTCGACAACGAAGTGGTTGTTGTAGTAGTGGTTGAGCTGGTTGTAGTGGAGGTGGTAGTCGAAGTGGTGGTAGCGCTGGTGGTCGTCAAAAGAGAGCTGGTTGTGGAAGTAGTAGTCGAGTTCCAATCAGCCCATTGCGTGGGAGTAGTGCTAGCAGGAGAAACAGGACTTGGAGAGGTTGTCGTCCATACTGGAGTCGTGGTTGTAGTCGTGGCCGCAGGAGTAGTGGTGGTGGTGGTGGTGCTGCTGGTAGTGGTGGTTGTAGTCGTTGTTGTGTTCCAATCTGCCCATTGTGTGGGTGTAGTGCTGGCAGGAGAAACAGGAGTTGGAGTCGTTGTCAACCATGGTGTCGTTGTGGTTGTAGTCGTGGCTACAGGAGTGGTGGTGGTTGTCGTCGTGGTTGTAGTAGTGGTTGTTGTTGAAGTGGTGCTAGAGGTGGTGGAAGAGGTTGTTGTGTTCCAGTCGGCCCACATCTGGGTGAGAGTAGTGCTTGTAGAAGACACAGGTGTGCTGGAAATGGTAGTGGTTCCCCAAGTAGTGGATGGAGTTGTCGTGGTGCTTGGAGTCATTGAGGTGGTGGTGGAGGTAGTTGAAGTGGCATTCCAATCACCCCATTGGACCGAAGAAGGAGTTGTACTGCTTAAGACTGAACTCGTTGTCGTTGTTGTCGTGGAAGTCGTGCTAGTGCTAGTAGTAGTAGTGGTCCTCGAGGAGCTAGTTGTTGTCAAGCTCGAGGTCGAACTCGTGGTCCAGTCATTCCACACAGCGGTGCTACTCGAAACGGGTGTGAGGGTGCTCGTGGTGAGGTTGGCACAAGGCTTTGTAAAGTTTCCATATGGTGGGATGGGGGCAGAAGTGTTTTGGGGATGCTGGCAATAATCACCCAAGATACCGAAGGAAACTGGAATGGACTCTGTATCGCATGTGGAGAGGATGCAGGAGCTGATGGTGGCATTGAAGCTTGGATCGCACACGTTCGTAGATCCAGGGTACGGAGAAGAGCTCAGGCATTCTAGAAGACAGTCGACGGAGCCTTCAGGTATCTGTGGTCTGGGCAGAGCAGAGGACAACGGCAAACAAGAAAGAGCGGCGACCGCAATGACAGAGATGGTTCGAGAATGCATCCTGGAATCTCGGAACGAAAGTATAGAACACAAGGGGCTGATCTCAGATGGTGCTTTGTACGGTCTGGGGAACGTGCAGGTATCAAAGCTTACTCCTGTGGTCCTTGAGTGGATGAGAAAGAACATGACACAGACCTTAAGGCGACCTCAGATATATACCACATGAACTTCAGCCTCTTGAGTTGTTGTAATAGTCGTCCAGCCATCGTCCTGCATACGCTCATTGTGATGATACCGAGATCAACACGCAATAAACATTCCCGATTGGCTGCAAATGGTTGCAAACAATGGTAGCGATGGAAATCGGATGGCAGGTGCAAAAATAGGATGGTGAGCATGAAATGGCGTTTTGAGTTGCCGGGGGTGCCAAGCCTCATTTACTACGGTACTGGCTATAGCCTGTATCGTGATTGGCCAAAGGTCAGAGTCTATGTTTACAATGGCCAGGAATGGACTAGCGCCGGGAGGCTGGGGTCCTTTTCATGGCTGCACGTGGCTGGGAGTCCGTACTTTCTTGTGTGGCCAGGAACCTACCACTAGTCGTCTCGATGGAAGCATGATAAGGTATGAGACGCAATTAGTTGTTGCGTCCGGGGAAGAAGGGGCAAATTTTGGATGCTTCGCAACAACGCTGCAGAACAACACACCGAATGATAACGAGAACGGGAAGTAACTTTGAACATACATAGTCATACATATTAAGTATACAATGCCGCAAGGCTATGAGACTGAACCCTTACTATCTGGCAATCTCATTCTACTTTTTTTTGTCTACCTGCGGAAAACCCAAGAACCCGAAGTACAACCCTTTCTTTTCTTTTCAGCTCATCAATCCCGAAAAGCCCTGAAAACAAGCGCGAGCGAAACATCAGTCTAGGTAGGAACGTTCCACATCCAATCACGCCGCAAGTACCAGCGCCAAAAGAGCCATTCTGGTGTACAATCCATACCGCATCTGTCTGAAATATGCAGCGCGTTGATCGAAATCCACCTCCTCGCTGATCTCATTGTTACGCGGAAGGGGATGCATGACGATCATGGTGGATTTGGCATGCTTCAGGACACTGTTATCCACTATCAAGCTGTCCTTGAGTCGCTCATACTCGTCGATGCTGGGGAACCGTTCCTTCTGAACTCTCGTGCAGTAGAGGACATCGCTCTTAGCGACGATCTCGGGTGTCAGAGTCTCGGATTCGACTGCGAGCTGGCCCGAGGCGACGATCTGTTCTCGAACCTCTTTGGGAAGAGCAAGCGGCTTGGGTGCGACCAGATTAATTCGGACTTCGTAATATTGCAGCAATTTGACCAGCGAGTGGACAGTACGGCCATACTTGAGATCACCTGTGAAAGTGACAGTCAAGCCAGTGACGGTGCCAAGTTCTTCTCGAATGGTGAACAAGTCCAAGAATGCTTGAGTAGGGTGCTCTCTGCTGCCGTTGCCGCCGTTAATGATAGGGACAGGAGAGAATTTGGCGGCGGTTGCTGCCGATTCGTTGTCTGGATGGCGGAGGACGACCGCGTCACCGTAGCATCCGAGCGTTCTGATGCTGTCTTGTAGGGTCTCGCCCTTTTGCGTGCTCGAATGAGCGGTGCTGATCGCAACGGTACGACCACCCAGTCGTTGCATAGCCGCGTCGAAGGAGGCGGAGGTACGTGTGCTTGGCTCAAAGAACATTGTGCATAGCACTTTGGACTGGAGGATGGGGAGAATGCCTTGTCTCTGAACTCCCAGACGCATCTCTTGGGCGACCGTGAACAGTATATGCAAGTCCTGTCGAGTGTACTGATTGACGGAGAGCACGTGACGGTTCTTGAAAGGGGAGGATGCCAGGAGAGAAAGTAATGAGGGTGAGATTGTGGAGGGCGCCTGGGGTTGCTGGAAGGCGGAAGTGGGTAGAGGCAGGCCTTCTTCGAGCACCTCGTCCATGTTCCGAGCTCGGGTGACTGGCCGGCTGCGCAATGCCATAGAGAGTCGTCTGTTAGGTGTAGTGTCAAAAGCCGAAGCACGTCGATCGAGTTGACCATCATGTGCCCGCAAGACTGGAGATGTAGGCCCTACAGGTGGCGAGGTAGGATGCAGCAAGTGGGACGACATGTCTGTACCACTTGGGCTGATCAGTGAAATTTCACCGTCGAGACAAGCGGTTTTGCCCTGGAAGACGACCCTAGAGACAGCACCGCGCAATGTCTGACCCACGAATGGCGACCAGACGGAGCCCGGTTGGAGAACATAGGGACGGTCGATGTCAATCTCCACGGATGTGTTGTTCTGATCATGCAGTTCGAAGATGGACTTGGGATTATCGTGGAGACGCTGAGTAACATCGTCCATGGTCAGCTTTCCTTCTGAGACGGCTGTGAGCAATAATGGGAGTGCATCTTCAATGCCGACTGTAGGAACCGCGTTCTCGCCGGCAAGCTGATATGGCAAGCTGCCAACCGAGAAGACGTCGATAGCCGAAAGATGATCCCACAGGGCCTTCTGGTCAGTGATTGATGGGAGGGCCGAGCAGTCTGGATAGTCGACTTGCGACAGGAAAAGGCTGTAGATGGACACATCACATGTGACCTTCAGGCCCTTTTCCTTTGAAAGAGCAATCAGACGGATATCGTCCTTCGAGGTGACATTCATGACGTGGACTTTGCGATCATGTAGACTCGCCAAGAGCAGGATCGAGGCTAGATCGGTGGTCTTCGCATCCGTCACAATCGGCTTGTTCGTTGGCCATGTCGCGAAGTGGGCACTCACTGTCGCGACTTTGTTGATGTTCCCGGAGAGGTGATTGAACGGGATGAACAATGAACCAACCTCGCCCTGGACATGCACGATTTGCTCCGAATTGGAATCCGTGGCGGCAACCGCATAATTGAAGTCGCAGTAAGCCCCTGTTTCGGCATTGGACTGAGCGATCTTCAGTGACCTAGCGTCGGTGATAGCACCGTCAATACCCACGGGCACGACGCGGATCATGCTGAACCCAGCTGCAATTGAGGCCTTGGTAACGAGGGAGAAGTCGTGCGAGCCCTTTTGTGCAATGCCAGGCACAAAAGCCGCGATATTGATCAATCCTGGGAGGACCGCAGTGCGATGACTCGTCTGGAAATCGATGTTGCGAATGCTCAGATCGTAATGCCGGGCAAGGGCTTCGATGAGAATCTTTGCAATCTTGACATTGGTGATCAGTGGCGTTTGGTAATCGACGGCCATTCGTCTGGTACGGTAGCCTTTGCTCATATAGTTCGCAGGTCTTCGGAAGCGGTTGCTCGATGGCAGGTTGATGTACAGATCAATCTTGTTGTTGGCCAAGTGCTGTATGAGCGAGTATTCCGACTTCTGGTCCTTTTCGTCACTTCCGAGGACCTCAAGATATTTCACCTTGATGTCATGCTCTTCGAGGAAGTCGGCAGTACCAGAGGTGGCAAAGAGGTTGTAACCCAACTGATGCAGTTTGCGAACCGAGGGCAGCATTTCCATCTTCTCCTTGAACGACCCGATGGAGAGTAGGATATTTTTCTCTGGCAGCTTAAAGCCCGTTGAGATCGTCGCCTTGATGTAGGCCTCATAACGGTCTCGCCCAAAGGAGGCGACTTCACCGGTCGATGCCATCTCAACGCCTAGGACCGGATCGGCCCCGGACAAGCGAGAGAAGGAGAATTGTGGCGCTTTGACACCAACATAATCCGCGGGTATGTTGACAGGAGGATAAGGGGTGATGGATTTGCCGACGATAACCTTGGTAGCCATCTCGATCAGATCCACTCCCATGACTTTGGAAACGAACGGGAAAGATCTCGAAGCACGAACATTGCATTCGATCACCTTGATCTCGTTGTCCTTTGCGATGAACTGGATATTGTAGGGTCCTGTAACATTCAGTGCATTACCAATCTTGCGGGTAGCCTCCTCGATTCTGGCAATGGTTTCTGGCTCAAGATCTTGTGGTGGACAGATCAAAGTTGCATCACCAGAATGTACACCGGCGTTTTCCACGTGTTCGGAAATGAAGTGGCCAGTCATGACGCCGTCTTTCGCCACAGCGTCCATCTCAATCTCTTTGGCGTTCTCAATATATTTGGTGATGACCACAGGATGATCCCGTGACACCTCCACTGCTTGGTTGAGATAGCTGGCAAGGTCGTCTTTCGAGTACACTGTGTTCATGGCTGCACCGGAGAGCACATAGGACGGTCGTACAAGGACAGGATACCCGACTTTCTTGCAGAAACCAAGGGCATCCTCCATGCTTGTCAACTCTTTCCACGATGGCTGATCAACATGGATCCGGTCCAACATTCGGGAAAACTTGTATCTGTTCTCGGCAGAGTCGATCATTTCTGGGGAAGTTCCGAGGATCTTCACGTTGAGTCTATGTAAGGGTAGCGCAATGTTGTTTGGAGTTTGCCCACCCATAGAGATGATGACACCGCTTGCCGACTCAAGTTGATAGATATCGAGCACATTCTCAAGACTGATATTCTCAAAGTAGAGACGATCAGCCTCGTCGTAGTCAGTGCTGCAGGTCTCCGGATTGTACGGGGAGGAGGTCAGCATGGTACTGGTATACAGAACAAAATAGAACAACAAGGGGATAAAGGAAGAAAAAAAGTGAAGTTCCAAGAAGTCCAAAATGCATGCTGCGGAGGTCCGGGAAGGTCGGTACAGGATGCATACTGCGCATTTCCCAAACAAGGTTGGTACAGAGGGTCTTCTGGGAGACAAAGCGGACTGTGATCGTCGATGCGGTTGGCCGTCCTTTGGGAGACAAGCCAACTGTGATAGTCGATGTGGTCGTCGAGGCTTCCAGAGACAATAGGGCATAGTAGTGGTCGATGTGCCGGGGTGGCCCTCTAGAAGACAATGAGGAGCGTGGTGTCGATGTGGTTAAGTGGCTCTCCAGCAGACAACGATGGAGTGTGATGATCGAGGTGACCCATATTGTGGGAAGGTATGTCCAGAATCCTTCCAGAAGATAGGCATGACCGGTGATCAGGGTGAGAGCGTGTGCAACATGCACTCTGAGGGAAGCTGGATGTACTCTGGACGAGTGCAGCTCCAAATTGCATCCTGAGGGTATGTAGGTGTGCGTCCGGAACTTTGATGTCAAGAGGATCGAAACGAGCATCGAAAGAATAGCAAAACAAAAAGAAAAGCATGAACTTACGTTAACCATAACAGTCTTGTACCCCTCCTGTCGCAGAGTGCGGATGGCTCTGACCGAACACCAGTCGAACTCCACAGAGGAACCGATCCGGTAAACACCTGAGCCAAGCATCATAATACCATGATCGTTGAAGGTAACATCACTCTCGATACCATTGTAGGTCAGGTAAAGGTAGTTTGTGTAAGCGGGAAACTCAGCAGCAACAGTGTCAATCTGTTTGACAACGGGGTGGATGCCTGCTTCAACCCTCAATCGTCTGACTGCAAGTTCATTGGAATTCCAGCAACGAGCTAATTGACGATCGGAAAATCCTAGTTGCTTCGCTTGCCGAATCAAGGACGGAGAGACGGTCGTGGCGGAAAACTTGGACATGAACTTGGAGAAGTCGCTGAGACCTTTCAGTCTTGAAAGGAACCATTTGTCGATTTTGGTCATCTCCCAGATTTTGTCGACACTATATCCAGCATCCATGGCATTGGCAATGGCGAACATTCGCTGATCAGACGGGGTCTGTAGTTCGTCGTCCACAGACATCAAAGGATTCGAAATGTCCGAAAATCCCAGGTTATGGAAGTCAACCGAGCGGATGGCCTTCTGGATAGCCTCTTCGAAAGTTCTGCCAATCGACATGACTTCACCAACACTCTTCATGGAAGAACCCAGCTGGGTCGAAACTCTGGTAAATTTCTTGAGATCCCATCGGGGAATTTTGACGACGACATAATCGAGGGATGGTTCAAAGCAAGCACATGTCTTCTTTGTGACGGTGTTGGAGATCTCGTTCAAAGGTATACCCAAACCAAGCTTTGCAGCAATAAAGGCCAGGGGGTATCCTGTAGCCTTGGAAGCTAGAGCTGATGACCGAGACAATCTGGCATTCACTTCGATGATGCAGTACTCCTTTGAGAAAGGATTGAGTGCGTACTGGATATTACACTCTCCCACAACACCTAGATGTCGAATGACGTTGACAGCCGTCGTGCGAAGCATATTGTAATCATCATCCGACAAGGTCTGCGAAGGCGCGACGACAATGGAATCTCCGGTATGGATACCGAGAGGGTCGAAGTTCTCCATGTTACAAACAGTGATACAATTGTCGCGAGCATCTCGAACAACCTCATACTCGATTTCTTTCCAGCCTTTCATGCTTCGTTCGATAAGTACTTGTGGACTTGCAGCAAAAGCCTTTGTACACAGTTCACGCAGTTGCTCGGGATCTTCAGCAAATCCACTCCCTAGTCCACCGAGCGCATACGCTGCTCGGACAATGACTGGAAAGCCAATATCTTCGACGGCGCGCATTGCCTCGTCGATGTTGGAAGCTGATGCAGACTTTGCACATTTCTCTCCAATCGACTCCATACTTCTGGCGAAGAGCTCACGATCTTCCGTGGTGATAATCGTTTCAATCGGAGTGCCCAGGACTTGAACTCCAAGGGCTTCAAATTCGTCCTTGAGCTGGATTCCAACCTGCAATGCAGTTTGTCCACCGAATGTGCAGTAGATGCCGTCTGGCTTCTCGTGTTTGATCACTTTGCGCACGAAATCGGCATTGACTGGAAGGAAATAGACCTTGTCTGCCAAGCCCTTGGAAGTTTGGATCGTCGCGATGTTAGGGTTGATCAAGACAGTGTAAATGCCTTCTTCTTTCAGGGCCTTTATCGCTTGACTGCCTGAGTAGTCGAATTCTCCAGCTTGACCAATACTGAGACCGCCACTTCCAAGGACAAGAACCTTCTTGACTTTGACACGTGGATGTGCTTTGTCATTGTCCTCGAGTGTACCTCCAGGGAAGGTGACAGGCTTCACCAGGGCTTCCACGGATGCAACACTTTTCATGATGGCATCGATGAAAACATCGAACAGAAACTCGGTGTCCTTAGGCCCAGGCGTGGACTCTGGGTGGAATTGAACACTGAAGTATGGCTTCGAAACGTGGCGAATACCCTCATTGCTGCCGTCATTGGCGTTGACAAACAACTCTTCCCAACCTTCTGGTAGCGTCATAGAATCCACGGCAAATCCATGGTTCTGCGATGTGATATAACATCGACCAGACAGGAGATTTGTGCAGGGAATGTTGTGACCGCGATTGCCAAACTTCATTTTCAAGGTGCTGGCTCCGGCAGCCCGGGCAAGAAGTTGATGACCAAGACAGATACCAAAGATGGGAGTTCTTGCTTCCGCCAAGGCCGCTGATATGTGCTTGACGGTAGTTGACAGCATTGCCGGATCACCGGGTCCATTGGAGATGAACAAGCCGTCGTAGTCTTTTCCCGCCAGGGCAGGGAAGTCGTAATCCCAAGGCACTACCAAAACCTCAACACCACGAGAAAGGAAACATCGTAGCTGGTTGTACTTGAGACCGACATCAACCACCACCACTCGGACAGGTCTGCCGGAGGGGTGCGTGAGCGCTTTGTCTTTCGGAGGAGACATGATTTTGGGCTCCTTCACTGAAACCTCTGCCACGAGGTTTCTCGTATTCTGATCGTGCCATTCCACCTCATCAACTTGTTCTTTCCAGTTGATAGGGCCCATCACTACTTCTCCATTGGGCTGAGAATTCACCTTGGTGCCGTTGGTGAGTTTCGATCCAGAGGAAGATGAGTATAGCATCCGACCAAGCATGCTGCCTTCTTCCCGAATGATCTTGGTCAAAGCTCTAGTGTCAACGCCATACATGGCAGGGACACCTTGTTCTTTCAGCCAAGTACCGAGTGAAGATGTGGCCAAATAATGTGAGTATGCCTCGCCAGCATATGACGCCACCACAAGACCGGCAACATGGATCTCGTCGGACTCGAAATGCTTTGGCAAGTCCTTCAGTAGTTCGTCCATTGTTTCTCTGGAGGGGACGCCATAGTTGCCGACAAGAGGGAAGGTGATGACCAAGATTTGACCGCGGTAAGATGGATCGGTAACAGACTCGGGGTAGCCAACCATTCCCGTCTGGAAGACGAGTTCTCCGGACATGCTTTTGGGGGCACCGAAGCTAAGGCCTTCGAAGACCTGGCCGTCCCGGAGTTCGAGGTAGATTTTAGCCTCCTCATCTTTGAAGGGATGGGCTGCTGCAATAGGAGTAAGGGACTGAGTCCGGTCACCATCAATTAGGCCGCCAGAAGACAGAGGCCGTTCGTCATGGCTTAAGCCAACAGAGGAAGCCATTGTCGGACTTTGAGGCAAGGCACTGCTGTTGACAAACTGTCGTCCGTCGCCGTTCAGGGGTGCTGACGGAGGCATGATTGAGGGTAGAAGCTGTCGTGCAGACAGCAGAGAAAGATCACAAGTACATTTGATGCTCAATAAGAGGTCCGGCACCTCCTGGTGACTGCTCAAATGAAACAGGAGCAAAAAGTTGACGAGGTAAGATTTGACGACTCAGTATTTGAACAAAGACTTTTGATGCTCAGAACTTTTTTATGCCAAGAAAACAGGGATACACGATCCAATGACAGCAACGGATCGACCGAGTGATCCACTCCCGCCTACCTGGTTAGTCGCTCGCTAAATCATCCTTAGTTTGAGACTAAATGACGAAGCCACTAAGCCCAACTTGAGATCATCTCTCGCCATTAGGGCCTTATCGCAATTAGGCATGATGTTGTTGTTTCCAAAATGAGATACCAGGTATTCGTAGCAGTGTCCGTCGACAGATAGGTTCGAAGTTAAGGTCAACATCAAGAAGATGAGATGCCAATGTCGTGCTGTCGTCTTCCACCATCAACATACCCGATCTCCCAAGCGTGAGAATGGCATCCAACAAGAATCCCATGTCTTCCCCACGCTCCTGCAAGACGCTGCGGCTGCGTACATAAGCGCTGTGGGAAACATTCCAGGCTTCCAATCACAAGCATCAGTTGAACCTCCATCTCTACGATTCAAGCACGGATTTCTTATCAGACAATATAACACAGTACGCCCAGCCTTGATGTCACCATCTCACTATTCCCATGACCTGCTGATATGCTTTACCGCAAACTGAACTCTCCGCATTCCGCACATGCATGCAATAGCTGGATAAAAAGCTGCGATGGCGCCGATGGGCGCCTGGAGAGGCTTTTAGGTGGGGTGCGCCAAAGAGCCCCGGCTGCGCTGCCAGAAACTCTCCTGCTCATCCCGCTTCACTTGTTTATCTTTCCCATCAACAGCTCACCGACTCAATTTCCTTCTTGGCTCCCCTGTTTTGTCTTGCGTTCAGTGCATTTTGTCGCCATCTTCTGTCCTGCGTATCGTTTTGCAGCATTGAAACGGATTGCCAGTCATCCTCAATATAAATCTACGTGTTGTTTACCGTGTTGCGAACGCTCAATTGCCTTTCGCGTTTTCTGCATTCTTCATGGCAACTCATTCTGCCTGTTGAAACATGCTTACCTCAGTCCTGGGTCCTGCCCGGACTCGACGGCCACGCGACCGTTCGCCATTCTCGTCTTCCTACGCTCCAACAACGAGATCGCCTGAAGTTTCACGTACCAGAATGCATCCTCAACAACAAGAATCCTCCGAGTTCGAACAAGATGGCATGTTCCTAGAAGAGGAGGAGGAAGGCTCAGAGAATGAAGAGGAGGAAGGTGGAGGCCAAGAGGCTTTTGAAGGGGACGATGACAACCTGGATGAAGATGGGCCTGATGACACCACCCCACTTCTTCCCATCTTCTCAGCTACTCATCTTGATGCCATACCTGTATTTGCGCTCACTCACGCTGTCCGAACACTTGTCACTTCTCGCTGTGACACCGTCCTCTCCTGGGAACAGCTCCGATCGCCACAGGTCACACAATTCCTGCTAAAGCCCGTCGAGCAAGAGATTCGCAACGACCATTTGAATGCGGCTACACAATATGCGCTTATGGCCAATTGTCTTCAATACGGCAAGGAGGCTGCAATCTATTCAGGGAACAGCGGGACTAACAAGACTCGCGGAATGGTCTGCGAATTACTTGCCATCAGGTTACTCAAGGACTATTCAACCAGGGGATTGATCGATGCTTTATCGTATGACTTTGACCCTCTCCAAGGCCACCTCGACAGCCTGCCAGTGGACAATGAAGGACGGCGTGGTACGATTGCGTCAAGAAAACAAATACAGCGACCAGCGAGGATATCGTGTTTCGAGATTGCAATTCGTGCACAGGCTAAACAGTTTCTCTCACATCCTACGGTCGTCCAGCAACTGGAATCCATCTGGGCCGGCACTATCGTCTTTCACTCTGCAGCCGACAATTTGCACCGAAAATTGGCTGTTCCAAAAGAGATCAAAAGCTACGGTACAAACGATATGGGACCGCCTACCAAAGCTGCAACTACTCCAAGCCATGCCTTGGCGGCTCCGCGTCGCGCTGTGACGCTGTACAACCCTCGCGATGCTTCCCTCTTCAAATTGTCCCGCCTGAGAGTGCCTCGATACAGAAACATTCTCTCTACAATGTCCTTTGCCGTACTCCTGGGTCTCTTTGTTGCGGTTCTGGTAGAGCGCTCATTGGAGATCACGCCGCTCGAGGTCTTTTTCTGGTTCTGGACAGCCGGGTATATGCTGGATGAGATTGTGGGATTCAACGAGCAAGGATTCAGTCTATATCTGGCCAGTTTCTGGAACATTTTCGATCTTGGCATTCTGCTCATCTTGTTCATCCACTTGGCTCTGAGGATATATGGGATCGTCATGCCTGATGTCAAGAAGCACACAGTGGCCAACATGGCTTACGATGTTCTCGCAGCGGATGCCGTTCTACTGTTCCCTCGCCTATTCTCAGTTCTGGACCACTATCGCTATTTCTCGCCCCTGCTTATTGGATTTCGTTACATGGCCACCGATCTTGTTGCAGTGTCGCTGCTCATCGTCATCAGCTGCAGTGGCTTCTTTGTTGCCCTTACACTGTCTTTCGGTAACGAAGGAATCGACACCCCCAGCTCGGTGGCCTACGCGCTTCTGCAGATGGTCATGGGGTTTACTCCGGCAGCTTGGGATAGGTGGCCTGGTTACAACATCCTTGGAAAGACTATTTTGACGTTGTTCTTGTTCATCTGTCATTTCCTAGTTGTGACAATCTTGGTCACTGTACTGACAAACTCTTTCACCGCCATCGTCCGAAATGCCAATGAGGAGCATCAATTCCTCTTTGCCGTCAACACGATATCTCACGTCAAGTCTGACGCATTATTCTCATACGTGGCTCCAACGAATATTCTTCAATGGGTTCTGGTGCCGCTGAGATACTGTCTACCATTCCGCCAGTACGTGAAAATCAACCGGACAATGATCAAAATAACCCATTTCCCATTGCTTTTCTCGATATTTGTCTACGAGAAGTCCGTACTGCAGTCGGCCGCGTACGACAGTATTGATCTCGTGGAACATCGGGCCCCGAGGAGAGCAATAAGCACAAAGTTTAGTCGACTCAACAGAGCACCCTCGATCGCCACTTTCCGGCAAGATAGAGCATTGGAAGAAGTTTTTAGACGCCCTTTCGACAGCACAATTCGCGGTGCCAGACAGGGGCGAGACTATCGTCACAAGACGAGCAATGTCGTCAAGACTTGGATGAAGGAGATTGGCGACGATATTGGAAATCCACCGCAGGAGCAAGACAGAGTGGTCGTGGACTCATTGGAGGCCCGAGCCACCAGCCACAGATTACTTCCCCCTTCTCGTCGCGTCCGAACATTTTCTCGACGCACCATGTCGGCGCTATCCGACCCTGAAGAGTTCACAATCAACGCAGAGCTCAACTCGGCCAAGGATGCAAACGTTGGTCACGATAATACAACGCCCTCCGCAGTCGAGCAACCTTCTCAGACTACCGATGCGGAAGCAGATGGAGATGATGAGTTGCATACCAACGACGAAGAGGACGAGGAGGAAACAACCACGTTTGATCATCGTTCTCCTGAGTCAGAGCAAGCTCCTGCTGGTGACTTAATGTCTCAGGAATATTTCCTCAATAGGCCTTTGGCTGGCACCTCCACACCAAGATCAGCAGGAGCCCCAGGATCGCTGCTGCGGACCAAGCGCGATGAACTCGCGTCTGGAAGGAATACGCCTTCGGTTGGATCTCCGAAGCATCGACCTCGACAGCATTCTCGAAACGTTTCATCAGCGACCATGATTTTCAAGCCGATGATGGATGCTAGCACGGACCAGTCATCCTCGGCGGCGGAAACGACAGGTGCACTGGAACAGCATCATGTTTCCAGGCCAGGCTCGGGAGCTCGGACGCCCAACTCAAAGCCTGTCTCCAATGCTGCTGGTCATCGAACTTCGAAACGTGCAACACCGGGGCCTGCGCGTATGCGGCCTGTTCTACCCGGCAAAGACGACCCAGCGTTCCGTTCTGCGCCCAACTTGGCCGGCCTACTCGCAGTCGAAAGCCGGTCGGGCCATCCTCGACGGAGGCCATCGCTCGAGATGGACTTGATGTCAGACATCGGCGACAATCGCGCGCTAGGTGGTGGATATGTTGGTGCTCTTCCGGCGTCCTTTGCTGCTCAAATGCAGAGAGGCTTGAATGAATCTCGGCATTCGAGAGCTCAGAACGAGGAGCAGGAGAGGTTTGCTAAGATCATGATGGCGCGGATGAACAGTCTCGAGGAGGGCTTCCGAGACGTAATCCACGAAATGCGAGATCACATGCGACACGAAGACGCCAGAAGTAGGAGCCCCGAAAAGGCGTCCAGACCAATAAACAGGCAAAGAAGAACCAAGGAGAACGAGACACCTGCACCTTCTCCCTTGCGGCCAGGCAGGGATAAAGAGAATGTCGACCCTGAAGGAGCGAAAGGTTCAGGCGAAGAAGATGTTCAAGGAAAATCCCATGGACAAGGTGCCGGAGTAGAAGAGTCCTCAGAACCGGCTGGAAGATCGTCTTCGCGTTGAAAGGTGTATTGACCCTTCAGCATGCGTGTTTCAGCAGCATTGTACAATAGTATTTTACAGGAAGATTACTGTGGTTTGGTGGAGCGTTAGCATTGGGCAGCACAGCAGGTTGGATGCTTGATAGCGTTGATGTTTTTTCGGCATTCTGGAGTTCTGTATCACCATTGACGGCGTTCTTTACCACAGTCCTGTTGAAGACACTAGTTCATGAAGAGTATGTATTTCGCACAGCTGTAATACTGTCTCGTGCTCGGCTCGTTCGGTCTTGCAATCTCGTCATGTGACCAGCCTTTTCGAGGTGTGACGCAACCGAAACAGAGATGGCGCGGACGGGTGATATCTCAACATCGACGCCGACACAAGTTGCAGAAAGAGGCGGAATCCTCTAAAATTTCGTACATTCAGTCGCTTTACTCTACAGCATATCTGGTCCTCCGTCACAATAGCAGAGTGTATCTTGCTACCCAGACAACGCAAATCAGATACTTTGATCTCACAGGCTGGACAACATGGCGTCCGGGTCAGGGCAGTCAAACCAGCTCCTCTAGTACGTCCCCAGAAGTCTGCAGCCTTTGACGAACACTGACTGATCAACCCCAGTGCCTGCATCGCGCATGGAGACACCATCTTGACCGAACACACATCCCCGGGCACCTCTTCGTCGTCCGCCTCGTCTCTCGCCTCGGTCATTCTTCCCAAGATCTCTCATTCCACCCCTGCCAAACTGACCTACACGCACGACCGCCTCTTTGTACACTATATCGCCGATTCGCCGTCTTCTACTAGCAACAGCCCAGACGAGCAGTTGTCGAGCCATGCGGCGCTTACTTATCTTGTGGTTGCGCAGACCGAAATGGGCAGACGCATACCGTTTGCATTCCTCCTCGAATTGAAGAAGAAGTTTTTGGCCCAGTACAAGCCTGAATCTACAGACTTCCAGGCGCTACCGGCCTATGGAACAGCAGCGTTCAATACGACATTAAAGGCGATGCTACAACAATACAACACAGCACCACCGAGCGATGCCCTGACGAATGCGCGCAAAGAGATTGACAGTGTGAAGGACATTATGACGGAGAACATCGAAAGAGTGCTGGAGAGAGGGGAGAGGATTGATTTGCTGGTGGACAAGACTGATCGTTTGGGAGGCAGCGCGAGGGATTTCAGAGTACGCAGCCGCGGTCTGAGACGACAGATGTGGTGGAAGAATGTCAGGGTGATGGTACTGTTGACGGTCGTGGTCATCTTCTTGATATATCTGTTCGTTGGCTTTGGATGTGGTCTGCCTGCTTGGGGCAAGTGTGTGGGCTGAGAATGGGTAGAGTTGAGGCGTTGGGGTGGGATCTTGTCTTTCTCTGGTGCGTTATGGAAGGTCACGGTTTACTGCAGCGTGTTGTGGGAGTCACCGATACAAATATCATGGATCAAATCTCTGCTGATGATCTCGAAATATGCGGCAGTACATTCGCAATGTGCTTTAAGTCTATCAATCCTTATGTTGTGGCACAAGTAGCCCTAGGCTACGTCAATGCTCAAAGAAGCTTTGGGCGGGTCTGGCTTCAGTGGCTTGAATAAATAAATAAGAACCCTTTACAAGCAAATTAGTCCTTGCTTCACGTTGTTCCTGTCTGTTGCAAATCAGACATTGTCTTCCGATGGAACACGACAACAAGAACGATGGTTCTGGATACTCAATCTCATGGTCTTGTCTGAAATGCGTCTGCGACAGTCCATGGCTTGAGACTTTTCAAGACTCATGCTTGGGTAATGTTAACAGTTCCATCAAAATGTCACAGCCTAGTGAGGCCCAAAACCTATGAGCTAGGTAGGTACCTTATGAGGAACAGATACTTCTGACTGCACACTCAGTCACACGGGCAGAACCATACCATTTCTTCGCTGCGTCGCATTTGGGGCTGTACACAGAGGCAACAGGCACAAGAGGGCCAAAGACATGGATGTGCATTAACTACAGTAATTGGTCGTGCGTCTGAAAGGCCCCTGGATCCCATTTCCCCTCCTCCCAGAGCCCCAATCAGATATCCAACTTACAGTCATCTACCACACCCATGTCTGCCTGGTTTGGACTGTTGCCTTGTCCCGCTTTATGTCGAGCCTGACTCCTACTTCACCTCACCTTACCTCACCTCACCTTACCTCTTCATTTCTGTTGCTCAACCTAATTGTGTTATCAATGATCCTTGCTTGCTAGTGAGACTCAACTGTGCCTGAGGGGAATAACTACTGTGCCCCAATCCTGCCGCCTACTGGTCTTGCAACCTCCCTCTAACCTCTTCAGCCTCATGTTGGATACCTGAGTTTCTCCATTGAGAGAACGGTAAACGACAAATACGACTGAACAGCGGCCTCCTTGAGAAAAAAACAAACAAACAACTTTTCTACCCACCGAAACGGATACTATCAATCCAACCTTTTCTCTCTGCTGCTGCTGCACATCCTTCCTCTTGTCCGGTTGCAAACGACACCAAGACATGCTTTACTGACTTCGACACTACCATCATGGCGCCCAACTCACCAACATTGCCCGGAAGAGTCCAATCAAGCGCCTCTGCCAATTTTGGCTCTTACAGGGAGACCAATGATGATAATGCCTCAGAGTCCTCAACCCCTCCGGGGCCCAGTAATCGTCAACAACACGAAGACAATGATGTCGAAGAAGCCATCAGACTGTCGTTGAGGGAACAAGCCATGGAACAGTCAAGAAGACCCAGCCAACCTACGCCCATATCCCCTACCACCTTCGAACCATCACTCGGTCTATGTTTGAGCCTGAACAACGAGTTCACCACGCTGGACGACCCGAAGGGCGACACTGCCATTTACATTGGCCCGGCCCCAGAACTGGCCAAGAAAGACGACCACGAGTCACGCTACATTAACAACCATTTCAATCAAGTTTACGTTGTCCAGTCCTCCGCACTGAAGCTCATGGGTGAAGCCTCTAGGTTTACTCACGACGATCTCTTGGGACCAAAATCCGTGCGCTCCGAGAAGAAATTGAGAAAGCTGGGTGTGTTGGAACAAGCAGAAGCACGACATGGCGGGAGATTCAAGTACTACATCGATCTGCGTATACCGACCGAAGATGAGGAAGCTGCAGAGCTTGTCACGTTTTTGACCTGCACCAAAGGTGTTCTTACTTGGCATTTGATGCTCGAGAGGCACGGTCTGTCGCCATTTACTGTGCTCGGGCATGACGATTTTGGAATCCTCCCACCTCCAATTGCACCTCCGACTGCCAAAGCCGAGTCGTCGAATGAAAGAGGTCAGAACAGCTCGACACGTAATACAGCTGAAGACAATCCCGCAAACAATCCGACAGAAAAATCCCCACCGTCAGAGACCTATGTGCAGCCACGGGCTATCGGAGCCGAATACTCCACGCTGCGACATTGCTCTGCAATCGAGCGACTACTCAATGCCATTGTGGGCAATGATCCCAAACTCGACTCGGCCCCAAAGGTCTGGACATACTTCGCAGTTGCTAAACATTTTGGTTGCGCTGAACACGAGCGCCTTTCTGGCTGGATTACAACTTGGATCCACAGCGGTAACAACATCAACTTCATCCAAAACAACCCCGAGGTAGCCTACCGCATAGGAATGGGTATCAAGTCTCCAGATCTTGTTCGAGATGCATTCTCGCTACTTGTGGGAGAAAGAGCTCTACTTTATGCTTCTGGTCAATCCATACCTGGATCGACTCAAAGCATCCATGGACGAGAGTTCGCACTGCTCGACGATGACGAGTTGGATCGAATCAGTTATGCTGCTTTGGCCTTCGTCAGCCGATTTCGGGACGAGGTTGGTGCTCGCCTCCGAGATATGTCATGGCTATGCAGAAGTGCCGAGTACGAATTTCTCACCCGCATTGTGTTCGAGGACTCAGATGAGAACGAGATCGTAAATTCGGCCATTAGCTTGGTCATCGACTATGTCCGATACCGAATCTGTCATGTCTTATGTTGCGGAAACTTGAAATTTGGCGAGCTAGAAAAATACCCGTCCTGCAATCCTACTTTCCGTTTGGCTCCTGACGAGGACTACGCATCAGTATACGAGAGCCTCAATCCATCTGCGAAATTGTTTACTCAACAATTTTGGCGTGTCCTGGAACAGACCAAGTTCGAGCAATCCCCGAGGAATCAAGGCTACGGTAATGAGGACGAAACCGTGCTACCAGGTGGTCCTAAATTCAGTGAAGCTCTCAGCGCCCTTGGGCTTGAAGGCCTGTCCAACGGGTATGTGAGTGTCAGTCGCATGGCACTTGATAACAGGATTGCTGCCGTAAATCAGCTCTTCTCCGGAAATATTGAGGGGATAAGTCCAAAGGGAAAAGGTCGTGCTGACCAAAGTGTCACCTTTGCACACACGCAGATGGACGACCTAGATTCGTCTTTACCCTTGCAGGCCTTGGCTATCGAAAGTCCAAAGCATGGTTCTCGCGACCTCGAAACTTCTGACCGGGATGGTTCACCTTCAAAACGGCGAAAGACATCGGAAGCGGATCAGGCCGCTGGAGCCACTTCATCCTTCATTGCTCCAAGCGACCTTCTTTTCGAAACGGAGAATACACAGGACCAACCCTGGCTGAACAAGCAATGGCGTCGACCTCCTGGCAGTGACTTTACTGGGCCCCAAAACGCGCCTACACT
Organism: Exophiala viscosa; assembly: GCF_022695815.1. NCBI lineage: Eukaryota > Fungi > Ascomycota > Eurotiomycetes > Chaetothyriales > Herpotrichiellaceae > Exophiala > Exophiala viscosa. Next base: position 1,303,853 of record NW_026944357.1, on the reverse strand, counting down.
AGCCTTGAGACCGAAGAGAGAACCAAGTGGCATTGTGCACCAAGTCAAAGAGCATTTCCAAGCCGCCTTTTCGCGGCTAGGACCAGACACTGTCACAGACGAAAACTCGGAAGAGCAAGAGCGCCTAGTGAACTCTGGCGACAACTCTGTGGTAGAGTCGTGGGCAAGCAGCGCTGATGTGCTCGATGCTCGTGAAGAGTCCGTGGCATCGTCAAATGCATCAGCGAGCGAGCCCGCCTCATCAAATGCCGTGCTCAATCCCTGGTCCGGCAAGGTCGAAGAATGGCCGCTTCCCAATACCAAGGTAGCACAAATCCCACTCCCTGCCCCAGAGCATATCAGCTACACGATGCCTGTTCAAGAAGCTCCGCCTCCCTCACCAGAAGCTGCCAGCTGGAAGTCCGATATGTATGCAAAGTACCCAATCGACCCGCACAAGCTACTTCTCGAAATCAGCAAAGAAGTTGCCGACCTATGCACCGACTTTCTGTATCCATCGCATATGTTCCACGACACTGTTTTCCTTCCGACTAACCTGTATGACAACTTGACGTGCATCAACGCAAATGAGGTTCGTTTTCTACCTCTGTGGTGCAACGGCAACGACGACGGTTCTGGGGGTGTATTTGCCGAAGTCCCGTCGGACACAAATGAAGCAGACACATTTGGACCTGGAAAGCTACGTGCACCAGGTTCCGAGGGCGATGAAGCTTTCGAGGATGTTGCCAGTCAAGCAGTCAGCACGGTCGGCAAAGCGAGTAGACTAGCTACGGACGGCACCCAAACAGTCAAGAGTCTTTCGACAATCAGTGTAGGCGAGTCCGCTGCAACTGAGACCGTCATGCTAGACGATTCGAGGAGCATGGCATCTGGCGTGATCAGTGATGATGACATGTGCGACGAGAATGATGGTCCGGATATGGAGTTCAGCGACTTTGACGATGGCGCTGAAGAGAGCGATGCCGACACGGTCATTGACGAGGCTGGTGGAGTGAGGTTGTCCGGTCCAACCCCTTGGCTCGATGGAAGCCATGGTCAAGGAGAAACCCCAGACAGTTATCCTACCGCGAGCAGCGCCTCGATTGGCACCGGCATTGAAGAACTCACACGAGGAAATGCGGCCGACGTTGATGGTGACTCTTCGTCGGACAGTGACAACGATGACGGCTTCGAGTGGATTTGAAGAAGGTTTCCTCAAGCATTCAATCAGACATCGACGCCTTCTCTCGAAGAGAATACCTGTTCGTTCGGGTGCTGTTCGACATTCACAATTGTTTCGGTCGGCGGACTCAGAGGCAATACTGGTATCTACGTTGGAGAACCATCTATGAGATGGGCACGACTTGGTCAGCGGTTGTATGGATATGGAGATGGATGTGGATATGAAAGAAAAAGAATGCTGGGCAGGACTGAAGGTGATGCCCTCATGAAAAGTGAGCTTCTCTATGTTTTGTGTTGCGTACATTCAAGAGAGAAGGAAAGACTGCAAAAGACTGTGTTCGCAAATCACAAAGACGAACACTTCCGATCCCATGCTGGTGTCTGTTGAGCGCCTCGTGGTTGTTTTCTATTGCATTCATGGGGAGCGAGAAAAAAAGAAGAAAAGTTGTTTTATGTTAGGACTTTACGAACACATGAACGAGCAACACTCATGTATTGATGAATACTGGAATGAGTATCACGTTGGAAATGAAGTCTAAGACCATTGAAGAACTTTGTTTCGCAATGTTTTGATATTACAATGCAACTATTCTTGCTGAGTTATCTCGCCTAAGTTCAATGACCGCCCTGTTCCCATGCTCACTGATGGAATACTGTATCAACTAAGAAATAGCAATGCAATCAAGCCCAATTCAATTTGTCGTTCCTTCCCAGTTTCATTGGCCCTGCAATCCATCCTCGGCCCAAAACTAGCAAAACAGTCTGATTGAATGAAAGCATACGGGTCGATCGGAGTTCGTGTCCAGGTGCAGTGGTTTCGACACAGCACGTAAAAGCGTAGGTGTTATGGTTGGGAACTGTGGTAAGTATGAATAACCTGGCTGATACTGTCTTCGACCATGGGTGTTCACTGATACGGGTGTCAGTCCAAACACGATTAGCAGATGAATTCGACATCGCTCACTGAAATTTCGTCCACCATGTCGTCGCCTGCGGTGGCTGCGGGAGCAGCTGCACCATTGGTGGCGGTGGCCTCGGCGGGAGCTGCACCTGCGGCAGGGTTGTTGCCTCCCCAGTAGTCGGTCATCTCGGCATCGAGCTCTTCAGCGGTCTTTGCCTTAGGTCGAGGGTTGCGACCTTGTCGCTTGCGGTTGCGGCCGCCAGCAACCGGTCCTTTGGCGCCGTTCTTCGCATCGGCTTTCTTGACCGTGGTGGCTGACTTTGGTTGAGCTTTTGGATTGGCGCTGGTTTTGGTCAGTGGTTCTGACTTGGTCGAGCGTTTTGGGTTTGCGTACGCAACACGATCCGCAAGAGATTTGGCTTGTTTTGGTTCAGGAATCCTGCTTGCATCCACAACCACTTCGATCTAATCCGAGTCAGGTATTGTCCAGGATGCGTAAAAGAGGTGCTGCTTGCCTTCATTGGTCGCTTGTCAACGAGCATTCCATTGAGATCTTTTGCTGCTTTGGCCGCGGAGTCTGGCTGGAGGAAGACGATGTCGGCGATTCCACGGCTCTGACCAGTCTGATTGTATTGCAGAGAGACTTTCTTGACCTTGCCAACAGATTTGGTGAAGTATTCCTATTCGTCCCAGAGTGATCAGTAAAAAGGTCGAAAGGTAAATAGCAATAGCAGCTCGCGGGCGCCGTCTCAGGTGAAGTAGGTAAGAGATGTTTCCAGTAGAACATGGTCCAGGTACAAATCCTCGTATGGAGCATCAGCGAGCGCGAAACAGTCGTAAGCAGCAGCAGATTGATACGTCACAGTCCGGCCAGTTCAACCCGAGTCGAGGTGATTGAAACGTGTTCCAGTAGTGTTGTTGACATTGTCCTGGGTGAAGCGGCGAGGAGCTTGCAAGGATAGAAAGGGTGAGAATGGAAGCAGGCGTAGAGCAATTGCCACAACAGGGTTGCGGCTGGTGGAGTGCTTTGTTGTTACGATCGTATTGAGGCCAACTGGCGACGATCGTTCTGGACATAAGCACCTGTCCAACGGCTTTGTAGGCTTTTTGTGACTGAGTTTGTGAGGGTATGGCGCCAGCCAGCTGCTGGTCCTTCGAACATGGCTCCAGAACTCCCGGACTGATTGCTGACCAAGCTGAACAGGTAGAAGCTGCGCTGCTGTCGCTGAAACAAAGTGTGGTACGAACTCGCTGATGCTCCAACGGGGGATTATAGAGGAACTCGGCAGCATTTTCAGCATGTCAATCATCCTCGAGGCAGATCTGCGTCAGGTCACAGCACGGTGGCTAGCCGGCTGCGTGACATTGCAGATCGTAAGCTATACATCTTTCGACCGCAGTACATGGCTAAGAAGTTTTGCCAACGGTTTGCGGGATGGATGTTGCCTGCCTCAGACAAAGCCAGCATTTTCAGCATGGCATCATTTGTCTTGGATATGATCTTTCCGGTCCCGACATCTTCACTTCGTGCTCTTCTCATTCAACTCCATCTTCCTCGAGTGTCTAGCGAAAGGGTCGAGATAGGAGCGAAGAGATAGCAGGTGACGACGAGCGGCGATGGAAATCCAAGGTCGAAAGCCTCTTCATCAACATACCTTGATCTGGGCTTCGTTGACGTCGAATGGCTGTTAATAATTAGCTACGTGTTCCTTGGAAGGTAAGATGATCTCAAACATACCAGTCCACTGACGACAATCTTGCTTGATTTGGCTTGAGTCAAGGCGCCTGCGGTGGGCTTGATTGCTGACTTGACTGGCCTTGATGTCTTCTTGACACCACCAACGGGAGCAGCTGTACCAGTTGGCTTTCTGACCTTGCGTTGGCGGGTTTCGCGCTTCGCCTTCTTCTGGCTATCGATGATGGAATCGAGAGATTGATCTAGCCGGCCAGACATCTTGAATGTGGTAAAGTGACGGTTCGAAGGTGAGAGTGCAAAGGTGTGTATGAGATGCAGAAGCAGTCGCGCGAGTCAAGAGAGGTTGAAGAGAGCGGTTGAACTTATCGGAAAGAGTCGAAATTTTGCAGTCGACGAAATCAAGAAGAACGAATTTGTAGAGAAGAGATGGCGATGAAGACGCGCGCAAAAATTATGGTTGTGAGTGATGAGATTGAAGTGAAGAATGGAGGAAGTGACAGCGGAGGGTTGAAGATGAAGAAAGAGGCGCAAGCAGCAAGCAGCAAGCAACAAGCAAGGGGGCAGAAGGCAGCAGCCAGCCCAGCCCTTCACTGTGGAACTAGTCCGTTTTCAGTCCTATCAAAAACGTCACGTGCCTCATATGAATGAGGGAAAGGGGGACGAAGGGACGTCCTCCCCCAGCGCTTCGATGCAGCAATTGAAGCGTCTGTTCCACATATACTACTGGTATCCAGGCGAATGTCTGTAACATAGATATCGTATTCAATCCGACGCCGTCCATGTCTTATACCAATTGTGAAATGCCTGAAACAGCAAGGTACCACCAGGCAGGCAAAGTGCTTCAACTCTTCAAAGCCTCTAGCCTCCCTCGCATTTGCTCCAGTTCCGCTTCTCTGTCTTCCTCCTCCTCGACCTCTTCTTCGACCGGAGCTTGGGGGATCTGTTGCTCCGGTGTGCCCAGTCTGCCCTTCAATACCTCACCGAGCACTTTGTCGACCTCGGTCTCTGCTTCTTCGTCCTCTCCTTCCAGGAGCTCATCATTCGGTAGCGAATCACCGACCATCTCTTCGATGATGCCTGCCTTCATAAGTTCCTGGCTCAGTTCTTGCATCGTGCCCGTCAACTCCGGCAGCCGGATCAGTGTGTTGACGTCCTTCATAATGCCGGTACTGGCCTTCAGACTGCCTTGGATCTTCCGTACAGAGAAAGCTTCATTGACTTGCATTTGCACGCTCTGCAGCTGGGCTTTGCTCGTATGTAATCTTGCCGCCTGTTTCCGTACTCTGATCAACTCTCGTGCGAATAGTCGTGCTTCCGCCGTGCCTTGTTTTGCCTGTGATGGGTTCTTCTCCGCCCGCTTCGCCGACTGTTGTATTAGACTCCTTGTTTTCTGCTCGGTGACTCTGAGGTTGGTAATATCGCGATCCAATGCGCGAACATTCTTGCGGATAATGCTATCGCACTTGCGTTTCTGCGGAAGAGTCAGGCTGTTGCCATAAGGAGATTGAGGAGGCTCACCTGTTCCTGAGGGTCGGGCTTGAAGAAGACGGCCTTGAATGACTGCATTCTGCCTATGCGTTGCGACGCACTTCTTCAGGTTAGGTTGTGTATCTTGTCTGGCACTGTCTGCAGACTCTCTGGCCGTGGACTCTTCAAGCCATGTTGGTAGCAATCACACCTGGCAAACGCCGTTGGCGGTAGGATTGGACGTGTCGGCGCAGTGAAGATATGTATGTGCCTAGTAGACCGTGACAGGTACGTCAATGGTGGTATCGTCAGTAGATTGTAGGGCTGATAGGCGTGGATTGACTGCGGCAAACAACTATGCTCAGTGGGCAGTAGTTGGAGAAGCCTAATCTAAACACCGACAGGCGGATGATGACCAATTTAGGTGGGGATTTGCCTGGGCTGAAAAGCTGAAGGGCTGAGCTTTTTGACTCGTGCAGCGTTGAGTTGCAGTGCGGGATAGGCATGGCAAGTTTGGGGGGCAGTTTTTGGTTTCGACGCCATTCGTCGCATTTCGAACAGCCTCGTCTCTTAAATAATAGCCAGCCCACACACAGCACACAAACGGTGAACAAGCAGACAAGCAAGCAAAGTCACTTTCTGCTCAATTGTTCTATTTCTACATTTCAGTCCTGCTCCTTTCGCTGAACAACCCTCACTTCTTCCTGATCCAAAGTTCCAACGACCCCTCCATACCGCAGACCTGAACCTGAATATGTCTTCTTCAGTCACTCCCGAAGGTGAGTCTCTTACTCCAATGCTACCTGAGCGATTGTCCGATGATTCCCTCTATCAACAATCGCAGAGCTCTCACCACCCAGACCAATTGACTAACTCTCGTGTCCTTTAGTTCTATGGGCTCAGCGCTCTTCCACAAGCGACCCTGAGAAGAACTATGTCTACCTCACCATCGGCGTTGTCGATGTCCCACCCAAAAGTCTTAAGCTTGATCTCAAGCCTACCGGTCTGACCTTCACCGGTACGTCAGACAGCAAGAAGACAACGTATCATCTCGACATGGAATTCTACGACGAGATCGACGTGGAGAATTCAAAGACGCATCACACCCCAGCCAACATCCACTTGGTGCTGAGAAAGAAGGAACTCAAGGAGGAATACTGGCCACGACTGCTCAAGAACCCGGCCAAGGTCCACTACCTGCGCACCGACTTTGACAAGGTATGTCTATCCAGATGACAATTGCGTTCAAGAAACTGACAGTTGTATCTAGTGGGTCGATGAGGACGAACAGAACGAGGCGCCCGAGGACGATTACATGAACCAATTCGGCGGCGGCGGCGGCGGGCTCGGCGAAGACGGCGGCTTCGGAGGCATTGACTTCTCAAAACTCGGCGGCGGTGGCGGCGACATGCCAGGCATGGAAGGCCTTGGTGGAGGCGAGGACGCTGGTGGTGATGATGAGGAAGAGGATGACGATGACATGCCCGACCTGGAAGAAGACAAGGAAGAGGCTGAAGGTGATGCCAAGGGCAAGGGCAAGGCGGTCGCATAATTTCCTGGCGCTGCGACCATTGACTCATTCACGGACCACCTGAACCGATGAACACTGGCAATACATACTCAGGTATTCGACTCTATGAACGAATCCATGAAAAGCACAGAATGCCGGTCGACCAATACTACGCCACTGCCCTCGAAATTCCTGATCCGAAGCGTCCTCGTGTTATCACACTCTAGATTTGCGTTTCATGCGCCGTTGTCACGTTGTTACGAGCACGAAACAGAGTTCTCAGAAAAGCACGGAGTGTGCTTGTGGCCTCGGGGGTTTCTGCTGGGACTGCTACTTGGGTAGATAGGGACACCGAGATACTCTACTGAATGCGAAAGATTTCTACGCAAGATTCTTTCCGTCATTGACTGCTTTCAACATTGCGTGTAGCTTATCACATAAGAGGCTGTATAGGTCTTTGTTTCGAGCCCTGGTTGCTAAAGTAAACCCCGAAAGTCTCTCCGATTTTCCCTACAGTATAAGACGTAAAAGCGAGGTGAGGCCGCCACTTAGTTTTTCCTCAATACAGTACATTTTGTAAACCGAAATATGGCATCCATTTTGACCGCTCCTGTAGTATACATGACATCTCTTCCCAGCCACCCATGGAGCTCGATATGCGGTGAAGCTGCTGAGTAATGCGACTGCAATGCATTGGATCGGCTGCAAATAAGGCAGCTCGGTAATGCGGCTTATATAACCGTCAGCCCTGATTTTGCGAGAGTGGTAGGGGCCTATATCTTCCCATCGTGAGCTTCCTGGCTTTGGATCCTGATGTTCCAAACCAGTACCAGTGAGAACAGCTCATCACCGTCTCCTTCTTGACTCCCAAGCACTCATCCCCGAACTTGCGGCGCTTTCTTCACCAGATGCAACAGCGCTCATACCTCTGTCGTATTCGTCACTTCCACTCAATCGTCTCTCTTTGTCAAGCATAGCATCGAACTCCTTCTGTGCCTGGTCCTTTGCCAACTGCCGGTCTGTATCCGTCTTCGAGAACGAAAAACTGTCGCCACTAGCCTGTTCCTCCCCTCTTCGTGCGGCATACGGGTTGTCTGAAAGGCCTCGACCCGAACTGCTAGATCTCTCAGCGGGCGCACCTTCTCTACCGTCGCTGTAGGTCTGGTTTCTTTGATTGCGTATCCGCGCCCAGGCGCTTCGTTGCGGACTGTAGGTGTCGCGCGTCGCCATGTCGGGATCGTTGCCAGCAGTGGGTGATGCATCGTCATCGAAGAAGGGATCTGAAGTAGAGCCGGAAAAGCTATCTTTCGGCTGGTCACTCCGGGATCGGCTTTGTTGCGTCGATCGTGCAACTCTTCCGACTTCTCTCTCGACGTCAGATAGACCTCGGGAGACCTCAGCCCGTAGTTGTGCTTCTCGAGCCAGCATCGAGGCGTCACTGGTCGTGGCAGTATCAGTCGAGCCGTCTGTGAAAGTGTTGTCTCCACTGTAGTCGCTCTGATGGTCGTCCATAACGTCTTGCTGCGTATCTCTATAATATGCCTGAGTATCAGGCTCAACAGATTGACCGTCTTGCTGCCTCTGAGACTGTGGTCGGGGTTGGGCTCCAGAAGCGACTTCTCTGACTCTATTCGAGGCTATCCGTTCTAGATTACCCTTCAGACTGGCCATGAGTTCTTTCGTGCGGTCGTCGCTGTTCAACCCTGTGTAGAACACCGTGTTGCCTATTGCTGAGAATATGGGCCTAGCAATGAAGATGCCCACAACGGTCCAGACACTCACACGTGTAGCTCGCCAGGCAAATAGCGCGCTTTGTCCTCTCAAGATCGGCAGATACCGATTGGGAAAGTTCTGGTACCTTTCCAAAGGCTGAGCAGATCTAAAGGGAAATTTCATCCACTCACGGTTCCTTTGAGCGATGACGCCTCCAACCAGGACGCCGACGGCGGTTCCTGTAAGACTGTACAGCATTTTCTTGGAAGTGTGGTAGGCGTAGCCTTCCGCTTCTCTTTGATTCAAGGGTCTTCCCATTATGTTCTCGGTGCCCCGTATAAAGTCGATGACCTGAGTCCCTGCGTTTCTAGTCCTCGATGGACCACCAAATAGCGCCCACCTGGAGAATGTGCCTAGCGGCATGGATTCGAAGGCCAGATGATAGGTGCGTGGTATCCCGTTGATCTCATACCCTATATGCAAGGTTTCGGGCTCGACAGAAACAGAATATCTGGAACGAAAGTTCATGATTTCAGCGATACCGGCTGGTCGGGTAGGTTCGCCAGGCTGCACAGGCCGGGCACCAGGGCCCAACGACGGTGGCAGGTTCGAGGAAGAGCGTTCGGGAGAGACCATGGTCAAAGAAGATGCTCAGTCATGGGCTAGGAAGCTGCGGTTCTGAACCTCACGCCATATACGAGGTGTCAATCTTGATACATGAACCGCCTGAGTAGGCAGCAATAGTCGTGATGAGTCAACCTGTACGGGAGAGGCAAGTAGACGGTGATTGCGGTATATTTGAACTCGTGCTCTTCACCCGCAGCGTGACGTCGGTGATTTTCCCCACGAAACCTCCGACGTTCAAACGCACCATGAAAAGATCCTGACTTCAAGCACGCCCAATTCAATACAGAGTCACGCCCCACGATTTAATCACTCTTTCATTCATTTACGAGTCCCGACAAGTCCACGTCAATCCCTCTTGTTATCAGCTCGTTTGCTTGAGGCCGCCACCTCAGACCAAGTCGCATAATCTAGCCCTAGAGGTCGCTCGCCAGTTAAAGTCGCCGCAGTTTTTGCACATTTTATTTTGTCCGCCCATCATGGCGCCCAAGGGAAAACAGGCTGAGCCTAAGAAGGCGAGAGCCACAGTCGATGACAAGACCTTCGGCATGAAAAACAAGAAGGGTGGGCAGGCACAGAGACAGATAGCCCAGATGCAGGCACAGGCAAAATCGAATAAGAGCCCCGAAGAGAAGAAAAAGGAAGCCGAGAAGGCACAGCGGCTGAAGGAGAAGGAGGCAGCTGAAAAGGCCAAAGCGGAAGCCGCCGAATTGTTCAAACCCCTGCAAATTCAGAAAGTGCCCTTCGGCGTGGATCCCAAGACTGTTCTCTGTCAATTCTTCAAGCAGGGGCACTGTGACAAAGGGAGGAAATGCAAGTTCAGCCATGATCTTGAAGTGGAAAGGAAAGGGACCAAAAGGGACCTTTACCAAGACACCCGAGAAACGCAGAAAGAGGAAAAGGAAAAGGACAAGATGGACGACTGGGATGAAGAGAAGCTGCGACAGGTTGTATCCAGCAAACACGGCAATCCCAAGACAACGACGGACAAGGTTTGCAAGTTCTTCATCCAGGCTGTTGAGGATGGAAAATATGGTTGGTTTTGGACATGCCCCAATGGTGGCGATAAGTGCATGTACAGACACAGTCTGCCGCCTGGGTATGAAGATGTCCACCTCCTGCTATTCGCACTTGACTAATCTGATCATAGATTCGTACTAAAGACCAAGGAGCAGCGGCGTGCCGAGAAGGAGCTTATGGACAAGTCGCCTCTAAACACTCTCACACTAGAAGATTTCCTGGAATCTGAACGCCACAAATTGACGGGTACATTAACACCAGTAACGCCTGAAACATTCGCCAAATGGAAGAAAGAGCGTCTCGACAAGAAAGCTGCCGAAGAACAGGCCAGACAAGCTAAGGAAGCTACTGGCAGAGCGATGTTTGAAAGCGGCAACTGGAAAGATTCGGAAGATGAGGACAGCGACGACGATGATGATGTTGATGAAGAGGATGCTCCGGGGGCCTGGAATCTCGAAGCCATGCGGAAGGAGACCGAGAGGATAAGGGCTCTGAAGGAAGAGCAACGATTAGCAAAGGCCAACGGCGAGCCTGTACCAGATCAAAACAGCGATGCGGAAGGCAGTGCAGATGGATCTCAGGCGGGTGATGGCGACACAGGAGACGGACAGGAAGAAAGCAGCGGCACTCAAGAATAGTATCGGAGGTTAGTTTTCGAAATCAGCATCTTTTAGCGACAAGTCCTCTGGACGGGAGGCTTCATGGGGAGTTCGTGGGCATAGCCAGCGAGGTCATGAAGACGAAGAGAATACGAGTATGATATATGCTCCTGTCTTGGATGGAACAATGCTATTCTGGTTGACTGGCCATGGGCGGCCTCCTTGGTGGTTATGACTACATGTCTGGAGTTGGGTACGCCCAAGCAACGTGTATATTCTTGACAAGGCAGTATCGAGTTGCTGGATGCTGTCCATAACCGCTGTCAACCATGAGTACATATCGTCGGCGCACTTACGGTCATTAATGTGAGGAATCAAACTTAGATGTCATCCTTCCATGCTTCAACCCTACCAGGTACTCTGCTTTTCCCCGCAAAAATATTCTCCGCAATTTGACGATGAGTGCAGACATCATCAACCTTGGTCTGCACCACTAATAGGTCGCTACCCACCTCCCTGGCCTGTTCAGTCGTGTGCGCAACAGCTGTCGTTATCGCATGTTGTGCTCTCAGCTGTGACACGTCTTTTCAGCAGCGCCTATTCCATTCCTCTACTTCGAGCTCCAAGTGTCCTGCTCTGGCAACGACCCGCATTATCTAACGGACATACCACTATACGCGAGCATAAACACCAGCAAGCTGCAAGAGCTGTGTATGAGTAGTCGAAGCTTCATTTGGTCCACCCGCCCAGCAAACGTTCGCCAACGTCGAAGCAATGTCCCATCCACAACCTCCACCACAAAGCTCAATACCGGGCTACCGTCCGACCCCGTTTCTTAGGTTCGTCCCATATTCCAAAGTGCTCCAAAAAGCGAACACAGCTAACAGCGTTGCGATGCAGCCGTGGCAAGAAATTCCTCCTTGTCTCAATCTTCGTCGTCCCTATAGCAAGCTATGCCTGGCTCAAACGCCTCGAAGCCCGATCTCGAGAGCAGACGCGCCTCCTCGAGGAAGAAGGACGACGGAACTGGATCCGCGAGAACCAGAAGTTCACGAGGAGAGATCTCAGTGTCGCGGTAGGGAGAAGCGGCGGCGGTGTATGATGAGTGACAGCAAGAAGACCCAGTCCAGCCATCAAAGCACGGAGTGCAACTATACACTCTGAGCAGAAAGCAATCAATCAGAACGACCATAACGAACACCGGGCGGCGAAATACGACCGAGGCCAGCAATGTCCGCTCAACAGATATGCTGGAATTCTCTATATCAAAGCTGCTCAGAGGTTACGGCCGGCTTACAAGAGCTCCGCGATGTCCTCATTCTGCCGATGGGGCAGATTTAAATCGAAATCCTCGCTTTCACTTGCGACCCGTCCGACGATGCAATTCAGTTCGCCTGCCACAGTCGAACTCGGAAATCTGTCTGGCAACCGATGTGTCTCGAGATGCGTGATGAACGCATGCAACCCTATGAACATTGGAGCCATACTATCCGTTCTGCGCGCATCACCGCTTGTTCCCAATGAAGACCGTTGCTTGTTATCGAGCCAAGCCTTGGTGGCTCCTTCCGCAAGACAGAGATAGCAGCCATACTTATCAGTGACATTGGACAGGTCACTCTTGCTGGATTTGTTGGATACGTGGCTTTTGGCAAGAAAAGCCCACCGGTACTTGATGCCTCCTGGAGATATTCTGATCTTTGTGTCAAACGTCTTTTCGCGCTTTACGGCACCACGTCCACCGCTTGGCAATGCCGTCGATATGGTTGCGGGTCCTGCAAAGCTGCATTTGGTGCATCGAAAGAACCACTTCTCCCCCTTGTCCCCCTGTTTGTGGTGAAGCACGAAGCCCTTTTTCCTACTTCCAAGTTGTTGTCGTACTGCACCTTTGCAAAATCCTGCCAGATTCGATTCACTTGGAAGTTCAAGGTCTGACCTGACCACTCGAAGGGGGGGAGAGCGATCATGCTGCACTCCCGCCTTCGCAGACGATTTCTTCTGGACGACATCGACGATACCTGGTGGCAAGGCTCTTCTCAGAGAAAATCCGCCGGCCCTAGACGATCCCGAGTGCGAAGACCGAATTGACAGGCGCCTTACGATTGAGGAGGTCGTGGGCACCTACAGACGTCAGCTCATGGCATCCGAAGGCATTCCACCTTCGAAACGTACCCTACTTGGGTGAGAATCAGCCATGAAAACGGACGTGGACGTGGCAGGCACGCCTCGACCCCGCAGTTGCTGCCATGGATCTCTTGCTTGACTGCACGATGTCTGCGAACCGTTCTGCTGCACATGCGGGTGACGCAGCTGCAACGATGTCGATGAAACCTGAGGAAGGTATTCTTGAGCTGCAGATGTATCGACAACCTCCAACGTACTGTGATCAAGATTGAATAGGAGATTCTGGCTTCGCCCGATGTTCCGCGTTTCCACCGACGCATCTGCATGGTGAGCCGATTCTTGTCGAGGCTTATGGCCTGTCACTTTGGCAGAGAGGTCAATAGGAGGCGGCGCAGCTGCATCAATGTATGGCCAAATCCTGTCGACGGCAAAGCCATTGGGCCGATCGACCTTTTGCGAAATCCAGCCGCCAACGGAAGGACCTTTAGATTCGCCATTCCTCTCTTGGCCCTGCATCACATTTCCCCCTGCAGTACAGCTCCCAGCTCCACGCATTTTATCTTGCAAGGTCTCGGAAGGCATCGTGGATGCTGCGTGCGGCGGAGGTCCACTAGGCGAGGTTCGATGATGGCCAATCCTGGGTCGAGAGTTGTGCGTGGTATAGGAAGTCGTCGATTGGGCCCCATCACCAGATGAGTATGTTCTCTGGCTGTCCGAGCGAGGCACCGAGCTCGGACTTCCGCTGTCTGAATGATCCAAGTGGTGTCTGAAGATCTGTTCTCTGAGCGCCTCGGCTGTGGACATCCTCTGGTAGAGCTGGCCCAGACAAACTATGGCACTTGTTCGGCTGTTGTCGGACGTCTCCTTCAGCAGGCGAAGGTCCAGATCAACCTCTTCCATGAAGACCTCGTGCAGATGCGAAATGACCGCCTTTTGTAGGGTGATGACAATGTCTTTGATCTGCTCCCGTGCCATGGCATCTCCGCGGATGTACGTCTCCCCAAACCGGCGTACATCATGGTCATGCTGACTTTGGACATTTACGGAACCCAGAGCAAGCGAGTCTTCGAGCTCTTTCGTTGACGTCAGGCTAGAGCCTTCGGATTCTGTCTGCTTTTCTTTGAGTCGCTGTACAAGCCCCGCAGCATCGCGATACGCGGCAATGACTAAAAGCCATAAATGTCAGTCGGCACAGCATGATCGCGGCAGTCAACCTGCAGCGGGCGGCAAATGCGACAACTTCCCGGACTGATTCCGGGAGGATTGTGCATTGAGAGTGCTGAGACTCACCTGCTCGGACGCACGACTCTATCGACAAGACGTCCATGATAAGCAGCCTTCTCTTGTTCTTAATGATCTTGCAATGCTGTCATTTTGTTGGGCGATGAATGAACAACACGTTTTCTGCGGAAGCCTGGGCTGGCGCATCAGGACTTCGGGTCATGCACACAGAGGAACGAAACGCAGGAAGAAAAGAGGAAGAGAAGTCACAGCAGGGAGAAGCTCCGGCCTTGCAAGACGTGCGGCTGAGTTGAGTTTGTTGCACGATCGGATGCCGAGTTGCTGAAGGTGACACAAACTACAGGTCACAATCCACAGGTCCGGAAGTGTGGTTATGGGTCGTACAAGTACAACCCGAGAGCCACGAGTATGGAGCTGGCTTGGATCACCTACCTACAGATACGAGGCTGCAAGGAGAATGTATAGAAAGGTAGCAGGTGGACGGGCCATGTGCATCTTGTCGGTTCTTTTCGTGTACGCCGTCCGAGCCTCCTCAATCCGAAAAAAGAGGCAGCAGGCGGACATGAACATAGCTGGCAAGTAAGCAGTGCAGGGACTTGCACCACACTCGCGTCCAATTGGCCTCGGTCAAATATATGCAAGCCAGACGCGAAGCTGGGCATGCAAGTCCGGAGCGATTTACTGCAACAATCCTGTAGACCTCAAGTCTCTATAACAAACACTGCGCAAAAACATGGATTTATTCAGCCAGAACTATAAAGCACACATGGCTTGCAAGGTGTTCCGATTATGCCTAGAACCACTGGCAATTGAAGGACGCCAGGCGATGGAGAGACCCATCATTACCGCCAGGCTTGGCATGCCAAGACTATTTACAATCGCGACAAGGACGCGACGGCGACGACTATGCTGGGTAGTACTTGCATGACGCGAGGATCGCAATATTGAACATCGTGATTGCGGACTTGAGCATTGAGTATTGAATCAAGTTTGCGAGATACATCATGGACGACAGCACAACACACAACGACTCACGCTCGACGCTTCTCAACCTGACGGGACAAGGCTCGTCAGGGGTTTCTCCGCTCGAACAGGAAGTGCTGGACGAGTATGAGCGGTTGTCAGGAAATATGAAGGAGGTACGTCACGTCCCACATGAGTGTCGAAGGAACGGCTCAGAGCCGACATAGAGCGATGGAGATTGCTGGTGTGAAAGAAAAAGCCGCTGACTTCGCTACTAACAGCTCTCATCCACACTCGCGACATTGTCGAGCGGGCCTATGACTCTCGAAATCGCAGAGGGGCTGCGCCTGCTCGAGAGGAAAGTGGCGAGCGTGTACACTTTGATGAAGGCCAGTGTGTACAGCATCGTGTTGCAGCAGGGTCAGATGGATGGGATGGATGAGGGAGGGTTTGATGGAGATGCAGACCAGGGCAATGGGTGAAGTGATTTTGATGATTTGTTATGAGACTACGAACATGAGGTGAACGAGTCAACGGCTTGTACCCACTGGACACGACGAATTGTGCCAAACGCACGCGACGAATGAATTCCTGGGCAGATGGCAGGAGTGTTACCATAACGGACAGCGTTCGGATCGGTTACTTCACGAAGATTGGACTGCAGAAACAGTCAGCCGGCTCATCACAGATACCACACTACTTGGACTCGATGTATGATACAAGGAACGTCGACATCGCCGTCTAACATCGATCTCAAGACAGATGTTGGATTACCGAGATAGTCATCTGGCTATGGGGAAAGTGATATGATACAAGAAACAGCCACTGGGCTCGAACATCTAAGCGCCCACTCTATACCCGCCCGGCATAGTACACTTTTCGAACATCGACCAACTTCTTTCCCCGGGCTCTGGCGATGTCCTCCGGATGCTTTTGGCCCAACAACGCATGAATTGTCGCTTTGATAGTGTTCATCGGGTTTCTCGATCGGGTCACTCGAGCAGCGAGATCATGAATACCGGCGCACTTGCAGATTTCCCAGATGTACTTCTGGCAGCGGAGTCCGAATCCTGTCCTTTTAGTTAGTCTTAAGGGACACTGACCATACGCTGAAAGGATCTTACCGGGTGGTCTGGCATACAACTCCAACTCTGTTGCACTGACTTTGGCGCTGAGATCGCCGAAGGTGGTTCGGTCTTCGTAACGCATGATAGGCTGCATGTTTCGAATGGCACGGTATTGGCTTTGCATGATGGCGTCTGCAGTTTCCTCTCCTTTACCTTCTCCTATGCCAATCAATCCGTTTCGATTTCCAGCCACAGTAAGGAAGTAGGTTTTGTGAACTTTCCCGAGCCTCGTCTGGTTGCTGACAGAGTTGCTAAAGATTGTCTTGACTCGAAGATTTGCCAGGTCTGATTTGTTATATCCAGTCATCTGCATTAGTCGGACCACTGCAGGCGAGGGTGGCTCCTTGGGGGCTGCGTCTTCGTCCCTGCGACGGTCGTCCGTCCGCTTCTTTTTGGGTTGTGGCGATATTTTGGGCAAGCCTGGAGCCATGGCTGTGGGGGGACGCCTCTCTGCTTCTTCCTTTCCGACCGTCAATCGTAGATTCTCATCAAATCGATCCCATATCTTTGTGTCAAAGTCATTTTCATGTCTGGGAGCAGGTATCTCGTGCATGAGCTTGACCAAGTCTTCTTCGAATTCATCTTCCGTCTTGAGTCGAGAACTGTCGTCCAGGTTCGTCCAAGGGTGTCGCACTGGCTTGTCAACTACCGGGTCAACCTTCGAGAGGTCGTCGTAGTATTTGATCTTCCAGGGATCTGTCCGATTCCCCGTTTGGCTTTGTAGTTTCTCGGGGTCAATGAGTTTTCGCGCGGCTTCGATCGCCGCGTGTTGCTCAGGAGGATATCTCTGCAGGTCGGGGGAATTCTGGGCACTGGGAAACTCCGCAGCGGCCGTGTTGATGTCTATCTGATTGGCGGTGGCCCTGACGCTGGGAAATCGAGGTTTTCGTTTCTGGTGGATTGGAGAGGAGTGAAACTGACGGCGGGCGAGCGACGCAGGGCGAGACGACCGCGAGAAGAGACAGAAAACACACTCCGATGACCGGGCGACACTCATAGTGGCGCTCGTGCAGCTCGAAGCCGCAATGATAGAGATGGACAAGTTGGGTGCAACGGCGGGTAAATTGTTGCTGCATCTCAATGAAGCTCAAATGACTTTCCGCGAAGCTCAGCCTTGTCTTGGCAAGTCCGAGGACGAGGCTGTGCGGGTCCATTGGCCGACTCGAGTATGCGAAAACATGCCGCTATGGACTACGCGATCAATATCTAACTCCCACCTAGCACCTACATCTTACATTTTGCCAACACAAAGTCTATTGCTAGAATGCGACGTCTATGCACCTGATGAGCACCTAATGACGAACTAATATTTCACAGCAGCAACGGACTTCGCCCAAACCATTGTGCTCGAACACCTAGGCACCTAGCCAAGTGCTGCTAATACGGCAAGGCATTTGTTCTTGAAGGAATTTCCCGGGCATTAACATGAACTTGGCACAAGAAAGACACTAGCACTCTTCGGGACAATTCCACCTCCTTTGCATTTTTTAGATGACAATCATTGCGCCTGATGCTCCCTTGGCTGCTCGGATATTTGCGATTATACAGGTCAGAGACCGATCGATTCGCTGCGGAGCCCCTTCTTCTGCTGCAGGGGCGCAACATGTGCGGAAGAAACAACTAGGCCGCCTACACGGTCTACACTCTCAATTATCCGCTAGCCAGAGCATAGCAGTGCAAGAAACGAGGATCCACCAGACCTTTGTAGACTGTTTCGCACACCAGCTAGAAAAGTCCCATTGGCAGCGAGTCAATTGTTCTGCAAACCAATCCATCAAAAAAGAGAAAACGATGGACAACCCTCCGCGATTCGTGATCGGGCACCATGACCCAAAAATTCCAATCCCAGTCACACCCGAGACGATACAGGATGCGCACGCAGCAAATGTGGGATGGAAGTCTCTTCTCAGTCTATTGCAATACTGACGGTGCACAGTATGATATGGTGACAACGCCAATCACAACTCCACATTTTCATTCCAGGGTCTTGACTCTCCTCTCTTCATCTCTTTCTCGAAATGACGTCGAGTCTGGTGAAGATATTACCCAATCCCGGAACGCTTCTCCAGTCGTTATTCCACCTCTAGTACCAGCAGATACGCCGTTGACCCCGAACGAATCTATCAGCCAGATCATCGCAGTCACAAGCTCATGGATTGATCTGAGCTCGCCTGACCCAATCATTGCCGATGTCTCGCGACAAGTCCTGAGGTTGGAGTTGGCATATGCTGCTTTCTGCGGAGTCACATACGTTCTCATTCCAGGGCCTCGCTTGCGTGGTCAAGGTGCAGTCAATACCCAAGTTGCTCAGTATGCCCGTGCCATTCTGGAAGGTATCAGCCAAGGCCCTTACATGCAGCTATACATCTGGCTGCCTATGATCGATCATGTAGACGAGCAAGAAGACCAAATGGGTGATTTGGCGCCCTTTGCTCGCCAGCAGTTCTTGGATCCAGATGAGGCCGAAACAAGGAGGTTAGATATATTCGGCTCCTGGCAGGCTTGGGACATGATTAGATCGATATGTAAATATCCATCTAGAATGTGTGTAGGTAAGCATATTGAATCGTTTACCCTCAAACAGCGACTGGCCCCTTTCTCCGCTCCGAACATCAACTGACATCTCGTTTAGCACTATCCATACCGAAACTTCTACCACCAACACCAGTCCAGTCTCGATGGTACTCCGAACCAGTTCGCCTCATCACCCTCGACGCCAAAATCTTTGCGAAAAACCCCAAACTCTACCCTGTCCTACCTCGGGCACATCAAGCATTCATAAGTCGTTTCGTTTCACTTCGAACTCCACCTTGGTTCCTCCTCTGCAACGTCGGACCAATTCCAGCAACAACAAACACCCCCAATGGTGCCAACGGAACGACATTTCCAACTCTGGCAGAGGCGACAGAGAATCCGCACATTAAGGACCCGACGCCACATCTATCTTACATGCGAAATTTGCAGAACAAGCAACCCGTCCCGACCGCTTTAGATCGCTTTGGTGCCGGATACCAAGACTACCTTCAAGCGCCACTGCAACCACTGACCGTCAACTTGGAAAGCATCACGTACGAGGTCTTCGAAAAAGACCCCATCAAGTATGCCTGGTACGAGCGAGCAATTGCCCGCGCCCTGCACGACTGGATCGAGCAAGGCAAACCGACATCCAATCCAGACGGTCGAGTCGTGGTAGCCGTGGTCGGCGCCGGTCGAGGTCCGCTCGTCACCCGTGCCCTCAAAGCAAGTGAAGATGTCGGTGTCGAGATCGACATGTGGGCTCTCGAAAAAAACCCAAACGCATTCGTCCTGCTCCAGCGCCACAACGAGACAACCTGGAACCAGCGCGTCAACCTGGTCAAGTCCGACATGAGAACATGGCGTGGCCCACTCCAGCCAGCAAGCTCTAAACCCACCCGCCGGATCTACAATACCGAGGACGGCACGCACGATCACAACGAAGACACGAAAGACGCAGCACCCGGCACCTTTACGGGTTCTCCATCTCTAGACTCCACATATCTTATGGCCACCAGCAACCCAACCTCTGCACCGACACCCTATAAGATCGACATTCTGATCTCCGAGCTTCTAGGCTCATTCGCCGATAACGAGCTCTCGCCCGAATGTCTCGACGGCGTGCAACATCTGTTAAATCCCGTCCACGGCATCTCCATCCCAGCATCATACACAGCGCACATTACACCCATCGCCGCGTCCAAACTTCATTCAGACATCATGCACGGTATGAGCCCGACCAACCCCAGCGCCGCGGAAACGCCGTACGTAGTCATGCTGAACGCCATCGACTTTCTCAGCACAACTACCCCTGAACCGTCGGCAACAGAATCTCACCCAACATCGCCAACACCAACGTCCCCATCTACTTCGGGGCAAGCAACACCGTACTCCAAAGCCCATACACCGCGACGCACTTCGCAAACCCCTGCACCCGCACAGAATCAACCATCAACACCAATTCCCGTGATAGGCACAACATGGTCCTTCCACCATCCCAACCCCTCCCTCCCTCCCATGGTAGACGGCACACCCAGCAACGCGCACAACGCACGCAGCTCAACCCTCACATTCTCCGTGCCCAACCGCGGCACTTGCAACGGTCTAGCCGGATACTTTGAAACAGTCCTGTACCGGGGCGTCGAGCTCTCCACGAATCCTAACACCATGGACGCCAAGAGCGAGGGTATGATCAGTTGGTTTCCCATATATTTCCCGCTGAAGGTATGTCCACCAAACCCCTTTTCCCGCACTACGTGTTGACCCCCTACTAATGAAATGTGGTGTTTAGGCTCCGCTCACTGTGCCTGATAACGCGGAACTAAGCGTGACGATGTGGCGGAGGACCGACGATCGAAGGGTCTGGTATGAGTGGATTGTTGACGCGTTCATATACTTACCGTCATCCACTGCAAATGGCAAGGCAGGCGCGATGTCTAGAGGTCCGAAAGTACGCGTCGGTGGGAGTGAACTGCACTCGTCGGAGAAGGAGGCTTGTTTGATGTAGAGCTCGACCACTTGTTTGAGTGAGTCTGGTTCGTCGGCCTCTCTCGGCGTGGTGGTGCAAAAAAGGAGTATGGCCAGCTGTACGATCAGTCCCTTTCCGGGCCAGCCTGGACAGCCCAGGTCTTAAGTAAGCAAGTGATGGGCCACTGTATGATAAAAGACACTGAGAAGGGATGTGTAAACGAATACTGCCATGGTCTAACTGGCCCCATGAGTCTATCTCTATACAATTCAGTATTCACACTCTGACATCTTTATGTACCATCGGTTGACGATGTGTACATCCACACTGCATTCTTCCTTGGCCCAACCTTACCGCACGATCCTAAGCGGTCCCATTGACCATCCTATTCCGTTGAGGAACCTCGAGCTTAATATCTTCGGGCTCCGCCGTCTTGGAAATGACCGGGATCTCCAAACTCTCAGTACTTCCCATCAAGCTCTTTTCCAATTGCCCACTGACCGCTTCCCTACTCCCTCCATTCGCTTGAGTCTCCTTCTTCGACGACTTATCTTCTCCGGTCAACCCACGTCGAATGGCAAGCACACTGTCGACAATCACCGCGTCGATACCCTGCTTGACCTGCAACTTGACCTTGGCCGAGTCGTTGTTGAGTGTACCATAGCTGACGCAGACCAGACCACTCTCCTTGACGACGCGAACAAGTCTGGGCGCAGCCACGAGTGGCTCCGCTGCACTCACTACGCCCAGTAGATTCCACCGACTTGCGAAGCGAACGGCTTCCTGGAGGCTGGTCCCGCGAATGTCTGCAATCGGTGACGTGCCCGCATCTGTCAAGAACAAGACCGGGATACTTGGCTGCTTGAACGAGAGCAAGAGACATATATCCGGATTAAATGACGAGAAGATGATGTTGCGGCCTTTGCCGAGGTCATAGACCTTGGCCAGGACTGTGTCGACGAACGAGTTGAGCTCAACCGCATAGGTATCCATCTCTTCTTCCTCACTCTCAGAAAGCATGGGATATTTCATCTCTATGTTGAAGCCAACGTTTGATGGCAGTTTGATGAACATCTCTTCCAGCGTGGCGAATGGCGCTTGAATGTGATTACCACGGCTATTGCCCTTGAACCCTTTCTTCTTGAAGTCTCTGGTATGCTTCATGCGCTCATCCATGTCGACTGATTCAGTGATGTCATTGCCACCAAGAGACATTGATCGAACTCTTGATGATCTCGACTCGCTGTTCTTCAGGTGGCCGACTTTGGGGTTTTCAAACGGCACTGGTGAGGCTGGCCGCGAGTGACGGGGCGTGCGCATGTCATTAACATGCAGGAATTGTTCGAGAGTGAGGGTGTGCACAGGAGCGTCAATGCCTGTTTCGCTGACTAAGAAGTCATGGTAGATGACCGGGACATGATCTTTCGTGAGTTGTACATCAAATTCGACGTATGAAGCTCCCAGGTTGGCGGCAGCAATAAAGGATTGAATGGTGTTTTCGCCGAGCTGCAATGACCGTCTGCCAGCACCGAAGTTCTTTCCAAGTCCACGGTGACCGATGACCATGGTCGATGACATACTTTTCCAGTACGTCTGATTTTCTGTGATAGACATATTTGGATGTTGGAAAGGTGTGATGACCAAGAAATTGAAGGTCACCGAGCCGATGACTTCGAGGTCGCTAGCTGCAATAATTGGAACTGTGACATCGCCCTGTAAGGGCATTCTCTTCGTCCCTAGGCTTGCCTTGATGGTCGAGAGAAGTGCAACACCTCTTCCGACAATACGCTCCCTCGATCCAGCGTATGTTGGGATAAGATCAAAGAGTATTTTGACGCTAGACGGATCTGAGGCATGGAAAACTATCGGTTCCGTCGAGATGTTATCATGGACGGGAAGATCAATGACCTCTGCTTCGCCTTCTGCGCCCTTGGCAGACACCACAATGGACAGTGCGGTGTCCAGCTGTGTAGTATGCACATTCGCCATTGGGATTCTGTCGAGATGGACGGGACGGGTATTCTTTCGTGTATCCATTGTACCCAGGCTGACCAAAATCATGCTTCTGTCCGTTAGATAACGATGACCAAAGGTCTTGACAGGTTCACTGATTTTGACTGTCTGCACTTGAGATCCGATGCCATTCGAGTTTCGCTCGGCCAGAGACGAAGAGACTGATGGTGGAGAGGTTGACATGACGGAAGAGTCGGAGTCTGCGTCAAGGTCTGGCATAATGCTCGCGAGTCTTTGAGCAATGTCAACATGACCCCTCAGAGCAGCGTGCTCCTTTGCATTCCAACCCGAAGAGTCGAGCTTTTCGAGGTCAGCTCCATGTTCGATAAGCAATTCCACAATAGGAAGATGGCCATCTACACAGGAGATGAACAAAGGTGTCCAACCATATGTGCTTTCACAAAGTTCCGTATTCGCTTTCTGAATGTCAGAACCTTCAAGAAGCAGTTTCGCACATTCAACGCGGCCGAATCTAGCGGCGACGTGAAGCGCGGTATCGCCCTGTTCGTCCTGATAATTAACATCCACCCCTGCATTGACCAAAAGACGGACAATGTCGATGAAGTTTGCTTTTGTGGCCAGAGCCAACACTGCGGACGACTTTTCAGATTTTCGACGAATGCTGGAATTGGTAGCCACACTTTCCTCCGCAGCAAGGAGTGCTTGAGTCGTTAAAGGATGACCACCAATGGCACTGAGATGCAATGGTGCCCAACCTTCATTGTCCTGCCACTCCGGTCCATCAATACCCTCGGAGACATCAAACAATTTCCAGGCTTTGAGATGCTCAATGATGATCTCACACATCACCCTCACACCATACTCCGCGGCGAAATGCAGTGAAGTGCGTCCAGAAGTATCCCTGGACAACAGGGCAGATCGCTGAACAGGCTGCAGGTTGTCGAGAAGAAACTGTAGAAAAGAAATTGGTTCGTCTTCATGAGTGAGAATCCGAGCTCGCTGATCGTCCTGCACCACCGAGCGTTTGAACGGCACTGAAGGAGCTGTAGCAGGAGTGATGAAGTTGTACAGCTCTGTTTCCGGGTCAGGGAAGGATTCAGCAGCCGGACCCTGGTCAGCATTGGCCTGCTTTCGGCCGATCGAAATGACTAGTCGATGGATGCAATTACGTCGATTTATGTCGTCTTGCTCATCCAGAAAGACAATCTCGCCCAACAGATATGCCGTGCATGCCCGACTACGGCTAGATATGGCTCTTTGCAGCAGAGTCTTGTAAAGCTGTTGCAGCGTTGGTTCCGAAGTGTCCGCACCGGGACTGACGGTCTGTAGCCATTCTTGCAGTCGTTTCGCATCGTCTTGACGAATCTTGGCCTCGACCTGTGCCAGCTGCTCGGTAGGAATGTTCAACGATGGACGCGAGGTTGTGCGTTTGAGGGAGGCCGAAGAGATGGAAGCAACGTCGTCGTTGTTGGTGGAGGCGGCGATATCGTTGAGGATAGATAGCCAATCGTTTATTCTGTTTAGCGAAGCGAACAGTTGTGCATTGGTTGCAAATGCGGAAGGATCGACCTTGAGTTCAAGATACCTCTTCTGCGCATGTGCTGCAGGTATCCTCTTGTCCAACTTTTTGGTGATCTTTATAAATCCTCTTCTGTTCACTTCTCCGTACCATTGTAGTTTCCGCAGCTGACCGCGTAGTTCTAAGAGCGCGGCCAGCAGATCTTCTCTTTCATCCTGGTCGAGTTGTGCAGCGGCATGGGCAGAGACGCCGTAGCGTTCCTCCAGGAGTTTCAAGCGACGTGAGAAGTCCTGGAACTTTTTGTTGTAGAAATGGTCTACATCTTCGAGGTTACGATCCAGCGTATGGAAGAATCCTAAACAATATGAGCATTGCCCGGTGTCCTACGTCACTTCGTCCTACCAGCAAGATCGAGGCTTCCATTCTGCTTTTCACCCTCAGCGGCGGCTTTGATCAGCTTCTTCAACGCTTTGTAGTTGATGTATGCTGAAGCCCATTCAGGGACCTGGTTTCGGGGAAGGTTGCGACCAAACTTCATGGTGCAGTCGATGTGATATGAGATGTCAGCACGACGTGATAGCGAGGCTAGTGGTAGCAGCTAATGACGAGGGCCATGAAAAGGTGCTTATTAGAGCAGATCCAAGTCTCTAATGCGCACGCGACGGACTGGAACGAAAGGATGAAAGCGTGAGCCTCTGGCCATGCTTTGGGTGTTTCCACAAACAAGCACGTGCAGGTCGGGAGTGAAGGTCATGCAAGGGATGGAACGGGTCGATATGCCTCTCTCTGGACCGTCGGTAAACGCGGAGGAACTTGGTGAGTGAAGACTCTGATGAGAAATTGTGGACAAGTGAATAGAGAGAAAAAGAGATGTGAAAGGGTGCGTGGACTTGATCCTGGACATAATTCGTTAGTTTCGCAACAACGTCACCGCTGATTGGACATTGTTTCCATATGCTGTACGACTGTGAATTCACCGCCAACCCTGATTTCCCTGCTTTGGGAAGAACAACCCGACCAGCAGTGATCACTGGGGCAGAGATCCAGCATTCAGATAGAGTCAAGCATGGGTGAGCTGTCATTTGATGAAATGCATAAAAGGCGAATATGGCGATCAATAAGAGCAGTCGTCCAACTCATATACACAAGACCATTCCACTTTTGATTCGCTGTATATCTGTACATACGCCCTTTGGTCTTCATATCAGACGGACGCCCTAGTATGCTCAAAAAGACTGTAACACTGACTTCGGTCCGCCATTTTCCCATAGAGGAACAAGCCCATCTTACTTTCAAGGTCTTCCCACGCATGTTTCATTCGTCCGTGTGAGAACACCCAAAACGCCACTGCAAACGAGACACCTCGTCTCGAAAGCGGATCCACAATGCAGCCATCAATGTCCATTCATATGCCCTCCATCGTGCATCATAATCGTATCTTCATCATCGTGGTGCAGAGTGACACTGTTGAATTCGAGAAACGGGTCGGCAATCTCGCCACCAGGGGTAGCCATACCCGAGTCGAGAGGAACACCCTTTAGACGGCTTGCCGAAGTTCCAATGTCCACGCTGCCACTGTCCTTCACCGTTCGGAAGTTCAATGTGTCAATGGCCCGGCCTTGGTGAGGGATCATGGGCGGCTTCATATGCCGCAGTAGTGCCCAGGTGATAGGCCGAAAGAAGGGATGGTTCTTGACGTCTGATGCGCCTGCGCGGGATCCCAAACGTTTGACCTCATCCTTGATCAAGAGCTTGCGAATCACGGATTTGCAGAGGCTAGGCACTGTCAGCTATTTCCCGACACATATGTCGCTGATGGGCAGGTACTTACTTGCTGACTTGTGTCGAGTGCGAGTGATCTGGAAATGGAACCTCGTCACGGAGGATATTTGCAAATGTCGCATTGCGGTTCTTGCCCTTGAAAGGTGTGGTCCCAAAGAGCATCTCGTAAATCAGTATACCCAGAGTCCACCAGTCGACCGCGCTAGTGTGCCCATTGCCCTTGATAACTTCGGGAGCAATGTACTCCTCTGTGCCCACGAAAGAATTCGTTCGGAAGTCGGCGATACACGATTTGGTATCGACCAGAGGATAACCCGTGGGATTGGAAGCGTTACGAGTGCCCAGAATCATGGTCGGCGCTCCACCAGAATCGGATTGTTTGGAAAGATCAAAGTCTGACAGCATGATGTGTCCAGACTGGTGCAGGAGAATGTCTAGAAAAGTCAGCGGTCTCAACAAGCTGTGGTAGGATTTGCTCACTTTCGGGTTTGAGATCGCGGTAGATGAACCCCATAAGATGCAGATATTCCAGTGCAGCCGTCACCTCTGCAGCATAGAAGCGGGCGTCTTCCTCACCGATGCACTTATTCGGCCGAGTCTGCAGGGCACGGAAGAATTCTCCACCACTGCAGTACTCCATGCAGAGGTATAGATGTTCTTCAGATTGGAATGAATGATAGAGGGTGACAATAAAGGGATGATTGCTTGTAGCCAAAATCTCCTGCTCGGCCAATGCCCTCTTGATCTTGTTTCGCTTGATCATTTCCTTCTTGCTCAGCACTAAGATAGGTCAGCATTGCATCAAAAAACACCAATCGATGAGACCAACCTTTCATGGCATAGAGGCGGTTGGACTTTTTCTCCCGGACCAGATACACCTTGCCCACGTCACCCTTACCAATCAACTTGATTTTGTCAAAGCTGCCAGGGCCTACTTCCACGTTGCGCACCTTGATCGAGTTCGAGCTGTACGTTCTCCTAAAAGCGACAGATTGGCGGATTTGACCTGGAAGCGGGATTTTACCTCCAGGTTTTGGCAGGATCAGCGGACTCGCATCTGGCTGAGGAGGAGGAGCCATGCTCAATTTAGGTGTTGCTCCTGAAAGGACGGCGAGCGGCTCTTTCCCCAGCTCGGCGGTTTGCGGCCTTTCATCGTTGTTCTTATTGACAGTGAAGAGACCTTGTGCGTTGGGTGCAGACGCCACCCGTCTCAGTTTCCGCGCGAGCTCCTCCTTGCCGGCAGTCACTGCCTTCTCTTCTGCTGTGGCGCCATTTACTTGGACTTTGGGGGTATCGGGCGGAGAAGGAGGAACGCTGCCATCGTTGTGATGTCGTAAGGTGGGAGGCCCCTGGTGCACAAAGTATGGGTTGGCTTGAGCTGTGGGAGAGAGGGATTCGTCGAGAGGGTGGCCTTCACTAGCAACAGTCTGAGAGCGATTCCTATTGAGGCCTGGGAGGAATCTCGATTGCTTGCCAGGCTTGGATTCCGTCTTTGGAGTGGGCAGTCCGTCTGAGCCTATTGAGGTTTGACTGCCGGAACTATTGATGCGGAAGAAATTCTTGAGTTTGGTCGTGGTGGGAGTGTGCGTCGCAGTATCAGCATGATTCATGTGTTTCTTGGAGGAGAAGGACAGGCTCGAGAAATTGCGTCTCTCGGAGGTAGTCATGTTGCCGCAGGTTGCCAACTGAATGGATCCGCAGAATCAGCGAGGTGCGAGAGGGCTTCGGAGGAAGCGAGACGATGCTAGTGAGAGCAACGGAGTAGACGAGGCGACCTGGGAGGTCAGGAGTGCGAGTGTGGACAGATCGGGATGCGAGTTGAATGGCTATCTGCGGAGCGCCATGTCCGGGTGGAGGTTGTTGTGTACCTAAGGGTCAACGGATTGAGACTGATGATGTTTCCTCGAGAAGGAGAGATCGCAGTTGCCGAAGATGCTCCCTTTTCAGTGGCACCTGGAAGTTGTGTAAAACGAAGCGCAAGAGCGATCGGACGTGATGATAATGGATGTCGTCGTCGTGTACAATTAATGGTGGGAGTGGAGGGGGATCTGAGAAGTTGAGGAGCGAGGAAACTCTGCCGCTCGGTAAGTGTGGATTGGGTGGGGGCACCGGCCGGACTTCACATTGCAGGGGAGTGCGCACCCACGGCACCCTTAAGAGTTAGGCTATTTTACTCAAGTATCTGCCACTCACGCACTGGCACCTTTTAAGGGGAGGTCAAACTACCAGGTACTGTATTCTGCTGTGACTGTCAAAGGAACAAATCGTAGTTATGAGGTAGCCTACAGTAAGCAAAGATGTACCTGTGCCCTCGACATCCAGCCCCTTGTCTCTGGCACTCTGTCAAACCGAATTCATCCGTCGATCTGAACAAATTGCTTTGTCTGGAGCTTCCAGACGCACTCGGGAAGCTTTTCGCCATGCATTTCCCCAATTCTGGATTGCCATCGTCGTCATCGTGCTCCTCGGTGGCTACCAGCGGGTGATCCTCGTCTTCCACCTCCCCGTTGATTTCTCAGCAATGTTCCAGCTCGCCAAACTTAGGGTACCACTCGTCGTGCTACCAGTAAGTACTTGTATGATCGTGACATGGCGAATGTGGTGTCCTTGTACGACTATATCCTCTCTGTTTCTGCCACGCACCGATATGGGTTATTGTAAAGGTCAAGTCTAGGGAACTGTCTATTCGAGCCAGTACCAGTGAGTTCAACCAATGACATGTATTCTGGTGTATTGAAATGCAGCTACCCTGCTGACACTACCTAGTCAATGTGTTCATACGCATTCTTTTCATCCTTCATGTTGCCGGATTGAATACATTTTGAATGCTTGCATCAGTCCCTTTCCCCTTTGGACGTTAAGTAAAGACTTCCTTTTTCGTAGCCCACTCCAGCCCAATGACACTTGTGTTTCTGATATTCTGAAACACCATACAAGCATACCAATCAATGTCACCCAATGGACATTTCCAAGTTGTGCCCCTGATACACTGTGAAAGAAAAGGATGGTCGCAGCCTTATTGCACACTTCGTACCTGACAGGCTCGACCGCAACATGCTCATGCTCACATGTCACCTTACTTGACAATTGGAGGGCGGTACACACCATCATTTCCCAGAGTCACTCCTCCAATCTCACCATCTCGTGGACCACCATGTTGGATACTTGCAGTGGCAATCGAGGCCTGGGCGAGCTGAGGGCTTCGAACTCCGCCGGCTGCAGACAGTGCCCATGCAGCTGTGCGACGCTGATGGTCGGTTGCACCGTCGAGCATGTGTGGCAAACGACCCATGGCATGAACATTCTGAACAGACACCGAAGAGTGGCCTTTGATGTTGGCGGCATCGTATGGGACCTCCACGCCATTTCGTGAGTGCTCACTCATTGACCAACCAGGCCTATTGTCCACTCGTGACATCACATTTGGTGGCACGGCCAGGGGTTGTCCGAAGGTGGACAGACCGCCAGAATCAGTCGAGGTCGTGATAATCGAAGTGTAGGCTTGTCGGCCGAATCGAGGCAGCACCAGAGGACTGCAGTCTGTCAATAAAATGTCACGAAAGACATACGATGACAAGAAGACTGACCGCGTAGGTTGATCTCCTGCCACGAAATTGGTTTGCTTTCCGCCCAGAGATTCCATACTGGTCTTTGCAACCACAAGAGCATTTTCCTTAGGATTGTATTCCTGCTGACTGAAGCAGTGACTTTAGTATACTTCTGTTCACCTCAATGAGACTCGAAATGACTAACCTTTCGCCCTTGTTTCGGTTGGAGTCCATGTAATCGTTGACTCGGTTAGCAGGCATATCTTCATCAGCAAGACGCACGTCGAGAAAGTTCGCGGTAATATCGTCCGTCAGTTCCGGCTTGGACGTCCAGTAGTGTCGTTCAAACTCGTCCATCTCAATCGATGGAGGACGACGCAATCCCTGGCCACGAACCTCAGTGATTGTTCCTCCCGGCAATCTGACCGTGGTAATGAATCTCTTGGGAAGTCGCATTGCATCTAACTGGACTTCATAGCATGCTTCAACCTTGGGGGGCGCTCGGCCTGGCTGTGTGGGCAGCCACTCTCTGATTTCCTGGTCTGGTTGGCCGGTTCGGTTTTGGTCATGATCACCAGGATGGTCCTCAAGTGTGGCCGACTTCGAAGTCACTTCAATACTGACAGCGGCAGATTTCGGCGCAGTAGAGCTGTGGGTCGACTCTTGTGGCGAGATGCTGAGCTCCCGGCTCAACTTCAGCAACATCTCACTTTGTTGAAGTTCAATGTCTTCAGGCGGCTCTCCAATGCGCGCACCCCATTCATCGACCTCAACTGAGCCAATATACGATGCTGTGTTGTCTTTGAAACGCTTCCCAGCCGACGATGTCTTCTCTGGAGGCGCTACTATTGGAATGCGGCGAGGACCAGGTTTGGGTGTGTTTTTCCTTGTCATTTGCAACCCATTGCTGTCCCCGTGAGCGAAGACTTTGGTAATGTCAGAAGACTGTGCAGCTGCTGGTGCAGTTGAATTCAGAGGAACGTATGCGGCTGCTTGCACATTGAGAGTACTGGTAGGACGATCTGCAGCTTGCTTTCCAATCGCCTTGAGATCATTTGAGACAATACTCGTCCAATAGTTGTAGAGCGATCTTGCTTCTGCACGCATCTCGACAATATTCATCCGCTGAGTGGCGAGCAGAGGGTCATGGTCGCCCAATGCCCGATGACGATCAAGATTCTTGATTTGCTGATCCAGATCGTTGTAGCGAGCAAGGGCAGATTGCAGCATCTTGTTGGAGTGCAATTCATCTGGAGCATTCAGTCCTGTTTGAGGGGGTGGGATCGGGTCCATTGGGGGAACAACAGGCACCTCTGGTTGAGCCAGCATGGGCATTGGATATGGAGCTTCCATATTTCCACTGAAGTGAGCCAATGGGGCGGTGATAGCGAGCGTAGCCGGAGGATACATCTGAGCACTTTGCATGCCGAATGGGTCGTACATGTTTGGGAACAGAGGCGCTGTCATCATTCCTGGGGACAATGGTGGTGGACAGGATGCCGCATCCATAGCATACGCATCGGGGTAAGCCATGAGGTTGACGTTGATGGCTGCAGGTACGACGTTCCCGTTTGCAAGCATGTGGACTGGTGGCTGCACAACCTGACCATCTGTTCCGTCCTGGTTTGGCTTGCCCTGATGACCCATATCAGGCACGAAAGCAGGAAAAGCAATCGTCTCATCCTGGCCCGTGTTGTTTGGGTTATCCTTGCGGCCGGAATCCTGATCTTGCTGTGCGTGTGGTAAGGTGAATGGTGGAGGACGTGGGCGTTGCTCCATTGGCACGATACGTCCGCCGGCAGTGACTCGCTGGTGGGTTGGAGAGGAATGCTTTTCGAGGAATCGAGCAAAGCCCTTGTCTTGCTGAGCCAGGTCGCCAGTTGGTGGGACGGCGGGCTGTCTTTCTGGACCTCCTTTCGGGATGCGATTCCCACGATAGACAATGAGTTCTTCCTGTGAGCTGCTTGACTCACGGGACCAACCACGAGGTTTGTCGCTCGCAGTTCGTCTGGTAGACATGGCGCAGGCACCCAATGGTGGTACTACTCCCGCTACCAATTGTCAGTCCCAACCCGCCCTGCGGCTGTATTGACCGTCATTTTTGAACTCACCTCGAGCTGCGTCGTAGCTGAACTTGGACAGGTCGAAATTGATAATTCTGTTTTGAGGAGCAAGTTCGAGGAGACGTGAGACCGTGTAGCGCCGTGACCTGCCAGTCTGCCTGTCTGTGGATTGGTTAGTCATATTCGCTTTATGCTGTATTTGGAGCGCAGGTGAGGATGTTTTCAAATAACCAAAGTGAGGGAACCAAAAGAGAGTTTCTCGAGTGAAAGAAGCAGCAAGCAAGCCCGTTGCGGGAGTGTTGTCGAGAGATTGACTATCTCCAAGCAGAACATTGCAAGCTGCGGTTTTGGTGGTGAGGACAAGGCAAGACGAAGATATGGATACACGCAGGGAAAGAGCGCTTTGCGCAAGGGAGGTAGGAGCAGATGTGCACTCACCGACGCCGGTGGACAGGCAAGAGCCACGCAGTATTTCTATCCAAGAAGATATCTTGTCGACGCTTGCTGATTGGAAGTTGTCACAATGAAGAGTTGAGAAGGAAGAGGTATGAACAAACACCCACAGTGAAGTCGATCTGCGAGAAAAAGCAACCGATCCAAAACAGGACATGAGAGAAGGTGCGGCAGTATCGCGCATTTCATGACTGCGAGGCTCTAGAAATCACTGATTGAGATACTGTATCTTGGCTGCTCATTACCGTTGACCGCCTCCCGACCGTGTTCAGCTTCCTGTCTCCATCCTCCTCGTGTAGTGGTGATAGCCGCCCATGATGGACAGCATTCGGGTGGCAGTCAATATTCACGCTCCCAGGGCCGTCGCACACCTTCGTGTCGACCATTCATATATCATCGAAAGTCGTTGAGTTCATTAGACTGGACAATGCCAGGGGACATTTTTGCTGGATCTCTTTGTCTCGTTTTGCCAGAGGCTCCTCAAAACTGGTTGGATTCAAACATGATCGTGTGGATTTGTTGGTGATGCATGTGAATTAATGGAAAGATTGTCATCCTCGAAGCTGGGACGTCGGAGAGCACCCGGGTTGAGCACTCTACCCTTCGCTTCTTCTGCCTTTGCTGGGTCTCCCATCTCCCAGCTTCCAACTCTTTCGTGACCATGAGGAGACAATGGCTCGCCATTCTCTACTACAGTCGCACCAGCTCCACCTTTCGGAATGCTCAGATCTCTGTCACTAGCCAGCTTCTCGCCCCCTTTAAATCCTCCTAAATCTGATCTGCGTTTCGTATGGACACGGTGTAGCCTGACACCCCCTAGAATCATGACAGCACTAAGTAGGAGCGCCGCGACGGCAAGTGTCACAACAGCTCCAATGACTCCGGCTACCACAAGCGACAGACGGGTATGCCCAGAAGACACTGTCCCTGTCGTAGGACTATAGGTTGTGTTTGAATCGAGAAAGGCCGGACAAAAGACGCTGAAGCTTGCACAAGCGGTGCACCAGTCCGCAACATCATACATCAAGAATTTCTCCAGGCCAGCGGCAAAATCTAGGAATGAAATCGGACTTGCACTTGGGCTGAGACCAAACAAAGGATACTCGACCAGAGATGCAAAGTCATCGGTGCCGTTCTGGTACAGGAACCTAATGTAGATGTCGGACATGTTTGGGTAGCTAGTCGTCTCTCCGTCTTGCATTGATAGCATTTCGAAAATAAAGCTCGACCCCGGCTCGGGGACGTCATAAAATGCTGCATTTTGCTCAGAAACAATGTTGGCTAGTGCCGCGAAAGCCACCATTGGCTCGAAACTGCCGAAAAGCAGCGTCATCTGATCAGACGTGCCCTGATTGTTAATATTTGTGTTGAAGGCCTCTAAAAGGCGGGTGGCTAGGGTTCTCCCAGCAACTGCTCGGATATGGTCCCCGTCAGTTGAACCAGAAGCTGTGACATTTGCGTTAAGGGCGAAGACCAAGTCTGCTGCGAGGATCTCAGCCCTTGTCAGGTCAACCGCAGACAGAGACTCTGCAACAGTGCTGTTGTGAAGGTACGCATATTTGAGGTAGTCGTATATTTCAATTGCGTCGTAGTAGCCAACAGAGGCATTGGAGAAGATGCCGTTCAGGAATTGCGGCTCGAGACTGGCGTAGAAGTCCGCATTGTTGCTGAGGATTTCCTGATAATTACTCGTAGCGTAGTACTCTTGGGTAGAGGCAGTATACGATGGGCAGTTGTCCATTCCATTGACCCATATGGAGTTGAGATCGTTACTGGAGAGCGTTGAGATCTGGGGGTATTGGTAGCCGTTCAGAGGAGCAACAATATTTGTGCCATTTGCAAGAGTGCTTTGCCCAGCGATATAGGTCCAATTCGACGATGTCTGAAGAGGAGGGTATAACCCTTGAACGAAAGCTTGAGCTGATGCTGCGATGTATTGATCTGTCGTTGATAGAACGCTCAGTTGATCATACAGAAGCTGATATGCTGAGATGCCATAAATTGTGGTCGTCTCCCCATCACCTCCCTCACCAGGCGTCACATATCTGTCACGAACCTTGCTTCCAGCTTCGAAGAGCTGTTGTGCACCGAGAGGCGTCAAAGCTGGCGACGTTGACAGGACGAGCGGGGTCCGGTCGCCATATCGAGTATAGATAAACGTGCTTAGGACTTGTTCACGGAGGGCTGTTTGCGAGGCAGCGGTCAAGAACAAGTAGAACAGGGTCAGATATTTTGACATCGTTGTCGCCACAAAGCCAATAGCTACGTCAGTACCTCAAAAGCAAGGGAGTATGTCACTCAGTCTCAAAATGTCAGCCACCAATACTGGTGAAGCTGAAAAGCAAGGACAGCAGTCGCCAAAGGAGGGGGTGTAGCCGGCATTATGAGGTCTGACGATAAGGCATCAGGCTGCAGGGCGACTCGCTGGGAAGTCATGACTGGACAGGGTCTGCAATGAATACAACGCCAGAGATCTGCTTACTGCTTTCAGAGTTGTTCTCATGATCAGTATGCAATCATCCGAAGAGAAGGGCATAGACCATGGAGGTGATTCGTCGGTGCGAGCTTGGGGACCGCAAGCGTCGACAAGGTGGGGTCATGGTCAAGAGTCAGAATTGCACTCGATTTGTCGGTAAGGCTAGATAGCCCCCAATCAGCGGTTGACCCCCGGAAGCCTTTTATCTGCAACCTGCCCGCTATAATTCATTGGGGACTGGCCCTATGATTCGGGAACCGTATTCACTGGCCACGCAAAGGCCATTGACCGCAACAACCAAAAGGCATAGAGCTTCAGGCGATACTGTGCAAGGTTTGAGATCGGGGTATAACGCACAGCGGAGCATTTTTGCATGCCATGTCGAGTTTTGCCTGGACAACCAAAGGGCCAAACCTAACAACCTCCCGTACATGACCAGAGTTCAGAAAGTGACATAGTGACATGCCGAGGATGAGGAAACGGTTTGCTAGCCTACTAGATAGGGTCTGGGCATGCAGTCTGGGAGCGAATAAAGCGGTGTGTGGAAAAGATGGTGGCTGGAAACAGTCGTCAAATTTACTGGACGGGACGATACGATCAACGTGCTGAAGATACCACGGTACTGAAGATACAGAATGGTGACCTTAAGAAGTTAAGATACTGCAGTGAGTGTCTACCTACGTGGTAGGTAGCGGCCGTTGACAAGCTATCCATGGGGTGGAGATATCTACCAGTACATACGAGTACTGTACCTTAGTGCGGAAACACCGGAGCTTTCTCCGCACCAAATCTTTCCCGCCAGACTGCTGCTTTTCGTTTCAGTGAACTAGAGTATTATGACCTACACGTGACCTTCACTCGCATTTGAAGCAGTACACTTACCAAAAATGCCCTGACAACACAATGTCGCCCAACCCTACCTCATTACAGGCTTCGGGTGACAATGGAGCGCTTCCAGTCTCCCAGAAAACCGCAGGTAAGAGCCCCGGTCTGGTTCTCTCAAGGTCCGTTCGTTAATCTTGAGCAGAGCAAAGTTCACAACCGACTATCACTCCCACTGCGCCCGCGACCATAACTCCCGACGACAACCCAAGAAGTCCTAAGAGAAGGCGTTTGTCCCCAGTAGATGGCAATGGGCAGAATGGTCACGTTGCGACATCGAACATCCCTCAAAGTAATGATGGACAACAGAAGAGAGAGGGACAGCAACCTGCCGCGGCGCAAATTGCAATCCCAGCATCCTCTATACCTGCTAGTAGTCAGAAGAATGCGCCGTCAAGGCCACCTCAACCACAAGGTCCGGATATGAGCAAGATGCTGGCTAGTTTATCCCTGCTGGACAGTCTGGCGACTCAAATCATAATGTTCCTTGCCCGGCTGACACCCACCGAGGCCTTGGGCCTGTCGAACATGCCGAACTCCCCCAAATCGCGTGAGTATGCTGGTTTGAGGGCTCTATTTGATCCTACGAGGAGGTTGTTCAATACTGGAGCCCCATTTCTCTCGCCTAGGGCTCTAGGGCTGCGGGAAAGTTATCAGATCGAGACCATAAGGAAAGCCAATCAAGCAATCTTCATGTCCAGCATTTTCACTGGCGAAATCGGCCTCCGGGACATGGATCAAGGCTTCCTTCCAGTCTTCGTTCCAGAGAACGGAAAGCTCCTAAAGGCGCAAGCCTCCATATACCTGGACTTGAAGACCCAAGGCTTCATAACGGCGTGGAGGACTGGTGCGGCTCCTCCTCAAGTGGTCATGGCAGACATGTTTGGTCCAGACCTAGGCAAACATATTCTCGCTAGGAGGCCTGGGGCAACAACCTTAGCACCCACTGAACAAGACTTCCTGAATCGTCTTTCATCTCGACGGGAGATCTTGCAGACGCATGTCAAGAACAACACCCTCGACCAGTTGCCTATCAAATATCGATGGGAAGATTTCAGCCGGGAAGTATCCTCCTACCTCCAAAAGACCATGGAGAATGCGGACAGTGGCAGTGATGCGGATGGGAATAGGGAAGATCCTACCAAGAATCTACAAAGAGGTCAAATGGAAGGACAGTTCTCCATACATGCTCCGCCACTTCCAGTCACCTTCACCGAACCGATTGCATCACCTGCGGCGCAAGTACAGCCGGCGCCCGAGTCACCGTCTCCAGATGATTTCGTCGCCCAAGCAGCTAGAGCTGCAGAGATTGCCCTGGCAGCTTCAGGTGCTTTAGCCTATCAGGAGCAATATCCGGTTGTATCCTCACCGGCTACCCCGACGGTCAAAGCTGTTACGCCTACCCCTCAACCGGCCCTTCCAGAGTATAAGCAGTACGAACCGGGAGACGGGAGAAGTGCTTCTAAGCCTCCTGCACCCGGTGCAGGTAACAGTACCGAGATACCTCACGCTTCACAGACAGCGCCAACATCAGTTCTTTACGAACGAGCACGATTAGCTGCCTCTACAAAACCTGCGTTGGCACAAAAGCAAGGCGCTGTACCCACCCAGCGGCGGCCTTGGTCGACCGAGGAAGAACAAGCCCTGATGAACGGTTTGGATCAGGTCAAGGGTCCGCATTGGAGTCAGATTCTAGCCATGTATGGACCCGGCGGAACTGTTAGCGAGGCACTAAAAGATCGCAATCAAGTCCAGTTGAAGGACAAGGCCCGAAACCTGAAATTGTTCTTCCTGAAAAGTGGCATCGAAGTGCCGTACTACCTGCAATATGTGACAGGAGATTTGCGAACTCGAGCTCCTGGACAAGCCTCCAAGCTTGATGACCTGAAAGGAGATGAAACATCTTTTGATGATTTCGACGCTCTTTTGTCGCTCGAAGCGGACGAAGCAGGACAGCAGTCGAACCAGGAAATTTCGGATTCACTTCAAGTCAGCGCGCCGACAGACTCCAAACCGGCATTTCAACCCAGCATGGATGACGTTGAAGCGATGATTGCACGAGCTGCAGCGGCAGCATCTCAATCAATAGGCTCAGGCTGGCCTTGAACAGCGATTGCGCTACATAGAGGATACGGCACAGGGTAGTAATTAATCCATGACAGATCCCAGAATCTGTCCGTGCTACCTCTTGCTCGCATCTGGTCACCTCCTTCCTTTGTATTTGTCTGCCGTAGCATTCGTGGTGAAGTTCAGAACGGACATATATGATTTTCTAGCCTCAGAGATAGGTCAGAATTAAATCGTCACCCCCAGACGGCTCGAAGTCAGAGTGACAACTGCCTAAAGTGGCTACCAAATGTAGAGTATATCGAAGTGTGAAGGACATACCTAGGTACTCGTATGGGGGATCATTTTAAACTTCGGAACAAACTTCTTCCGACATTGCCCCAGATTCAGGATCCTCTGCGGGTGTCGTTGGATCTTGCACTCCAACCAACATCAGCCTTGCGTACTCCGTACCCTGTCCCTCGTTCTGCGACATAGACCCAACCACGTTTCACACCTCGTCCTGTTACACCGGACCCTGCAATTCAAGATCCGCAAATCTTATCGCCTGCTCCATCACAATGTCATCACCACCCTCGATGCCCGAACCGGCGGACACAACCATGGACGTCGACGCCGAAATGGCAGACACCACTCAAGAAGCGTCCACCACGGCGCACAATCCAGAAGTCTCGTCCGGCACTCTCGACAACGAATTCACACAATCTGAAACACAGCCCGCGACACAAGCAGCGACAACGACATCAGGCCTCGCCCACCAAAACCGCAAGGATGTCACGCTACGAGAGTTTCTTAGCAAAATGGACGACTATGCGCCCATCGTAGGTCATACTTTCTCCATCACGAAATGACACAGCTAATCGTGATATAGATCCCCGACGCAGTCACGGCGCACTTTCTAACACTATCTGGCCTACCTCCTCCGTCGCCAGCGGATCCTACAGGCGCAAGCACGAATACCACGCCTCTCCCATTAGCAAGACTGTTAGCGCTGGCGACGCAGAAATTCGTCGCCGATGTCGCGGCCGATGCCTACCAGTACAGTCGGATCCGGGCGTCGAATTCGGCGGCGGCAAATAATCCGCTGGGCAATGCGGCGGCGGTGGGTGCGGGTGCTGGACCAGGTGGATTTGCAGGTGCTGGTGCGGGCGCTGCTGGTGGTGCGGGTGCCGGAAAGCTACAGCAGACGACACAGTTGGGTGTGCAGAGGAGTGGGTATGGTGGTGGTGGGCAGGGTGGAAGCGGACAGGCTAAGGCGGTGTTGACGATGGAGGACCTCGGAATGGCGGTGCAGGAGTATGGGGTCAATATCAAGAGAGGCGAGTTCTACAGATGATGGCTGTTGTTGTACTTGAGAACACCTTTAATGCATAGCGAATGGAGTTAAGGGAGGGCATTCAGGCTGGGATGAATGTCATGCATGGCCTGTATTGCATAGTCATAGAAGGACGATAAAGAGCAGCCCTGAAAGATTGCCAATCACGAGTTTGCAGTTCGTGTTCTCTGATTTTATATTAAATCTGGCTCCATGGAGATCCTGATGGACATTCGTGATCGGCCCGATATATGGTTGACTCCATCGGCCAGGTTCGTTCGTTCCGTTCTGCATTCCCAATCTCAATCTCATAGAACAGAATGTCAAAAAGGGAGAGTGCCCCGTGTTAGACCGGCCTTTTTGCGAAAACCCATGACCTTCCACTGGCGCTCTCCGGAGAACAAGTGAAGCCCGCCATTGGTATGGCACAGCTGAACAAGGCACCTAGCCACCTAGCAAATTGAACGCCGAAGGGACCGACCCAGACCAGGCAACGGGTATCGTACAGCAAAGTTGATATCCATTTTCATTTGTTCTTAGACATCTTGTATGTGAATCGTTTCCTCGTACTGCGACAACCGAGCGTTAGCGAAGGGGCCACTATAATACTCCAGCTACGCATGACTTACGGAGCGAATTCTCCCAGTTTTCTTCCCACCATCTCCTCCGTTATATAGACCTCGTTGTATGTTTTTCCATTGTGCACGGCAAACCGTAGTCCGACAAAGCTCGGTAATATAGAGGCGGCGCGTTGCTGTGTCCTGATGATCTGAATGTTTTTGCCGGAGCCAGCAGGTTTGAGTTCGGGTAACGGGACGATATTCGGTCCTGTACAGTGTGTGAGCGCATTGACATTTGGAAGGAGTCTCCGCGAGCGCAAGTCCTCTAGGCTGTTTGCGGATTGTTAAAGCATACCTTTCCAGACGGAGCGCTTCAGTAGCGCGAGAGTTGCACGCATGGTTATTGCAGACTCATGACTTGTACAAAGCCGTTGTTGGTGCGCAAAGGGCCGTCTACCGATTTCTCTCGAAGCGTTTTCGAGGTTGTTCCCGGTGGATGTTTGGTCTGTTTGTCACAGCGATTCGGCGACTCGTATTTCCAACGCCCCTTCGGTCATTCTTGCTCGCATTAATTAATTGAACTTTCTGGTAAACTTACTCCACATCGAGACTGCGGTTGCCGTAATTTCGTGCCTGCAGACCCCAATTGACCCTGAAAGTCGAAACAGGAGTTATTCTTTCTCAATACAGGGAACTCGACCTGTCCCGCTCATTGATAATACCGCGCTCAATTTAATATTGCCATGACCTTATGAGAAGAACACTTTAAGCAGTGACGCGACCTCAGAAACTCCTCGAGACCTCCCACGATCCAACTCAATTGCCTCCTTCGGGTTGGCAGGAAACACGATACTCCCATTGTACCTAAGCAGACATGGCGCAAAGTGCAGTAGGGTCGTATTCGAACCCGTTGAAGAAGTTCAAGTTCGTCAACTCTACTGGGTAGATGAACTCCTAGCTGACCAGAACATCAAGGCTGGTCTTTCTCGGTGAACAGAGTGGTATGGACTCAACAATCATGCTTCGCATGTCCGGACGTCTCGCTAACTCAAAACACAGTCGGCAAGACCTCTTTAATAACACGATTCATGTATGACTCTTTCGACACGACTTATCAAGCCACGATCGGCATCGACTTCCTCTCCAAAACGATGTATCTGGAAGACCGCACCGTCAGATTACAACTATGGGATACTGCCGGGCAGGAAAGGTTTCGTTCGCTTATCCCTTCATACATTCGCGACTCCTCGGTAGCGGTGGTGGTCTACGACATCTCTTCCAAAAAGACTTTTGAACAGACGCGGAAATGGATAGATGATGTCAGGGGCGAGCGCGGTAATGATGTGATTGTTGTGCTGGTAGGAAACAAGACCGATCTTGGGGATAGCAAGCGGGAGGTTACGACGCAGCAAGGTGAAGAAGAGGCGAAGAGGGCAGGCGCCATCTTCATGGAGACGAGCGCAAAGCTGGGCCACAATGTCAAGGCGCTGTTCAGAAGGATAGCCCAGGCTCTGCCCGGGATGGATGCCGAAAGCGAAGCGCAACCCAACCCACAAGGTGAGTGGTACACCGTCTCTTGCACAACTATGCTGACTATCTCTTTAGTGATTGATGTTGCGGTTAACAACCAAAAGCCGGCTGACGACGGTTGCGCATGTTAGAGCAGACAATAGTACAACTCACAACGATGCAAGTCTTGGGACGATTCCGTTGGATTAATCCGTTCGGGTGCTTGGAGGCGTTTCCCTCAAGGCGGCCTTTCAGCCTGGCGAGGTATATGATTCAGCATAGCACGGCGTTTTTGGGCATCTCTGGAGGGAAGCGAAGGGCGAATGACTGTACAGGAGCGAGCGGTGGGAGTATGCATAACGTTCTGTCCCAACCCAAAAATGTCATTTATAATTCTTGCCTGTCATTTTATCATTTGCACCAATGTACATGACGAAAACACCCAGAAGCATTATCATTTGAGCCAGTCTGCACACTCCTTGTAGAGCTCCTCAACCTCTTTCTTCCTCTGGACTTCTGCTTCCCCAGACTTCGCCATGTGCGTCCATCCGTGCTGAACGTTGGGTACCGTTCGGAATCTAATACCGTTCTTCTCCCACTCGGGCCCAGTCTCGTTTTCATCCTCGATGCCGGCGAGTTTCTTGGCCATGATCTCTCCCTCATGGCACAAGTAATCGTACTCGGCGCATATGAACCAAATTCGTTGCGGAAGCTTGTCTCGACCGGCGTATATTGGGCTCAACAATGGATCGTATCGATCTTCTCCCTCTTTGATGTACGCCCAAGTAAACAGAGCGCCGTTGTCCTTTAACACATCTGGTTTACCTTCCTTGGTCGTGCGGAACTCGCCTTTGTAGATCCCGCTAAAGTCCACCACAGGAACAACTGGCAGAAGGGACCGCACTTTCTCCTTTATACCCGGAAGTTGTGCAACCGCTAGTGCAAGATTGCCTCCAGCAGAGAAGCCAGCGAGTACGACATTGGAGTAGTCGACTGGAAGCTCCTGGTCAGCGAGAACAGCACGAGTAATCTCAGCTACATCGTGCACCGGATCTGGAAACGCATATGACGGCGCCTTGCGGTAATTGACAGCCACGACGACGAAACCTTGCTTGTTGGCGAAGTACGAATTAAGTTCGTCATCCACCGTCGGATCCAACAGGGCAAAGCCACCACCATGGACGACAATCAGAAGGGGGTATTTCCCTCCGGATTTGGCGTTTGGCGGGAGAAAGACACGGTTCTCGAGCATGGGTCGCACAGGGTAGTGCTTTGTATATGTGGGCAGGAACGGTTTCAATTTGCTGGCCTGGACGAAGCGCATGACCTTGAAGGTTGCTACCACCGCGCTTTTGAAGAGCCATATCTTGGTCCAGAATCGAAATCGGGTGAAGAGCGACAGACTCTTGCTCTGAGGTGGTTTGGACGCGAGGCCTGCGGCCTCCGTTGAGCCCACAGCGGTGTCTGCTGTGGTGGTGGACATTGTTGATGAAGGGCACTCACTGATAAGGAGCGGTGGAGAGTAGGGGACATTAGCAACGACTTACCTTATATTGATGTCGTATGCGCACATGTCGACACGGCATGTAGGCGATCTGCCGTGGTGAAATGCGGAGTAAATCTCGCTAACATTCATGAGGGGTCTGATATGGATTGAAACGCTTCTGTCACAGCACTACGTGCGCAATGCTCATCGTGGATCTCATAGATAATTCGCAGAATAAAGCAAAAGAAACTTGTCTAAATAAATTCCATATCCGATCTTCTCTCGTATGAGATAATCTGGGCGATGATGCTCGGTATACTGTACCTCGCGCTCGCTCGTAAGGTGTGGATGCCTTCAAAAATAAGGCACGAGGTCCTTGTTGTTCGGATGGAGGAGCTTCCAGGCTCCGAGAGAAAAGGCTGGAAATCATTGGCCTCGGGGAGCCAGCTCGATTTCCAGGCTTGATGGGCCCCCGGAAGGTTTCGCTAGAGCAGTGACTGACCATCCCTGGCATATCGGCAACTAGCCCCCAAGAGGCGAATGAAGAGCGTCCCTCGATAAAGCTCCGGGTGCCAGTGCAGAGGAAATGCCTCAACTTCCCGATGCAAATCTCCATCGAAGCTGAGATGCACATTCATGGTTGGTCCTGAGGAGTTCCTAAAGCTCCCTCGACATCCACCCGTTCTAACGACATCTGTCCATCGTCCACCTGACTACTCAGTGCTCTCCAGTGCATTCCAGCCTTGCCCTGGGGTCCGGGACGGAACTAGCGACTACTCGTCACCATTAGGCACGCCTCAAGCTAAACTCCGCCAGGCACAACTTTTTTTACGAGTACGATTTATGAACCACCAACAATTGATATTATCTCAAGCCTGACTCTCATGAACACGCACACTCTTTCTACCCTCAGCATTGAACACGACATCAACAGACACTCCACTCCGAGTGTTCTCGACACCTTTTCCTACCCTCATCATTTCACCTTTCTCAGTCTGCGCGTTCGTTTGGCGGCTTTGGCTCGTCAAATGAACCTGCCTTACTCGCCTTCATTTTTCTTCAATACCACCCTCTTCGACCGGAAGAGTCTATTCTAATCACTAAATGCCTTTCAAGCCTTTTGCACATCTCGCCCGTGTCAGCTTTGCAAAGGGAATCACCCATACCTATGCTCCTTCCGTTGTTGCTGCTGGTCAGTCACTAGGAACAATCCAAAATTATCCTGTCGGCAAATTCTCAAAGACCGCACAACTTCAAAATGCTTTCTCAAGTCCATCTGGCTCTGGCGCCGGTGCGAAGACTGGGTATACTTCTCAGTCCTCTTCCGGTGATGCTGGGTTAGGCCAGTACTACGCAGCCTGGCAGCATGCGCAACAGACGGGTGATGACTCCG
Organism: Exophiala viscosa; assembly: GCF_022695815.1. NCBI lineage: Eukaryota > Fungi > Ascomycota > Eurotiomycetes > Chaetothyriales > Herpotrichiellaceae > Exophiala > Exophiala viscosa. The sequence goes on along the minus strand of NW_026944357.1, from coordinate 1,260,199 downwards.
AATGGAAACAACACCAGTTTGCCCGCCGGATAGGGTGGAAAGATCAGGAGAAGGTTGCAGCGCCGAAATACCAGCGACTTGAATCATCCCGCGCCGTTGACGTTATCCGACCATCGGCTCGATTGAATGTGTCCCGATCACAAAGTGAGCGCACCACTCCGCGTGTTCAAGAGGCGGATGAGGTTTTCACAGAGGCGGAAGCACTTGCCCGGGTTGACGAGGCTATTGCGAAAGAGATCCAGGATGGCAGAGCTGCACAACAAACTGAAGTCACCACCGTTCATGAGGAGGTCATCATTGGCAGTCCTGTTGCCAGTACTGGAATAGTTTCACCCGTCACCAATGAAGCAGCTGCTACCGACCTCGACTCTTCCAACCACTCACTTGAGCAGACGACACCTCCCACCGATGCTACATCTCTAGCCTCGGAAGAGTTCCTTCTGTCTGATGAGATAGTCCGTCTTGGTCAACAACAACGATACGCCGAGATTCCAGCACTCTTCGAAGCCATCGTCAAAGATGGTCAAGTGCCCACCATCGATGCATACAACCAAATCCTTCTTTCGGCAATCAATCTGAGCACTGGTTATCAACCGTGGCCTAGAGCCCTTGAGGTGTATGGAGACATGACAAAGCGCTCCGTGGAGCTCAACGCCGCTTCATACATGATCCTGCTAAGATTTTTGGCCGCAAGAAGTCTTGAAGCATATCAAGTGCAGAAGCATTTGGGTGAAAAAGCCGCCCGGTATGGTACCGACGGCGCTCTGGTGTTTCCTTCTGCTACCAGACAATACGAGACCTACGCCGCCGACACCTCTCTTGCCTTCGCTACAAAGCTCTACAACATCGCTCGTGCCACCTTGAACGACTTCAACCTGTCCACCACTGCCTACAACTCTCTGGTCAAGGCTTGCGCTCAGTCCGGCATGGTCGACCACATGAATGTTCTTTTGGCGGACATGAAAGCTCAAGACATTCGCCTCGACCCTCGATTGTATACAGTCGTCATCGATGCACAAGCTTCCAAGCAGAACATTCATGCAGCTTACGGACTTTACGAGGAGTATCGTGACCTTGCCATCAGCAGGGCGGCAAACGACCCGCTCGACATGCAAGTCTACGCCTCCTTGATCAAAGCCTACTATGCTGCTGGACTTGCAGAGACTGGTCTCCACTTCTACGAGAGAATCATGCAGTCATTCAAGAACTCAGCCAACCAGCAACCGCTCTCTGATGAGCTGACATCCGCATTTGTCGTTAACGGTCTTGTCCAGTACCATATTGACAACGAGGCATTCTCCGATGCTCTTGCAAGTATCAACGAATTCACTTTGCAACCGGTCGTCCAAGATCAGGCCCTTTCAAAGATCACCGCTGCTGCGGCTGATGCCGATTCGGCAAAGGAAGCCACGAGCGGTCTGGATGCCATCTCCGTCGCCAATCTGACGGCTGAGCCCGTCATGGCTGTTACTGCAATGCACATTCGAGCTGGAAATGTTGCCCAAGCCACGGCTACCTGGCATAAGGCTCAATCACTGCCCATTGTCCCGACCACCGACTTTGCTACGATGTATGGGTTGGCCTTGATTCGCAATGGCTCCGTCGAAGGAGGTGTCGCCGAAGCCCGCTCTATGTTCCAGCGCATCCGGGCTTCCGCTAGCTCTGAGGCAAGCCGCCAACTTTCTGTCGCAGAGATTGACGAAGCGATCGTTCTCTTTGGAGAAGCCCTTATGCAGCAACAGGTGCCCGTATCTTCCCAGACAAGCATTGCCTTGTTGCGAGCAATGATTGAGAATGGTGGCCTGGTCTCGCCTGTCGCAGAGCATGCTATCGCAAGCCTGGGACCCGAATGCGTTCAGCAACTCGATGCACAAGATATCGCCTTGGCTCTGCATGTTCAGGCCCAAACGCTTCTGTCACAGGCTGGCATCGACATCGCGCACCAAGCTAGGTTCTCTCATCTCCTTGAGACCGTGCTCAACCGCGGCATCCTCATGGATCCATCTACCGTACATGTGGTCAGCGAGAGTCTACCAAAGGTTGCCGCTGTCAGACCTGATCTCCTACAACGCTGGCAAGAGCTTCTTCAGCCTGCTGCTGCAGCCCCTGTTACATTACCACCACAGTCACCGTTGTCCCCTCATTTGTCGTTCTCGGGAAGTTTGCCAGAAGCTGATAGCTTTGACCCATATGCTCACACTACTGACTACCGCGCCTCGAAAGCAATCTCAGAGCTCGTGGAGAGCACCACAGGTCGCATTGAGAACCACCTCAACGACGGGCTGGCTCGCCTGAGGAACGTTCGTCGTGCCGGCAGGAATTTGCATTACTCGGCTTACGCCAAGTTGATCACTGGTGCCGGAAAAGCTAAGCAACCTAACTTGATCAACGAAATCTTGGGTATGGCACATTCAGATGTGCCCATGTCGCTGCAAATTCCAGCAGTCCGAGCTGGCTGGGTCACAATATTGGACTCGATGATTGCCGCATGCTTGACTGTCGGTGATCGTCAGCAAGCGGGCAAGTTTCACCAGGACTTGTTGGACATGGGAGCAGCCCCGTCAGCCAACACGTTCGGCATCTATATCACCACACTGGAAGGGACATTTGATGAAGCTACTGAAGCCGTCAAGATCTTCCAACGCGCATCGTCTGAGGGGGTTGCTCCCAGTGTCTTTCTGTATAATGCTGTCATTGGCAAGCTTGGAAAGGCTCGTCGCATTGACGACTGTCTGCGATACTTTGGAGACATGGAAGGCAGAGGTATTCGGCCGTCTTCGGTCACTTATGGTACCTTGGTCAATGCTCTTTGCCGAACAAGTGAAGAACGTTTTGCTGTGGACATGTTTGACGAAATGGAGGCTGCGCCAAATTATCGACCTCGACCGGCACCATACAACTCCATCATTCAGTACTTCCTCAACACTAAGCGTGACCGAAGCAAGGTTCTGCAATACTACGAGCGGATGAAGGCGAAGAACATCAAGCCCACTTCACACACCTACAAGCTACTGATCGAGGCACACGCCGCGCTTGAGCCTGTCAATCTGCCTGCTGCAGATGGTATTCTGGCCGAGATGAAAAAGGCTGGTGTTCAACCCGAAGCGGTCCACTATGGAGCATTAATCCATGCAAAAGGCTGTGTTATGCATGATCTGCAGGCTGCACGGGCAGTGTTCGATTCTATCTTGAAAGATGGAAACATTCGTCCTACCGATACTCTATATCAGAACCTGTTCGAGGCAATGGTGGCTAATCACGAGGTCGCCAAGACATCCGAAGTTCTTGGTGATATGTCTCGACGTGGTGTTGCCATGACCCCGTACATCGCCAACACCCTGATTCACGGCTGGGTGGGCGAAGGTGACATCTCCAAAGCCAAAGAAATCTACGACAAAGTTGGAACGCAGAAACGAGAGCCCAGCACTTACGAAGCAATGACACGTGCGTATCTTTCTGCGGAAGACCGTACCGGAGCCAACGGAGTTGTTCAAGAGATGTTGCGAAAAGGATATCCTGCTGCTGTCACCGAAAAGGTGATGGCTCTTATGGGAGGAGTTTCTGCTTGATCTTCGAAAACACAAAATTTTCAAAAGTACCAGACGAGTGTGGCGACTGGGTATCCGCTTGCCTCGACTGGAATTTTCATTTGTTTGATGACGATACCCGAAACACGAGCCATGAACATCGTGGTTGCATGGCTATGGCACTGGCGTTATTGATTTTATTGCTGTGCGCGTAGCGACAGCGTTGTACATGACGCATATTCGGCATTGATCATGGGACACCGGTTCGGCTTCTTATTCGGCAGGTGGGCGCTGGATAGAGCAATTGAGCCAAATGTGGGAGTTCTTTGGGAAAGATGGACAGGCCATGTACAACAAAACACAACTATACTCTCTACTCAATTCTAATTAGGTGATGGATCAGACAGTGGATGTGTCTGGATCTGAATGATGGTCCTTGACAATAGGCCACTTTTGTTGCCGGCAAGAGCTGGTCCAACAAAAAGCATCAGACGAGGGCTGATGAGACAATTCAACTTCTATATGTTGATGAAACCCATTCTTGCCTGTCTTTCTTCTCCTGTCTTTTGTGAGATTGCGCTTCTTGTATGGGTGATGCTTTTACTCGTGCAAGATTAAGGCCGAAGGTGACCTTTTTTGAAACTCAATCATGTTCTATGTACAGGCTGTGCTCTGGTGGTAACGTTTATCAAGGACTTAATCGTTCTATCTTCCACCCAGCACCACCTTCTAGCCTCGTATACACGAACCGGTCATGTAATCTACTTTCCCGCCCTTGCCAGAACTCAACCGATTCCGGAATGATACGCAATCCACCCCAGAAAGGCGGCACGGGAATCTCGTCCTGGCCTTCGAATCGCTTTTCGATTTCCTTGACGCGATTTTCGAGGTCGAGACGACCGTCATCGTCGTTTTCAGGTTCCGGTATGAGCACACTAGACTGCTGACTTGCCCATGCTCCAATCCTGGACCCACGGGCGCGTGTGTTGAAATACACTTGGCTTTCCTGTGGTGTCAGGCGTTCGGTGATTCCCTCAACCCGGACTTGACGTTCGAGAGGTTTCCACCAGAATGTGAGACTGGCGTGCGGGTTGGATGTGAGGTCCGCGGCTTTGCGCGAAGTGCCGAAGTTGCTGTAGATTACGAAGCCCTTGTCGTCGAGTTCCTTGAGGTACACTGTGCGGCTGGAGATGCAGCCTGATGGTAAACCGGCGGTGGAGAGGGTGACGGTCTCGGGGACAGAGCCTTTGAGTTGGGGGTGTGTGAACCAGCTGTGGAATTGGATGAATGGGTTGTCGGAGAGATCGGGGCGGCGGAGGCGTGAGAGGGAGAATTGTGCGGCTTGGTGGGCGGTGTGGGCATCGTCGGGGTTGGAGCCGGGGGCGACTGTTCCTCATTAGCTATCATGAGAGGTTGATTGGAAAGTTTCCTGAAGAAAGGAGGAGGAAAGGGTGATTTGACGAGTGCTTGTTCTCTTGGAGAGAGTCGGGATTGTCGTGCTGAGGAGTCGGGTTGCTTCATGATCGGACATAGGATACCATTGTGACATAGTAGGGCTCTTGTGAGTCATGTCCAAGAGGTGTGTACGAGCAGAGAAACAGCAAATTCGAATGTATGGACTTACATATCAGTTTGTCCTTGGGAGGCGCCTGAGCACCATTGGTGGTAGACATGGCTTGATGAAGCATGAGAAGACGTCGAGGAGAAGTTGCGGTGAAAAGTCGTGTTACTTCTGCCCGACGTAGCATGTAGAGACCCAGGTATATTGGTAGGCTCGGTGTTTATAACAATCAGTGTATCGCTTTGGTCCCTTTTATATTACTCATGTATCGTCTCATGACTGATGATGTCTTCAGCCTTCTATGACGGTCATTTGAATTCCCATGAAGGGTGGCCATCACGTGTTCCAGTAGCTGAGCACGTGCCTCGATTCCATTTCCCCGCCGTGCCAATGCCATGGACATTTGGCTAGTCAAGAGTTGGAACTAGCCTGTTAGTGACACAGCGAGTGACTCTCTTGAGGTCACCGATCACCAGTCAAATTCCAAGCTGCAGCCTTGGGAAAACGAAAGCAATCTAGACCTCGGACTTGTCTCTTTCAAATCCCTTATTTTTCCGTCTTATAATCCTTCTCCCAGATTCAGCCCGACATAGGCCACCTCTGAGACCAGGCGGATTTCGATTGCACCCTGCTTCTCATTCGACCACGTACTACCAGCCCCTAAACGAATCATCTCACCCATTGCGCTGAGTCACTCACAATCTCAACCTGGTGAACCCCGCCAGCAGAGCTCTCAAGAGCAATCAGGTCTCGCACACTTGTGCATATCTCGCCTAGCCCAGCCAGCCTAGGGAACTTGCATCTCCATTTCCCCTAGACTTTTATATTTCAGCCCGATTCCCTTTCGGTCAAAGATGCCTCCTCCTACTCTCGAGAAAATCAACACCAGTCAACCGTCTTCAAGACAGCCGAGATCAGCCATGGTATGTCTATTTTCTCCTGATCTCTTGGAGGATGGGATAGTGCGGTGGAAAAACAGAACGCAAGCTAACCGTGGCACGCCTGATCCTGCGTCCAGACCCCTACCACCGCAAAACTGTCTGATGAAGAAATCTCAGCCTACAGAGATGTGTTCGCTCTATTCGTAAGTCTCTTGTCTCGGCAACATGATCAAGCTCTTCGGTTACTCACAAGCCTCCAGGACAAAGATGAAAGCGGTAAGTGCTCACTCTTGCGACAAGCTTCGGGCATCCCACAGCCTTGCCTCGCAGTGGGGCCTGTCCAATTCAGCCCGCTACGATCACGCCCACCAGCATCAATCAATGTCCATAGTCAAGTCCCAAATTCTAGAGTCTAATCCGTTCGCTGCACCAGGAACAATCACCGCCCAAGAACTAGGCGACATCATGCGCTCGCTCGGTCAAACGCCCACAGACTCGGAACTGCAAGATATGGTACGTCCGCTACCCGTGCAAGCTGGACCGCTTCTAACACCGCAATAGATCAACGAAGTCGACATCGACCACTCCGGTAGCATAGACTTTGAGGGTAAGCTTGAATTTCTGGAATTTGACAAGCCACATATTCTTACGATCCGACCAGAGTTTCTCAAAATGATGTCCACCACCGTCAAAGCACAAGACTTTGCCCAAGAAACTCGCGCCGCCTTCGACGTCTTTGACAAGGACGGCAGCGGCACCATCTCCGCCGACGAACTGCGTCAAGTCATGAAGTCGCTTGGCGAGAATCTCACCGATGCAGAGATCGACGAAATGATCAAAGAGGCTGACAAGGATAGAAACGGCACGATAGATTGTAAGTCATGACGACCTGCATTCCATTCCGCCCTATTCTGCTTTACTGACTTGACCGCCCGTTCGTGGTTCGCAGATGAGGAATTTGTCCAACTCCTGTCACCAAAGCCATAACCGTCAACTTCAACGTCAAAGTCATTGCCATCAACTTCTCGCTCCAGTCAAGGCCTGATTCACAACAGCGCAAACCCACTGAATCCCCGTGATGCTCCGTATCGAGGGCCGAGGAGCAGACCTTTTGCGCGAACCACTGCGTGACGAAGCCAATGCCCCAATCAGGACCACTACTCAGTCCAGCTTCGATACCACGAATATCCACGAAACAATCTACTATGCTTTTCCTTTCTGCAAATTTCGGATACCCTTTCATAAGACTTGCGGCACACAACGAGTGAGAATCACGGGGGTCGAATGGTATGGCACAGCTTCAGGGACGACCGGCTATGTTCCAGATAGCAGCTTGGGGCCATGGTGTGGCAGAGCGATTTGTAGCAGGTCACGAATGAAATAAGACCCATGATGAAAATTAGAAGTTTTGATTATTTGAGACAAGCGAAGAAAAAGACGGCTCGATTTAATCGCGCTCAATCGGGGGAAACGCTATGTCAGTCAAAAGACTGCGTGGCCCCAGCCTTTTGAAGCCCTGCCGCGAGAGAAATACCTTTCTTCCACGCTCAGTGCTGTTTCTCTACTCGAGATCCTATCGCCTGTTAATGACAGACAGACAATGTCATTTCCCTCGCAATCAGAAACAAGCTGACAAGATGACTTGGTCTGCTGTGGAGCAGTAAGTAGTACAATTCTTCGTCCGACACGCCGAGGATTAGTGATAGAAGGAGATGTTGAGAGGCTATGTCGTGCCACATGGGGTGTCCCATGTCTTCCAGTGCCGCGAAGAAGACGTCAATATACATTGAAAGGATGCATAGTGCTTTGCTTGCTCGCAGCCTTGCGACTGGGCCATAAAAAGACCGGTTTCAGTGTGCCTTTGATGCCTGTCGCCCACGTGCTCCTCCGCGACCCCTAGGATGTCTCCCAACAAATGTGCCAGCGTGGCTTGCAGGCCGCTGTCTACCAGCATTCTGTGCTGGTGCTCCTTTGAGCGGAATGTCCTTCTTGATGGGTTTCATCGATCCGGGGAAGCGAATTAGTGCGAATTGGGGCTTCATAGGACCATGCCATTCCTTAAAGTTGTTCACCATGAAAGGTTGCATAGAGAAAGCGTCAACAACTGGAGGAAGAGCTCTTGGTGCGACCGACGGCGCCCATTGTCGAAGTGGCGACTCCAGTGGTAGATTGATGAGCGGTAGAGAACCTGGTTCTCGATCCTCGAACAGATCATCCTCACTTTCAACCTCTTTCGTCCAGTATGAATAATCGTCCTCCGGAAGGTCAAGCGAGACATCGACCGGGAGAGATACTGCAGCAGCAGGAATAATCAGGTGCTGTACATCAAGTGGTTCCCTCGAGGACGATGCTACCGCAAGGGCGGCATCCACCGGCTGAGCAAATTCTCTCGTTGGCGAGGGCCTCTTGCCCAACAATCCGTTAAATCGTTCTTGCCATGATGGGGTCTGCGCTATTGGAGTCGACACTGATCTAAGCGACGGTCCGGCAGCTGGAGGTGGCAAAGATACTCTTGCCGCCCAACTCATCGGTGCGTCTGAAACAGGCGCACCCTGAGACTGAACAGGACTAGGAGGCGTGGGTGGCATTGCTGGTGGCAGTCTGACAACTGCCTTTTCCCGTGGGAACAGCACTTTAGGTTTGCCCAGGTCACCATCGAAAGCCGGATGAAAGCTGGCATATTCCTCCGCAGGAGGTGGTGATGGTGTCCGCGGTGGCTCTGGATGACTGTAAGTGAAAGCACGTCGGTCCTGCACTGGGGGTCCTCCGATTGCTTGTGGGAAAAATCTCGACCCACGAGCTGGTGGTCCGCTCACAACTCTGGGAGCTAGTTCAGCACCTGGGATTGACCCAACAGCACCGAATATGCCCGCAGCAGGAACTGCAGACTGGGAGACGTTCGCGATCTGTCGCTGACCAGCTTGATCACCAACATTGACTTGCTTCCAGGTTTCGTTGAAAGTGTATTGAGGTCCTGGTCGAGTTCCTGTACGAAGCTCTTCCTCCCGCCTCGCCATCAACTCACGTTGCAGTCGCTCGTTCTCAGCACGCTCTTGCTGGCTAGCAACTTGATGGAAGTTGCCCCATGCATCCACGCCCTGTAGGCGAGGGCTTTGCTGAAACCCGTTCACTGGAGCGTGGCTCTGCTGAGTTTGTGGAGGACCAATCGGTGCAGGTTTGACTGTCGGGAGTAGGGAGTCAATCTCACTGTCAGCAGCCAGTGGACCTTGATCGGGCGAGGTCACAGGTTGGTATGGAATCGGTTTGCCCTCCGGGAGAGCGTGGTTCGCATATTGTATCTGCGGTGACCGCCCCGCATGAGGAGTCCTGCCATTCATCCAGCCTTGTGCCGTCGAAGATGTCCGGGACAAATCTTGTGGCGCATATCCCGCCAAGCCTTGGTCAAAAGTACCGTTACCAAGGGCCTGCTTATGAGGCATACCCCAAAGATTGCTCGCTTGAGGTGAACGGTGATCGTGACGAGCATCGCCCCATCCACTTCTGGCATCGCCTCCTGAAGAGCTGGGCTTGGGTAGCTTTGGACTTGATTCGGAGGGCAAGTACGTTTCGTGAGAGCTTGCTTTCCGTGTTTCCGGCGCAGTTCGTACACCATTGATGATTGGTGAAGTCACCTCAACCGTTTCGTCACGAGTCTCCTCATGTGCAATGGATTCGGTTTTCGGGCGCACAGGTAGCTTCTGAGATTCCAGCTGGCGTGGCACCGAGCCTCCAACTTTCTTGACTGAATCCATGGGGTGTACCTTCATCATTCCATACTGTTGCGGTTCGCCAGATGCCAGTGGTTGAGGAGGTTTGGGCGGCGAATGAAGAGTCGAAGCAGGAAGAGAGCTCGACGCCGCCAGCGGCTGTTCGATGTCTCCCTTCCCACCATTCTCCTGAGGAGTATCGTCTGTCTTCCTGGCCGACTTGGGATCGGGCCCAAGGGAAGCCAACTTGAGTCTGATGCGCTCTTGCTTCTCCGCTTCTAGACGCTGTTCCTCTTCAATCTTCCTTCTCCTTGCCCGCTCAATGTTTTCTTTCATGAGAGCTCTTTGCGCGGCGCGTTGAACTTCAAGGTCAGCATCTGTCGCAATAGGAGGTCCAGGATGAGCGACAGCAGGAGGCCCAGCAGACATGTAGTCTGTCACTGCGCGAGCTTGATATGATGGCGTCTGAGTCTGTGATTGTATACCGTCCGCAGAAGGCGGTTCGGCAGCGCCCTCAACATCAATCTTTGGCGTCTCGACTGCAGAAGTAGGTACATCGCCAGATCTGAAGGACATCCGCCGTCCGAACTGACCACTGCCACCGGAAATAGTCGATGATGCCCTGCGCCGGGCTTGATCCATGCTTGAACGATGCGTCTGAAATGCCGCAGAAGGCTCGGCAGGGGCATGAGGATCGGTTTGGCTGGGTCTTTGAAGCACAGCTGGAGCACGGAAACTCTGATCATTTCTCGACATTCTCCTGCGACCTTCCGGAACCGCTTCATAACGTCCCGAATTTGGCATGTAAAGTTCGCGTGGTTGAGTTGGTGGTGAATCTCGCCAGGAGCGGTTGAAATCGTCTGCTGAGATCTCCTTGGCAGGTGATGGTGCTGTTAGAACCGACGGGGCTTGACCGAAGGCATGGCCAGAAGGATAACGACTTGGAGGTGGCATTAAGGGTTGTGGATTGATTGCAATGGGCGAGACCTTGTCGACTGGTGGTAGCGGTGCCCATGGAGATTTAGCTGGGGTAGGAGCAAGAGCGGTCTTGGAAGAAAAGAGGGTCGGTTTATCCGAAGCACTTTTCGTTTGTAGAATGGCAGCCTTCTGCGCCTGCTGCCGTTCTGCGCTGGCACCGAGTTTGAGGACAGTAGCGTTGGGACCGACAGAACTTGCAAAGTGAGGTGTCAAGATCTTCGGAGGAGGAGCGGGCTTCGACGGTTCTCCTGTTTCGGAAATGGTTGGTGTGGTTGGTCTGGCCTGCGCAGCGATGTCCACCGGTGTGAGAGTGCTCTTAGTTCCATCATTCCATTCAATGGTCTCCGGTGCCCAGTCATCCTCATCGTCATCAATATCCGCCCATTTAGCCTCCTTGCCATCGCCATCTGCTTGTATGCGAGAGGTAAGATGAATGCCATATTGCTGCTTAAGCTCTTCGTCGGTGAGATGTTTCGTGGATGGTTGAGGTGTAACTGAACGCCAGTCAGTCAAAAAGTCGCCCTAAGTGGACACGAGACCATTATTTACCTCTATTTTTGTTCCAAACTTGCATAGGATCAGGCGTTGCACTCTTGAACGGTTTGCTTTGGGATTGAAGAGCGCTTGTAGTCTTCGCAACTAATCGTGGACGGCCAGAGGCAAGTGTCACTGTTGAGGAAGTCGGAGTCGCAACTAAGAGCCACATTGTCAGACAAAGACCGAAGCAGCCGGATGCGCATTACCTTTCTCGGTTCCCTTCGCCGCCGCCGTTGCAGCGATGACTTTTGGTACTGAGTATTTTGCGAAACTGACGGGCTTCGGTGTGAATTTCTTGAGTGACTTCTGCTCAGCTGCTTTGTCACCAGCGACACTACCGTCGGCACGGCTGGTGTCCGTGTCTGAGCGAGCAGACCCGTCGTCAAGGTCTTCCATCTTGAGATTTGCAAGTGTATGTGTTCCATTCTCTTTCGATACAACCTCCCCAGCACCAGCGTCGTCCCCAGAAACTTGGATATCAGGTGTGGATGTGGTCGCAGGTACGTCGGAAGGCGAGATGTCGCCCACCGACTGAGATTGGTTTACCACATCTTGTGCACTCTGCTCTGCCATAACAAACTCGGATCTATGCGACAATTGTCAGACTCGAAAAAAGGCGGTATTGGCTGGCTGAGTTTAGTACCTGTTAAGGAACGTAGTCTGCCACGGTTGCCAGCCTGGAGTAGTGGAAGGTCCACGTACGCACAGTGGCGTTCGAGGATCGCGGTCGCTTTCGGCGGAGTGGACCAAGGGAAGCTTCAAACAAAAGTGCTCCCAACTAAAGAGAAGAATTACAAGAACTAAAGGAGGAATGGATGTGGTTGAGTCAATTGAGATAGGGAGGCTGCGCAGTCGTAGTCCTGATTGCGGCGGACCTGGGGCTTGGCGTGTCGCCGAGTAAATACTGGAGAGAGCGCCGCAAGTAAAAGTGTCAATAATATGACGGTGATGGACAGCCTGGGGTCACATCAAATCATACTGTATTTGGGCATAGTCGCTATTGCTGGCAAGTGATCCAGTGCATGGACCTATTGGCTATTTCATCTACAGTATTGAACGATATTGAGGGACGTGCGCTGCTCTAGGGACTCCGGTTGTTCTTTCAGCTGAGTGGTGATTGACGATGTCACGAACCGCATAACAATAACAGATCTTCACCAAGATTGGGCTTTGAGGAGAGGCTAGAATCTGTTTCGTATCGTGGAGAACGAGTGAAATCCCATCTTCTCATTTCCTGAAGTCCCTGCCACAGCGCGAGACCAGACTTGCCATGCTGTTCGGCGTTGTTCATTCATCATCGTTCACTCAGCATAACATACAAGCAGCCATAGGTGGACGGAGGGACAGTTCGAAGCAAGGCGACCCCGTAGAAAGTAACTGAGCATGTTGAAGACGCAGGTATTGCGGCACGAGCAAAAGAATATTCATGAAACCCGAGGTTCTCTTGAAACCCCTATCGATTTATGCTTTATGTACAATTCCGTTTCGTAACCACTTTCTCGAATGCAGTCAAATCAGTGAGCATTGTTCTTGTGGTGCCCTGAAAGAAAGGTCAGTCGCAGTTTCACCCGGATATCACATCGCACTTACTTAGGTGGAAGTAGTACTCCATGCTGTATCCCAATGCCATAATGCCGAAAATGACGTGCCAGATAGCTTTTTCAGGTCAGTGTTCGTTCGTCCCAGCGATGGATATCAACGTACGTGCAGCGGATGGGTTCTTTCCGAAATATTTGGCTTGATACCAGCCCAATGGTCCACCAGGCGCTCGGTTGGGGGCAGGTCCTTTAGGTAATTGTTCGTAGAATTTCGCTATTTTCGCCATACGTTGGGCATTTTTGGCAGCTCCCAATCCCTATAACTCATTATCAGACATGCTTTCTTCAATCGAACCGGGTTCGTCGCAGCGCGTGGTTCTCGTTCCGGTTCTTCGTGGTCTCGGGATTTGGCGAAGCAACATTCGCGGGCGGAAGGTCTGGATCTAGGTGGAACTTACCGAAGGGTTTGCGACCTGTACAATGTCTGTTAGCTCATATTCATTGCAACCGTGAAGAATTGAGGTCACCTTGGGAGGAACAAGCGTTGACACGCTTCGGCGGATGACGAACGACATTTTGAGCTGTATGCCGTGATTAGCATGCTATCCGTGACTCCCGAGACTGAGGTTGACGCACAGGTAGCTCAAAAGTGTTCCCAGTTGATTTGCAATGCTGCTCGAAGCTGTTCAAACAAGTGAGGTTAGGATTGAAAGCTGCAGCTCCGACTCCTGCGGTCCCGGCCAAGACAAAGATAAATTGGGAAGCTTTGCCGAGTCGACTTCGACCTCACCGACCGTCGAGTTGTTCTAACGACAGGATGGCTTGATCTCGTGCCCAATTCAAGTGATGCTCTTGCAGTCAAACTTGCATGCAAGACCGACAAGGACGAGCTCTTGTGGTCATGAATTGGGCTCCTGCATGTGAAGCATTCTCCGAGATCGTGACAGGACGAATGCCTACAGTGTAATGATATTATTATTTTCGGCTTCGGACGCCTTTTAATATCTGAAGATTTCTTGCCTAACGACTTTCGACCATCAACTGATTTCAGCAGATCTATAGCGATGGAAGCCGTCGATGACAAGCCCGTCCGCTCTATCATGTCATTATGAAGTACAAGTTGATTATGTATCAAAGTACGCCCCTCACCATACTTTGTGCGAACGATGATACCATGATGCATCACCCTCTGCATGATTATGGTTATACGTGCGCCATCTCGAGGAGCTTGGGCGCTGCTGAGTGTCACAACCGTCCCAGGTTCTCGTCATCGTAGAGCCTGTGGGAAAATTCATCTCGTTCATTTCTCGATTCCTACGATGAGATGGCGGAGCCTGGGTGATGTCGATAGCAGGCGTTTGACAAGACATTGTCGGCTCTGTATAGCAGACTGGAGTCTCGTCCATTGTTGCCGTCATGACAAGTATGCAACCATCAGATCCTTCGCTAGGTCTGATTTGACTTGTGCTTGAGAGCTGATTTGTCCGTGATCGAGGGGGAAAGATTTTGGGAAAGAAGTGTTGAAGAGGAGTTCGCAACATTGGTAGGTTCGCACAGATTATCCCAAGCCCAGCTTCGATGCTCGTCCATATTGTCGAGATAAAGGAACCTGCTGTGGGATCATTCCCATCCGCGGACGAGTACAATGTTGTCAGCCTAGAGATTGATGCCGCACAGACAATGACACCCAGGCCAAAAATCCCCGTCAATGCCAGCTTCTGCCGCATAGGCAATTTGAGCTTGAAGATGATAGGGGGCACCATGAAAGCGATCGTGAGATCTGTCAAAATGTTGTAGACGGCGTTGCTGTACCATAAGGCGTAGATGTTGACACAGTGGGAATGGGTAGTCCAGCGAGTCCATGCTCCAGCAATAGGATCGCATTGCAGAATTGTTGCTATCGTGAATGAGACACAGGCGCACAGCACCAATACTATTAAGCCTCTGCATATCCTGCCAAACCAAGCACGATCGGTAAAGATGCGCAGATAGAGTAAAAGGATCGACACCTTCGTGCAGTTGATCGTGAGCTTGTAGAATATTTGCAGGAGGAAGAAGCACTGAGCATCACGTCTTGTCAGCGCACAGAGCTTGAGACGGGGAACATTCTCAGCTCATACCTTCAGAGCTAGAGAAGCCTGGTCTGGTGTCATGGTGACCATAGGTCTGCCATATCCAAAATTGACGGCGGCGATAGTCGATCCGCATTGCGCTATGAAGCATACCTAAAACATCAGCCTCGTCGTGTAAACGTGTGCGGAGCCTCCACTTACCAGAGCTAGGAGAGTCCACAGATCATCCGGACCTAGTCCCCCCACCAGCTTGCAGCGCCAGTATACACGATTCGATACCAATAGAAAAGCCAGAACTGGTGCGACTATTGACGGAATCGCCAGATGAGCTCCGCGTCCTGCTAGACCGTAGCTGAAGACAGTGCAGTCAGGGCAGCCATCTGTCGTCATATTGACTCCTTCCACAGTTATGGCTCGACAACCAAGCCAACGAAGACCGAAATGATCTTGTCCGTTCAACTTGCTTCCATGGCAGGTATATAATGCTATGTGGACGGAAACCATGTTTTGATGATCTTTGGCATAGTGACGGATGGACCGGACCAAGACCTGGGTGAGAACCGAACGGAAAGACTCCCCAGGTATACGAGCAAACATCGAACGCAAGTAAAGATCGAACACTTGAGAAGGCAACGATGCGCGTCTGCGAAGGACAGACTTGTGAGTGCAGTTGATTGATCAATTCGAAGTGAACTGATTGTGGCCACATTACCTTCTGCATTTGCCTCCACCACTTTCCGCCCTTCTTTATATGGGTTGTTGGATGCAGCTGGCTCGAGGACCGATGCTTGCTGGTTTCAATCCAGATTTGAACCACACAGAACATATCGGCCCAGGCAGAACTCGACATGCGAATTAGACTATCAGCCACGTCTCATCACTTCAAGCCGGAGTCGAGGCTTTTATGATGTGTGAGATCGGAAGGATATGCCATTCGCAAGCAAACAACCCGGGCGTATTCACGATTAGCTCGGTTGGATTTCGCATAACTTTCGTCGGGCAACGCTATGTTTTCATCCTCTGCCTCATTCACTTGGAGTGCTGCGTGAAGAAGCTGAAAGCCATGCATGCTTGAGAGATGTCGTCGTACTGACGATTCTTTGCGCCCCTGAAGCTTGTGTTGACAAGATACGACAAACACTCGAGAACGTTGCCAGTCACATTGGGAGGCTGTATCTGAAAAATGCAGGCTCCCGCTTTCGGAGTCGCACAGCTCATATCGCTCGATGTACCAGCGGATCATGGGTACACCTGGGACGACTATGATGTCAACTCCGCTTTACACTGCAGTGGAGCAGGATCTCGCTGCACAATGGACATGAGCCGGGCCGAAGAGGCTGTTGCAAAAGAACATGAGGTAGAAAGATGGAAATGACTAGTGATCAGGACAAGGCCGTTTGACCGGGGAGAATATGTGGAACGATTGAGGGCTTACGTAAGGCTGTCAATCCAGCCACCCTGGACATTCTTTCGGTCAAGTCTTGCAACCTCACCACTCTTCTCAAAATCCAGGGGACTCAGTGTTCGGAGACAACGTAGTCGTGGCGAGTCGAGCAGATAATGCCTGTGGCCATGCTTTGCGTACCATTCGACCTTATTTGAAGTTCTTTTCTTTGCCTGGAGCCAGCCAAGATGACAATGCTGGCGTCTTTGTGAAGACAAACAACATCATGATCTATTCATTTCCTTGCGTTGGATGGCACAGCGATCACCTCTCATCAGATTATGTCCGATATCTCAGGTCCTTCAGTGGTCGCATGAGGTGGAATCTTCTCCGCTCCAACACAGCATGATGGGAGTGGCTTGCCGCCCATTCAGGGGCCGCAGCCTCGATACAGCAAACCCCTCCAAAACGTGATGGTCACCTATACCGGACATGCCGATGTCACCTCAGACCGCATATAAACGGTGACAGGGTGCTGACGGCACTGATACACCAGATTTTATATAAAAGGTGTCAAGCCAGTCTTTGTGCGAATTGTCGATGTCTCGCACTCATCAGACAAGCTCTTCCAGCTTGTGCAGTATAAATATATCTCTTGGACAGCACAACATTCTCGGACCTGGGTCATGCCTAGCAGATCTTGCACTGCAGAGGAGCAACACAGCATGAGACCGACAAAGCACTCCGGGAACAACGTGATCGAAAGTCGCCGCACACCGTTCCTCGATCTTCGGCGGTTTGATTGCCAGTATCATCGAAAACCGGTGCTCCAAACATGCCGTTGGATTGGCTGGCGAGTCCTGCAGAGCCAGACGAATAATGATGGAGGCTTGCGACGGCGGAACCAACGCAGGTCGAAACACTTACATATAAATATCAGCTACGCACGGCTTGGTGTCGGTAGGCGATGTCTTGCGCTCCAAGAGCTTGCTGCATGACAACAGAAGGAGCTTCATCAGTATGACTGCTGAAGTCATGCGATGCGTCAAACAAGGCGAACAGCAGGAGAGTTGCGCCCAACGGATTTTGACAGAGTCCAGCAGAATTCATGGATCGGAGTCAACAATCAACAACAACTCTCAATACCATGCGCGAGCAATACCTGAGTTTTCCCCAGATTTTGCTTGTGGCATCGACCCAGGTTCTGGGGCTCATCTCCAGTATTGAGGTAGCAGCAGATGAAGAGTCCTGCGGTGCTGGCACTCGAAGTGAAGACACCCCCGGGAGATCTTCTGCACTCACGACAATCCGCACTGCCTTGATTCACTGACCACGAATCCTGCCACGCGCAAACAGCAGTGACAGCGGGATCAGACTGAGGCAGTGACATTCACACACTTGGTGCTATGGCCGTTCACTTGAGAACACGCTTTTTGGGATGTTCCTCTCTCAACTTCAAAACATCTCTTCTAAATCATCAACCACAACTTCAAATCTCTCTTTCGATTGCCATCAATCGATGTTTCATCGATACAGCACACTGTTCTTCATCGCTTGCAACTCGACGGCGTCGTTCCGAACTTCTGCATCTTTGAGGACTCTTCCAAGAAAAAATTGAGTCTTTGCCTGCGCTTTCTAGTGGAAACTCCACATTTCCTATATCCCCTACAACGGTAACCAATCAACCACCAAAGAAGTGCTTTTTCCTTCTAACAAAAGCCAGAAATTCGCCAACGATGGCTCAACATCCTCCTTCTTCACCTCTGCCCTCTGCACAAGACCTTGTTCCAAGTCTGGCGGGCAGAGCCACGCAACCGGATCATCTCGCTCCTGTTCAACAAACAAACACGACCACCGACACTGCAGGACAATCTGTACAGACACACTCGTTAAGCATGGATGCTACTATGTTTATACCTGCTTGTCATGAACATATACTCCGCGAGACACACTCGAATTTCAATCCTGAAGCCCCAGAATTCATCCCAGAAGGACACTGGCGGGAGGCATCTCCACATCGGCAATCTTCTGTCAACATTTATGCGACCGAGTTCATGCCAGGCATGCAAAGCCATCACTGCATGACTCGATCATCGAACATGAACGCACTGGCGCCCGTCTTTGTCCCAAGAGTCCACATGGCTGGACATTTACATCTTCAGCGTATGCAGTTGACGACTATCCTCTCTGTCAACCAGGCAAAGCGACTCGTGCGTTTCATGCCTGGGGCGGCAGTGCAGACTCCCAATCCTCTCGCGGCAGAAGGTGTACCCCGAGCACAACAGTGGGGTACATATACGTGCCCAGCCCCGACCCCAGAGCTGACTCCAGAGGGCCAATACCAGTCGCGTCTATATCGAGTCCAGGAGGTCAACGACAGAGACACCATCCCGGACTACGAGCCTGCCGCCAGGGTAGTATCCACAAAACACTGGAACAACAAGACAAAGCAGTATGAGGGTCGCTACGAAGAGGAACGCGAGCTCGTCCAATGCTGGTTACATCATGTGGACTTCTTCGGCAGAGTGGTATATACCAAATCTGCGACAAAACCAGCAACCACCATCGCTATACTAAAAGCTTCTGGCAAATGGCTTTCAATGGGAACAGAGTACAAGTCACGCAATCACTTCCTCGTGACGTCGGCCTCTCGATACTTGGACCCTGTGGTATACTACGGCAAGCCAGAGGTCCTCGACGAACTGCACGGTACCGCACTGGAGAATGCATGCGTTGGGCAATGTGACAAGTTCTACAGTCGCTACGGTTTTTGGCAAGAGGATTACTATGATCCAGACGAGGACGAGCCTTATCTGGACACACTTTATCCAGAGGACTATGAGAAAGGTCAACTCATTATAAACGGTTGTACTGCAGGATTCAGAACGCGGGAACAGGTCCTTACTGCTGGCACTGAGGAGAAAGTTGCCATTGATTCTACCCGTCGAGCCGCACTGCAGTCTCGGAAGGCGCGCGGCCTAGTCAAGTCGAGGCTTGCCTACTGCTCGACATCAGAAGAGTCCGCTGTTGTACGTGTTGGAAGTTATTCAACCGGAAAGACCCCCAATGCCGTTCAGAGCAACCCCCCGATGCAATCCAGCTCAGAGCGACATTCAGCACTGGATACCACCTCAACACAAAGCCACACTCTGAGACCAATGCCTTCAACCAGCACTTCCGTGTCATCGGAGGACCTTGATCGACGATTGAACGAAATCGGCCCACTGTCGACTAATGCATCTTGGGCCGACGACATTGATGTGGAGGATGAGGTCCAGGCCGTCATTGGCCCTCAAGCAAGCTTTGAACCATCTGCACCTCTGGAGACCATTCTTGAAGAAACACTTGAAGAACCTGATTCACTCCATTCCGAAGAAGACATTGTTGCTGGTGATGAGGTGCCAATGTCAACTGAACCATCAAGTTCTGATGAGAGTGGCCATTCTCATAGGTCCAGCATCAGCTCATCAGATGATACACCTCCCACATCCATCGATGAAGCCAATGGAGACCAAGTCGATGATTCTGGCCATCAAGACGATGACAATGACAGTGTCTACGACGTCAATGACCAAGCTTACGGTCAAGAAGACATTGCTCCTGTAGAGGTCGCCGAGCGTACTGATGACGAGATCTTCGGTATGACTCTGGAGCAAGAGTACGAGAATGTTCATGGTGTGCCGATGCCGGTCGAGACCTCCGTGCAATCAAACGACATTGCTCTTGTCTCTACACAGAGAGTCTCAACGGTGGTAACTGCTCAACAACCAGCTCTCCATCGATATCGCCGACGCGCCTTGCCATGGGAAGCATCCTCAGGACGTGCTGTTCGACTCTTAGTTGGCGCCTTCAGCAACGGTAGGGTCGTTCCTTTCCTGACAACCATGCAGTTTGGTACTGTCCACAACTCACTGTTGTACGTTGTTGGGACTGCTAGCAGGGTGGACAGCCCCTATATGTCGTTCGCCCCTAAAGTGGCCTTCAATGAGGTTGTTCGATACCAACCGAGCCTCCCACAACAACGAGTCGTCGAATTCAGTGACGACGAAGAGGAGATCAATGGTACCGTCATCCATCCGAATGTTACAATTCGCGGTAGCAACGATGACAATATCACACCTGCGGTTATTGTCAACGACATTACACCCGAAGGCAACGTGGAGGAGTCAACACCCGTCGCATCACCAGCAACAAACTCCGAATCATCACCAGCGGCGGCAACTGGCGGTTCACACCCTCAGACTCCCCAACAACAACCACCACGTCGTCGAGTACGCTTCGTCGAGCCCCCACAAGTACACTCGCCAGCATCGACTGCGTCCAGGTACTCGTCACTGGCAGAACTCGTGTCAGGCTATGATCAGTGGCCTGACTTCTCCGCTATCCATTGTGATTCTCCATCATCTTCGGCGTCCTCTGGGACTGTCAACCACGATGATGAGACGTTGGCGCCCATTCCTACCTTGCCTAAATTTGGAAGCGTTCGACGTCGCCGTCGTGCTGGGTTCAGCTTTGCTCGGGTGTTCAGCTCCAGGAGCAATACAGTACATTTGACTGTTGTTGGCGAAGGCCCCTCACAGACAACGGTGGTGGAAAAGAAGAGTTGGATCAAGAAGGGCCTTGGGAAAGTCAAGGGTCTCTTCTCAAAGAAGAGAAATTGAAATGATCTACAACAGGATTAATTGGAGGACTGGACACGATTAATGAAAAGAACACGATCAATAGAATCGTAACGACTTGAACGACATGCACGATTGATATGAACTGCTGGGACACAGAATACAGCCACAAAGATACCCATGGGATATTGATTTTGCGGGAAAGGAGTACTTGGAGTTTGGGATTTGTTTTTCATGCATCAGGGCTTTTGTCACGAGCCTTGCACGATTGGGATTGTATTTCACTGGGACATGAAGGATGTATGAACACAGGGTCAGTGGTCTCCTCTTGAGCGAGACACAAGCATGGCGTTGGTGGTGTACACAAAATCTGTACCAACAGCCATGGGAATTTTGGAGTGAAAAGAGCTTCGAGTGTAGACAATGAAAGCAATGTCTATCCACAAATCCTGCATCTGGAGGTAATTTACATCTTAAGAAGGTTTTTTTTTGCGACTTTGACTGTGCCCTGCCATCTCTGCATTCATTGTGTGTAACCACTCGTCGTGTAACCCACCGCAGGGATGAAAGATGACGATCATGCTGCACTGTTGACTAAGTGACACTGCCGTCCATCTTTGGACCTGGACTAGAAGACGGCGCCATGCTGCAAAAGTGCTGTCAAGCAGCCAGCCACGTTGTAAGTTAAAGGCGGTTGTGGTCTGCATCTGCGGCTACTAAATCAGACGGACCGCTTTTCAAGCGTGCTCTTTCAGTGGGATTCGCAGTGGTACTGGGTAAGTACCTGCATTCACTGTCCTATATTGCATGCTCGTTTGACACCAGCGTGCAGGAGTACGCAAGGCAGGATCTGCACATTTATGAAGGACGTTGAGGTTGGCAACAACAAACCTGCAAGAATAAACTGTCCGCATAATGACGCTATTCTGATAGATCTTGGTATACCAGGGCAATATCGATGTCGACATTTTGAGCCATCGATACGGCAGGAGAAAAGATGACTGGTCCGTTTCGCTTCAAGGAGGGTGGTCTTGGACTCTTTGGAGAACCAAACCTTCGATTTCGACACGGAAGCAAGCGATGAAAGGTGACAGGCCTAGAGAAATGACTGGTCAGCTAGAACAAAGACCATGGCGGGGCGGGACAAGAATAGCGCAAAATTGGCTTCTGTGGCTTCGAATCATGCAATCTCTCTTCCCATGTTCCATGCCAGTCCGTTATCCACCTGCATCACCATCACTTCAAACACTGCCGAAAGGACTGGTCGCAAGATTCGATAGAGTGCCGCTATCGGATACTGTTCAACAGCAATGGTAAGGTAGGAGGGGTGTTGGCGTCGTTTCTGCTCATCTCGTGTCTCCGGTGCAGTCTGCGCAGGCGATTGAAATCCTCCGTTCCCAGTCTGGAAAGACTTGTTATGAGTGATAACAGCAGCAAGCACGTTTTGTTTCAGAAATCAAACCAATTCCAGCAAGACTGGGGCTTGACACGAAGCAGGAACAGCGGATTGCGAAGCGAGACTGCGAAATTGGAACCTGAAAGGAACAGGGCTAGTCGGTATCTTTAGGCCTTGACTATTCCGATAAGGCCCTGGGGATGCTGGAAGAAAGACGGTTTAGACTGGAGGCTGAGCTGGTTAGCCATGACCCCCCCAAAGCCACTGAAGCCACTGGGAAGCCTGCCGGTAGATCTCCATTTTTTCTCTCATGGCTTGACGGCATCGACGCCAAAACAGGTCTTCACCTGGTCGACGACCCTGCGGATAATGCATGACCCCATCAAGCAAGTCAATCTTGTCTCTGACCTCAGGCTGCTGGGGCAGGTGCGAAGCGAGAAGAAGAGGAATCTTGCCAGAGCGGAAGTCCGCAGACAGAGAATCGCACCCTCTGCAAGTCTGGCACCTGGCGTCTGCAACCCACCTGCACCTGCACCTAAACCTGCGCCTGCGCCTGCGCCTGCCACCCGCAAACGCGCCCACATCTCTTGCTTCCAATCACACCTGCCTATCATCCTCCGATCTTCTCTCTTCTCTCTCTCTACTTGTCTTGCCACTCCTTCATGTTTGTTGCTTTTTGGCTTTTTTGACGTCGGCCAATCCGTCTGCAGGGTCTTCTCTACCCCAAGCTGTTACCTCTTCTGACCTATAGTCGCTCGTTTTTCTTCTTGGATTCCTGCATCCATCGCAGTTTACCTGT
This sequence comes from Exophiala viscosa, assembly GCF_022695815.1. Taxonomy (NCBI): domain Eukaryota; kingdom Fungi; phylum Ascomycota; class Eurotiomycetes; order Chaetothyriales; family Herpotrichiellaceae; genus Exophiala; species Exophiala viscosa. The sequence continues at coordinate 1,237,200 of NW_026944357.1, read as the reverse complement.
TGCGACTCCCCAGAAGCTCGATCCAACACCTCCAGTTTCCTGCATTGACCTTACTCCACCGACATCAAAAGGACTGTCAAAGCTTCTTACTCCGAATCCTGCCACCACGTTACGGTAACCGGTCTCTATCTACCAGCAGGACCAAGTGTGGACAGGCACGCTGGGGCTGGAAGGAGGATGAGTTCAGCATGAGCTTGGAAGAGTTGGATATATTTTGGATATTCGAATTGGGAAAACACGATTGACCAACATCCCGATCGCTTGCCTCGAGCATGACCAAATACTTGTTCCTGGGCGCATTGGCCCTTTTGGCTCCTCCTGCATTCGCGCAAAGTTGCATCTCACTACAGGGTTCGACGACGTGTCCAGCTTTCAATGCTTCCTCCATTTCAACCGATACTACTTTAGTCGGTCTATAGTAAGTGGTGCGCTGGACACCTATGTGCTCGAAAGCTGATTGTTCCAGTCCCTTTCTAGCATATGTTACGTCGAGAGAGACCTTCGACACACAATTAACGCAATATGTATCCCACGGATACGTACAATCGAAATACGTCAATTTGTTTGGTTGTGACAACATCAATTTGGGCAACACCAGCGACTACTACGCCCGATATACTTTGAGCTTTATCTGCAACGGCATTATTCAGAACTCCAAGACGCCTTGCGGCCTGTCAACCGCCGATTCACAACCTTTATGCGCCGACTCCTGTGCCGATCTGGCAACAAGCGAGGAAGAGATTGTTTCAAGCAGCCTATGTTCAGGTAAAAACAGCAATTATGCCAACCAACTTCGAGCCGACTTCACAAATTGCGCCTTGCCAGCCAACTCTATTAGTGGAAGCTGCATCTCAGGCGAAGTCAATGAGCCTGACGAATGTGGATTTGGAGGCAATTTGCAGGGCCTCTGCAATTTCTGTCGTTCGAGCACCGTCAATAGCACCGACTCGTGCTGCGTGACCTCAAATGCGACTGGCCGTTGTGAGGATGTGACCCTGCCAGTCTTTTCAACCATCTCAAATTTGCTCTCCTCTACAGCAAGTTCAACGGCATCGCCCACTAGTAGCAAGAGTGCTGGTGCTGCCAAATCTACCAGCCACCATGGCCTCAGTGGCGGAGCTATTGCAGGTATTGTGGTCGGAGCAGTCCTCGGCTTTCTACTTCTCTGCGCCCTTATCGTCCTCTGTGTCTTTTGCCTGCGTCGAAGGCGCCACGGTAGCAAAGCTGGCAGCCTTCTCAACCAGCCATCTCCGCAAAGGAAAGGTGATCCTGCCATGGCATATAATCAGCCGATGTCTCAACAAGGATATGAAGTTCTTCCCGGCGGTCGAGTGGCACGTATGTCTGCATTGCGAGACGACCAGCAGCCCGTGATAGGTCCGCGCGGCAATTATACCTCACATACGGATCCGTATGGTGACAGTCCAGAGTCGCATGAAAAGGCCGTGGGCATGGTTGGAACCAAACATGATGGATCACCTGGTACGGAATCCCAACATAACAGCTCTCCTGGCGACTTCTCCTCTCCGGAAGGTGTCGGCAGTGGTCAGTCAGAACAACTTCCTTTCTTCAAAGACTACTACTCGAATGACGACATCCATCCTGGCGATAAGGTCGCTGCGCTCTGGGCGTATCAACCTCGTGCTGGAGATGAATTCGAGCTCGAAAGAGGGGATATGCTCAAAGTTGTCGGCATCTGGGATGACGGCTGGGCCACCGGAGTGCGAATCAATGATCGAGCCGAGGACTATGATGGCAAGCATAAGGTGCAACGAGACAGCGGCGTGTCCAACGGCTCCGAGGGCCGCAACGATTCACCAACCCCTACCGGAGAAATCAAGGCTTTTCCCTTGGTCTGTGTTTGTCTACCTGAGGCGTGGAAAAAGACGGTGGAGGGTGATACTTCCACCGAAGGCGGCTCAGGTGGTTTTGCTCTCCCATGAGGATGGAGTCACACATGATGCTGCATTTACGAAGACATACGATTAGCCAGGGCGTTCCGGATGCATGGTCGATGATCCATGAGAACTACACTATTCGATAATACCAGTAATACTACGAGGACGACCTCCACGTTCCGAAGAAGCCGACCATACAATACAACCCCGGCCTTGAGCGTCGCCTTATCTGCGACAATACATGTCTGTTGACCGTTGGCGTTTGTCAATTATTCGTTTGATACCCATTGTGTATATTTCTGCTCTGCGCGCAAGCAACCCAGTGCCAATCCTCGACGGGAGCATTCATTTCAGTCATGGTGTGGGTTTTGGTGGAGCCGATCTGCATCTGCATGGTTCAGATTCAGATTCAAGAAGTCGGGATGGACTGGATTGCTCCTGCTGAAAGGTTTACTTTGTCTGTGAAAGGTCCCTGCCCTGCGATCAGGCGAGGAGAAGAGGCAAGCGTGCGCATGGAGGCGGTCAGCTTAAGGACTACAGACATCCGATGGAGGAAGACAGATGATATAGCGACTATTTAGCATTGAAAGAGCAATATAAAGTAGTACTTCGTGATGATATCCCTGTGGTCCTTGGGCCATCTCGACGAGATACCGAATCAGCCTCTTCTTGCTAGGTGTTCTCTGCTTCAGCAGTCGGACAGTGGTATGACACTATGTTGCGAGTTGATATCGTCAGACGGATTATGAAGGTACTGTCTTTATTGTGATTGTTTGAAATGTGGTATGGCAATTGCATTTGGCCCTAGTACTATGCTATGGTATCTCTCGCTAAATCCAATATATGACTTTTCGTCCCATTCCAAAACGCCTGGGTGGCCAGATTCCACCAGATACCATGCCAATGTCAGTCCCAATACCAATGCCGATTAAGGTGGACGTTGTCGAGAGTAACTCATATCATCCGTCACAGGTCATAGTCCTTTGTAAACGATCCGTCGATGTCGTTACGTTAGACCTTTTCATGGGTAGTGTACTACTCGCATCAAGCATACCCAATAACCCCATTCTCACAAGTCGTCCCCGCAGCCACACTTCCCATATCGATCAACCCGCCCTGGTCGCACATGTAAAATGCATTAGAGCCGTTACAGAATATCGCGCCGTCGGGCGTACACGGTCCGTCGTTCTGGCGCTCGATCGTGCCATTGACGCACTGCATACCTGCGGCCACGGAGCCCATGTACACGTATGTCGTTGAGTCGGCGGAGTTGGCTACGCATTGGGAGAATGTGCTGGTGCTGTCACATATGAATTCTCCTGGTGTGCAGGACGTCGCGCTGGCTGTGGCTGTGGCGGTGGATGTGCTTGATGTTGTTGTTGTTGTTGTTGTTGTTGAGGTTGTTGTGGTTGTGGTGCTCGTAGATGTTGACGTTGAGGTGCTGGCCGAAGAAGATGTTGTGGACGTTGTGGACGTTGTGGACGTTGTGGACGTTGTGGACGTTGTAGAAGTTGTGGAGGATGTTGTGGACGTTGTAGAGGTGGACATGGAAGTGGAGGTAGACGTCGTTGATGCTGTGGCAGATGTTGCATCGAACACTGCTGTCGTTGAGAACACTATTGTTGTCGTATACCCATCTGCGGAGAACGTTAACGTGGTTGTAAACACCTCCGTGGTTAAGGACGCAGTTGTTGTAGGTGTTGCTGTTGTGCTAGTTGTACTGGTCGTACTGGTCGTGGTGGTGCTGGTCGTGGAAGTCGTAGAAGTCGTGGAAGTAGAAGTCGTGGAAGTCGTGGAAGTCGTGGAAGTCGTGGAAGTCGTGGAAGTCGTGGAAGTCGCGGAAGTCGTGGAAGTCGTGGAAGTCGTGGAGGTCGTCGAAGTAGTGGAGGATGTTGTGGAGGTCGTGGACGTAGTCGAAGAGGTCGTGGAAGTTGTCGTAGATGTGGTCGTAGTCGTAGAAGATGTTTTAGAAGTCGTAAGAGGGAAAGAAGTACTGCTTGCTGTTGTGGTTATGGTTATGGTTCCGTTAGTAGTTCCAATAGTAGTTCCATTGACGATGGGGAAAGGTGCCGTTGTGGTAGAAGCTCCAGTAGTGGTGGCGTTGTATGTCACTACAATACCGATTGCTGATCCAGACGATGCTGTAGTGGTAGAAGATCCTGAAATAGTATAGCCGTCACCAGTAGCTGCAGTAATAGCGTCCGTGCCCGACACCACCTCATCACCGGGGTCAGCAAACTCCACGTCTTCGCCTTCAATGGTGGTACAGTTATTGTTCACGTTACACACAAACATGTCTGGGAGGTCATCGAATGTGGTGTCCCGTTTCCAATAACTGCGTCGGTACTTCCTAGACGGATTGGTGAGGATCTGAACACGGGCACAGTTCTGATACATCTCCCTATTTCCAACAATGTTGAACCAGGACCAGGATAAAATAGTGGAATTCGAGGCCGGAGCGTCTTCCGGTATGGTGAAGTCGTATGTCAGCGTTAAGGGGCATCCACCGATCATGGACTTGATGACCTTGAACGTCTCGCCGTTGTCGTAGGAAAGAGACAGTTGACAGGACCCTCCGTCGTGGTTTGCCGTTCCAGCTAGGGTCATGTTGTAGGTGTTTCCAGCGTAATAAGTCGCCTTGACAACATCCGCGTCGCTGTAGTTGGCCACATACTGGTAGTGCTTGCAGGAGAAATCAGATCCATCGGCTAAGAGAGGGGAGGTGTTGCTGTAATCCTTGTCCGTGTAGCTAACGTCCGGATCCAGGGGGCTTCTGAAAGGATAAGGCCAACTCATTTGCATGTGCGCTGATGTTAGGAGAGGGAGACATATTAAGACAAACGAGAGGGCACTTGCCGTGCACTGAGTGCGCGGCATGGTGGGAGGATTGTGGGGGAAGCGGAGAGAGGGAGAGGTGTAAGGACGAATGTGGTATACTGGCCTTGCGATGCAGTTTAGAAGTCAATAAAACAAAGCTGACGAGGTATGTTTTTGGTACTGCAACGATAGATGAGAGAATATAGATAACAATGCTGGTGAGGTAGTTTCGTGGTAATGCAACGATAGATGAAGAGATATATCAATGCTGGTATGTAACCAGGAACAGGTTTGAGAGTACGTTAACCTTGACTCTAGGTTTTGGAGTGAAGTTGTAGAGAGTCTGGTATGAAAGTCTGGTATGAAGAGCTGACGCGTTGAGCAAGGTAGATGAAGGTTCTTTTCTACCAAGATCAAGCAGCAACAGAGCCATGGGACAGCCACTTGAAGTCATGCTTTTCCCACTTGCATTGCCATAGACAGCAGGGATTGTACCTGCGTCGGATAGAAGCTCGTTCACCATGTTGATCTGGAGACAAGGTTGGAGAGATCTCAGGGTGGTCTGAGCGGAGGGTGGCGCCCGTTTGCCGCCCGGAGAATTATTTACCTTTGACACAACCTTAGCCATTGTTTGGCCATTCTCAGGCTTCGAGTGCCGGGAATGTGGGCTGGAGTGCCCCAAGCAACGCCCAAGCGTCTGCTCTCCATGGTGACGCTCGCTAATGTCAGCACACCGAGGCTTGGCTGACTTTGCACGTTCTGAAGATCGGCAAAAGAGGTTCAGAATCTCGTATCGGTTCTGCCATCCGCCTCGTCCATCGCTGTCGTGCCGAACATTCGCAGTGTGAATGGCTTAAGCTTTGACCCGACGTGCAGTCAAGCCATGTTCCAGAAGGTCGGGCACTGAACGTGGTGGTTGTTGTCGTGGCTCACGAGGATGGCATTCAGTCAAGCGGTAGCATCGTGATAGCTGCATGCTCCGAAAAAGGGCACATTGACACCTGTGGAAGAGACAAGATCGTCAGGTCTGTCAGTCTCCCACCGTTGGCCCCAGCGCAAAGTGCCGATGGACAAGATATGAAGACATTTGATATATCCACCAGGGCTTTCTGAGCTTCCATCATCGCAAGTTCGAGTCCTCTGGGTGGAGCAAGCATATGCTCCAATTGGGCATACATTGCCTCACGGATTTGTTCGACCTCTCCCACGCTGCCCATCTTTCGCGCATCTCCTTGCGTTCTTTGTGATCCACAGCATGATTTGTCCATGTTGACTCGTGACCGGCTGTGAGTAAGGGACCAAGCCAACGATAAACCGCAATGATCAGCCAGACTTGCCTTCTGCCAGAAGCATCAGGCGAGAGACTCTCGCGTGATTGGAACATGAATTGTGTTTTGCATGACCGGTCATAGCAGGCACCTTTACATTTCGCCCCTGATCTGCCGTCACCAAATCGTTTCCACTCGCTAATGCATGGGGGCCCTTTGACGCCTGGCGGCAGACGCTGCGTATTGATGCACGCTCGACAGAACTTGCTCAAAATGTAAGGGTCTCCCAACTTGAGGTGAGGACAAAGTCGAAAATCGAGTGCTTGAAGAGCAGCGGAAACATCTTTGGCCTGGAAAACCTCTTTATACATTCCGCTTCCCCCACTGGTCCTGGTGTTGTATAGAGGGGAAGGTACTTGGAGCAAGCCAATTTTTGAAATCAGCAATGATTGTGCTTTCGGATTCTCAAGTTCCATGAGTGAGGTACCCTTTTCAGGACGATCCGCCACACTCCTATTGCGGATCGAATTCCTGCAACGTGAACAGGGTTCCAAGGTTTCAACTCGAAAAGGTGCCTCCACCCCAGCTTTGATGCTTCGGATCGTTTTCTGATAGCCAAGTGTACGATGAGCACATAACCATACTTGTCTGCAATCCCGAAGAGTAGGCTCCTGCTTGATCTCGGCACCAGGAAATGTTGTGCGGTTATGCAATTCCTGGCATTTGCCACAGACCAGCCTGTCCAGCTCAGTTGAATCTTGATCCCTTTCTGTCATGCACAGGAAATCAAACAGTTCCTGTCCCTTCAAGACAAAGGAAGGGGTGGTATACAAGTGCAGAAACCTTGAACAACTGTGTCGCAAGGCTACCTCACTGCTTGGACTCAGGTAAGGTTGGAGAAACATAAGAAGCTCTGTTGGCAACGATAGAAATCCCGTTTCGACGTTGTTGAAGATTGTTCGCTCGGAGAACTGAGTAGCAACAGAAGGAGTCTGCAGGCGGGGCGGCCGTTCAATGAACTCGGTATCTGGTGTGAAGGCAAGCTTTGAGACAAGTTGTTCGTCGGATGGGGACAAGGACAGCGGATTGCTTGGCCATGGCTGCAGGTTGACTTGGCCTTCATCGTCGTCTTCTTGTTCCAAGCCTGGCGCAGACTTGGTACGAGAAAGCTTTCTTCGGACCCGCTCAAACACTGGCATTGTCGCAGAACCTCTGCAAATAATACGTGGTAGGTGACCGCTGGAAACGGATATCAATCCCGTCAGGTGTCGAACCCTGAAGTGGAAGACCAGCACCTCATACGCCTAGTAGTTCAAGTAATAACATTCTGATATCGGGGCGGGGTCCAGGCAAGCAGAAGCTAATCAGAAATCATTCGTCTAAGCTGCAAGGTGACTCGTAACAGAGTAAAATCAATGCTGACTCGATTTGCCACGGAGCAGTGTGAAATAATATCAACAACTTTTGGCGGCAGGTGGGATGATAAAGGAGGAGTCACTCGAGCAGGTGGTCACTGGCCAACGTAGCCGAGGGGCACAGCAGTAGTTCGAGCTGCTGGCTCTAGACATAGGCAAATCACGATCTGGAGTGAAGATTGGGCGGGGCATTGCCATTTAGAGGAAGCGGCATGCTTCGGCAGGCCCTAGGCGACGGTTAGGCTGCTGATCGCTCCATGTCGCAAGGGGTCGGTAGAGGCCGAGATCTGGCCAGAGGAACGTTAATGCAGGCTCAAAGGGCGAGAGCGATGAAAGTGGTGGCAGTGTATCCTGGATGAGCCCATGGTCATCGTAAGTTGTACGCAGTACTCCGTACTTGTGGTGTTGTCGAAGTGGTGGACGGCGAGACGGCAGGCTGGATGATACTCAGATGGATCTGCCCATCCACACCCCTTGTGCGATAAGTGAAGGACCCCTCAAACGCGTCGATCGATGGGTGGACAGAGCGCGTAAAGTGCCAAGGCTGAAGCGGAGAATCGACGGGCGTCGAGGAGAGTTCCAGTGCCAGTGACCACGGACCAGAAAAAGTCCATGACGTCGTGACAGGAAAAAGATGCGTCAACTGCTCGTACCTGACAAGGCTGGTAGGAATGCAAAAATCAATTCTCGGTATTGGAAAAGGATGAGGCTCTTGCAGATGAATTTTTGTCAAGGTGGCAGCCAGTTGTACTGCTAGAGATTCACTAAAAGACCTCGAATGATCACCACAAGACTGAGAACAGTCATAGCATCTAGACAGCTTTTATTGAATACCAGTCTCAATAGATGGAATTCCTGCTCTGCTGCCCCTAGTCTTCGCCTTGATTTGCGACCATCACTCTCGTCGCTGGGATTGCACAGCATGGCAAAACGCAAAAGATCTTCAGCGGCTGACCTTGATGCTGCTGTTCCTACGCCTAAGACTCTCCCTGTCAACGTTGCTTTAGTGGCATCATCTATGATGCCGCCTGAACCCGTTCGACGCACAAGTTCTAGAAGAGCATCCACACAGGCTGCACCTGCGGATATTGACACAAATCCCGACACCAACCCCAAGATTGAGGACGCTCCAGACGCCCTTCGAGCTTCACCCGACGCAGAACAGAAGCCTGAGGGCGCAACGAAGAAGAAAAGGAAGACGGCGGGAGCTACAAAGGTAAAGAAGGAGGCCGACGAACCTGAGGTAAATGATGTGGTAGAAAAGGCCAGACAGCCTTCACCTGCACCCAAGAAGGCTGCCAAGAAGGAGGATGATGTCGATCGAGCAGATCCAGAGGGCGAGGACGATGAAGCTGCCGACCCAGAAGAGCTCAAAGAAGCTTTGTCAAGACCGCCACCAGTCAACAGCTCGTGCCTGCCTTTACCCTGGAAAGGTCGGATAGGCTATGCCTGTTTAAACACCTACCTTCGGGCCTCGAATCCCCCGGTCTTCTCGTCACGAACATGCCGCATTGCGTCCATCCTTGAACATCGTCATCCGCTCAAAGATCCCGACCAACCTGAGCACGCGACCAAGAATAGACCCGACAAGGAACAACCAGCAGACATATCAAGAGGTCAAGCATATGTGGAAGCGCTAGGCCTGGCCAATGCCCGTGACATTCCCAAGATGTTGCGCTGGAACGATCGATATGGCATCAAGTTCATGAGACTGTCTTCAGAAATGTTTCCATTTGCCAGCCACGATGTGTATGGATACAAGCTTGCTCCATTCGCATCGGAAGCACTAGCAGAAGCAGGACGTGTGGCAGCAGAACTTGGACATCGCCTGACCACACACCCTGGACAATTCACCCAACTTGGGTCACCTCGGAAAGAGGTTATCACCGCATCGATACGGGACCTCGAGTATCATTGCGAATTGCTCGACCTACTCAAAATGCCTGAACAGCAGAACCGAGATGCTGTCATGATCTTGCACATGGGCGGCATATTCGGGGACAAGGCTGCCACCATTGAACGATTCAAGCACAACTACCGTGCCCTGCCCGAAGGCATCAAGGCTCGTCTGGTCTTGGAGAACGATGATGTTTGTTACAGCGTGCACGACCTCCTGCCAGTATGCGAAGAGCTCAACATACCTATGGTGCTCGATTACCATCATCACAACATCGTATTTGATGCGGACAAGATCCGCGAAGGCACGTCAGACATCATGAAACTGTATGACCGAATCAAAACAACCTGGACCAAGAAGAGAATCACCCAGAAGATGCACTACTCCGAACCGACACCGCAGGCGATCACAGCACGACAGAGGCGCAAACACAATCCGCGAGTAGCAACTCTCCCACCTTGTGCCCAGGATATGGATCTCATGATCGAAGCCAAGGACAAAGAACAAGCCGTCTTCGAGCTCATGCGCACGTTCAAGCTACCAGGCTTTGACACCTTCAATGACATCTTACCATATGTTCGCAATGACGAGAATAAAGCATGGAAGCCTCCCAAGCCCAAAAAGACCGCGAAGAAGAAGTCCAAAGCCGCAGAAGTGGATGAGGAGGATATGGATGAACCTGAGATCGAAGCACAGCCCCCACCACTCATTCCCGATACCGAAGTCGGCATGGGTGGTCCGGAAGGTCGTGTTTACTGGCCGCCAGGCATGGAAGAATGGCTCCGTCCAAAGAAACGCGAAGTTAAGCCACGAGACCCGGAAAAGGCAAAAACGACTGCTGAACGAGCTGCCGCGAGAAGGGCTGAAAAGGCGGCATGGCAGGCGGCTCAGGAGGCTGGCAATGCCGCAGCCTCGTTGACAGATGCTTCGGCCAGTGTATCTGCATCGGAGCTTGTCGATGGGGACACGAGTCTCGACCTCGAGAAAACCAAGTCTGTGTATAACATGACCAAGAAGCAGAAACCTGCGCGAGCACCTCGGTCGGCAAACAAGAAAAGTGTGACGTCAGTGCCCACACCAAGCTCCAGCGGCCTCTCTGATCTCGACGGCGAAGACGACGAGCCGGACATCGACATGCCTGATCTCACCGACGCTGATGAGAACGCTGTGGCTCCACCCCCAGCTAAGAAAGGTGGAAGAAACGCGCCGATACGGACGACTGGTGGGAGGGCTACGAAGAGGAAGGCCGTTAACTATGCTGAGGGCGACGAGGACGACTAGACTCTCTTGAGGCTCAAATGGCAAGCGATTCTAGGCCATGTATACTAGCTGTTTAACTATGTGATTGGAACTTTTGTATACTGCCCACGTTGCACCCCTGCAGTAAAGCGACTTATGTGGGAAGGACTGGAAATCTGAATACCACTTACTCGGACATTCGACCACCGAGGCACATGCTTCGACACCATGCCCGCCGGTCCATCAGTCTCCGTGGGGATTGTATTTTCTCCAACGTCCAAACAACCCCTCTATGCGCCGGGAGTGTCGGCAGGATGGCCGATCAAGCAGGAATGACTTTTGTGGCCCGTTAAGCAATTCAACGAGACGTCTTGTTATTGGCGCATTCGGGCCGGATTCAAGGTTCCTGACCTCAGTCTGACAAAGGTGTTGTTGATATTCTCGGTATGTCATCGAAGTTAGACCCCGCGTCATAATGACATTTTATTTCCATACTTTTGGACGAATTTGAGATCCGGCGGCTCCCAGGAAACTCTGTACTGAAGAGAATGAAGCCAGAAGTCCATGAGACAGCTGGAATGAGCTGAGAGAGGAAGGCTGAAGCAACAGAGTCTTCACAGTTTGTCAGATCCATACGTCACGATATCCATACTGGTGATGTAGGTCGTACTCGTAGTCTGGATAAATTCAGGTCAAAATAAATCTGTCTCTTGCCAGTACATTCTCTTTCCCTCTACTTACTCAATCCCCAAAGCAATTGAACAACCCTTCTTCGTCAAATCAATCTCTAGAACATACGACCACATTCACAACCATGGGATACCCTGACACCTTTGAAGGTTTCCGCATTGCGGACCAGAAGAAATGGACTGACTTCAAAAAGGAGGAGGTAAGTTAATCGAATACACTGTTCATTGCCTGGTCACTGACAACACTGTGCAGTTCAAACCCAAGAAATTCGGAGAGCACGACATCGATATCAAGATCGAATGCTGCGGTGTCTGCGGCTCCGACGTCCACACCATCAACGGCGGCTGGGGCGAGGCACCTCTACCCATCTGCGTCGGCCACGAAGTCGTCGGCAAGGCTATCAAGGTCGGAGATGAAGTCAAGACCGTGAAAGTTGGAGACCGTGTCGGTGTTGGTGCTCAGATCTGGGCTTGCCTGAAGTGCCCTCAATGCAAGAGTGACAACGAGAACTACTGCCCACACCAGGTCGACACGTACGGTGCCCCATATCCCAAAGAAGTCGACCCAGATGAGACCATCTCGCAGGGTGGATATGCCTCGCATATTCGAGCCCACGAGTATTTCGTCTTCCCTATCCCTGACGCCATCCCCTCCCACCTGGCTGCACCCATGCTGTGCGCCGGCTTGACGACGTATTCACCTTTGGTGCGGGCAGGAGTTGGACCTGGAAAGAATGTGGCTATTGTCGGCCTAGGTGGTAAGTGATATTCCACATATTCCACTATAAAGTTCCGCTCTGACATAAATAATAGGGTTGGGTCACTTTGGAGTCATGTGGGCCAATGCTCTGGGTGCAGATGTTACAGTCATTTCTCACTCTCCTGGCAAGAAGGAAGACGCTCTGAAGTTGGGCGCAAAGGAGTTCGTGACCTCAGATAAGAAAGGCTGGGCCGAACCTCTTGCCTTCAAGTTTGATTTTGTCCTCAACACAGCGGATGCGACACACACCTTTGACCTCACTGAGTATCTGTCCATCTGCAAGGTCAACGCCACATTCCACCAGGTTGGACTGCCAGACGAGCCTCTGCCAGCTATCAAGTCTCAGATGTTCATGAGCAATGGTAGCTCAATCGGTGCATCTCACATCGGTAACAGACCAGAGTGTCTTGCCATGTTGAAGCTGGCTGCCGAGAAGAAGCTGCACCCTATGGTGGAGACCATCCCAATCTCGGAGGAAGGATGCGCGAAGGCCGTATCAGGAGTTAGCAATAACAAGGTTCGTTACCGATACACCTTGACCGACTACGACAAGGTTTTCGGATCTTGAGGATGAAAAGTCTGGGGTGAGATAGATCACGAATTATGATGAGTTGAGAAAAGAAACCATCAGCGGGGCAGCTTCCCGGAATGAAAACCCATACACATGAAACCGCAATTGATCATTTCTGCTGTGCTACGAACCGACCTGTCAAAGCGGCTCGTGGTCCTTTGCGATATGCGAGTGCTTTTGACGCCTTACAGCTAGGTTATTTTCGAGGTGAAGCACGTACCGAAATTCGCCAAATTTCTAGCGCGTATTGAGCATGTAACTGGCCTGATACCTAGTTTCGCCATAGATGAATTGACGTTATAAGGATGGAGCACTGATTGCGTATCTTAGGATATGAAACAGATGGAAGCGAAGTTGTCATTCTGTCTACAAGTATACTGTGAACGAGCGTGGAACGCGAATGGTATATTGGGCCTTCTCCATATCTCTATGACTGGCATGGTCTAATCCAAAGGAAGCGGTAAAGCTATCCAGTGATCATCTTTTAGTTAGGTTCAGGATACCCTGCTTCCTCGGACAATTCGCGTGCTCTCGGTCGTGCTTCTCTTTACGAGGTACTCCGTAGTGCCGGCTGCATGGGATCAGAGATCCAGCTTGTGTTTCAGAGATGCATGATGCTTCGATCTTCCAGTTAGCGCCCAGGAGTTGAGAGTATAACCTCTGCCGGACTTCGGTTCATATCTTGGACTTCCAATGGACACTTTACCACAGTAATACTGACCAACTGCCCCGAGGGAGGTCAAGTAGTGGGCGATGATATGAACGAGACGAGATAGCAGTCTGCAAGGGATGACTTAGCTCATGGGTTCGCGTCAATGCCAGTGACCAGCCATCTGTCACAATTGATGTCAAGGAATCGTAGCCGAAGCGGTGGGTTGCAAACGGGCGGTTGATCGACAATGTTCGGAGGCACCAAGAGGCGCTTGATACGCCCGCTTGAGGGAGGTGCAGGTCAACTAGGGCACGACTAGGCTAACTAACCACCAACTGAGCGTACTACTGTAAGGCAAGTCGCGGCACCTCTCTGATCTCCCCCGACAGAACTTTCAACCATGCCGCCATCTTCATCAGTAACTTGGGGGAAGTCCCTTTTTGACAGCGGCGATTGCCAACCAGGTCCAATTCGTTCATCGGGCCATCCACTATCGCTAGACGGCACCTTCCAGTGCTTTTCCAGGTCCCAAGTCCGCAATTAAGTAGATGCGCTATCTTTTGTTCCTTCGTCGTCGTTCCTCGCACCAACCTCCTGCCCCTGCCAATCCATTTTGCGTGCCCTGCTCCCATCGCTCGGTAGCGGCGATAATGGACTGTTGCAATCTCGATCGCTGGTGAGCAATTCCAGAACACTTCGTACACGTCGCGACGCAGCCTCGTACCCTGGGTTTCCTCTCCTCCCGGCTATCGTAGCCTTGACCTGACTCACCCGAACCTTCTTCCCGCGGAATTCGCCATACCCGTTTGGGATGTTCAGATCTCTCGCAACCTCTCCGCAAGACACGGCTTGATCATGTGTGCTGCGGGAAAGAATACGAGCCGGGCCACGGGTCACATCTAAATCAAGAAAAGCAGAGGTGGAAACGGCGGAGCGCTTGAGTCGAACAACGATATGGATTCCAGCTTAAAGAGGCTATGGACTCGACGCAAGAGCAAAGGTGGAGATGCCATGTTCGATTCCAGTGTTGGCAGTCTCAGAAAGAGCCAGAGTCAGAGCACTGATCAGACTGGAGGATGGTCTATAAATGGCAGTCCAAGATCGGCTTATGCCCGGCCAGGCAGCTCAATGGAAAGGGCCAACGGCCACCTCACACCCAAGTCCACCCCTACAAGCCCTATGCGACCGACGTCGAGCAGCAGAAGACTTCCGATGCTGGTGAGTGTCTCGCGACCATCGACTTCCGCATCGCGACCGGGAACGTCCGGGAGCGGCAGTCTGATGAAGGCAGTTAGCCGCGCTGCTACCGATGCAGTAACGAGGGCAGAACAAGAGTACAGGCAATCCGCAGAATACTACACGAGAAATAACCGCCGGCAAAAGGCTCCTCGTTATATTGACATCTTCTCCATCTCCAATACAAACGGAAAGAGTCCTACGATGGGGTATAATGAGGACATTGCGGAACGCAATCTAGATCTGGCTCGCGTTGCCCTCGAGGGAAACACTCGAACCCATTCCACCACGGCCTCAAAGTATGCGGAAGAAGTGGCCACTAGAAATGCGTTCCCACCTTTACCTAGCAGTAGTAGCCTCGAAACACCGATTGCGACCCCTCGACAGGACTTCGATGATATGCATACCGGAATTTTGGAATACACTAGCAGCAGCAGAATGAGCGATCAGTCACCAGTATCTGGTGAAAGAGTCGAAGCGCCAGGACCATATATACCCAACTCCATCGATGCCCGGCTGCCGAATGAATCAACGTGGGAAGCGCAGCCACGTTCTTACGGATCATCGGTGGATGTACGAGGACACGACATTGGAAGAGGCCGTCCAGCGCAGAATTCTCAACGTAAGGAGACAGCGTCAGAGGACACATCAGAAGGAATAGTTGCCGTCAGATCCCCAGGTCCTTCTTCTAGGCAACAAGAGCGAGATGATCTATTGCGTAAATACCAGCTCTCACCAACGGAGATCATGCCGAATCGATATACGGATCATCCCCAACCCTCTCGACCAATTACGTCGATGTCGGCGAACCGTACAAATGTCACACATCGAATCGACTATTCTGTCCGTTCGCCATCGAGCTTGAGCAATGCATCGTCGGTCAGGCGTGCGATAAACCTCCCTCACCGTTTGATCATGGATTTGACTGGCAATGATTCAGATGTCTTCTCGGAAGCGTCTGCTACGTCTACCTACAGCTCGTCCCCTGTGGTAGAGCAAGCTAAATTTGACACGATGCGAAGAATGCAGGGCACCGTAATGACGAGTCCGAGGCCCGAAGCTGACAGAGACGTGCCGCGAACGGATTCTTTGCTCTCTGAGCAGATGTCGTCTTCTGCTGAGACGGCGCCATCGCAGCCGCAAACACACGATGTGACACAATCATCAGCGTCACAACCTCTCGCAGGAATTACTCGTCTCACAAGCGGGTTTTCGCCTGTCAGCACTGTTGCATCCTTGCCGCCCCGTGCGAGTATCTACTTAGAATCACCCGTCAAGTCCGTCGCTGCTGGGACGAGGAACCTCGTGGTATCAGCCGGTCCACAAACAATGGGAGAGTCCGCACACCACGTCCCAAGCGGACAACACTTTTCAGACGATCGTCGCTATGAAGACGAAAAGGAGGCTGTAATACAACACGAACCACCGTCCACAGCACTCACCCCTGACTCACCTGCTCGGAGAGGGGCATTGAAAGAAGTCTCCATGGCTGGAAGGGGACCAAACCACAACGATCCTGCGAAAATCCCGCAACTTGACGGAGCTTCGGTTCAAGCAGGGGAACAATCTAGCCCGCCAATCGCTAGGCAATCCAATGTGCATACAACACCTGGAAAGCTTCAATCAATTGACGTTGTCGATCCGAGTCAAGCCTCTGGCGTAACTGCCCGCGACTTTGCAAGCACCAGTACCATGTTTCCCCTCACAAGTGCCACCAAATCCACCGTACTAAACAGCGAGGGAAAGCCCAAGTCTGTAAGGAGTAATCGGACTAGGTCTGCGACCCATGATCCCAACAGTGGCAGAAGCTCGGGGAAGAGTCCTAAGCTCAACATGTACCAGTCAACCTTTGATGAATCCGGGTTCGCTCAGAAGCAGGCCGAAGCTCGCGCTGCTTTGATCCGGCTCCAAGAGAGTTTGAATGAGAACTTTCTCCCAACACCATCTCCTGCACCGCTCGTACAAAGCTCCAGAACCAATACTCCGAAACACAACTTCTCCTTTAGCGATGGGAAACCCGTGGCTCCATCCACCATTTTCGCTCAGGTCGGAAGCTCATCGCCAGTGTCACCAGCGGTTGAGCAGACGACGAAGGAGAATACATCGAACGCTACTTATCATTCTCTGACGACAATGTCGGATACCGAAAATATACCCAATGGCGTTACTCCCAAGGCTTCTGTGCTGAACGTCGAAGATCGTGGTAGGAGTAAAGGGGCAGAGCTGGATGGTCCTGGCCCGTCCATTGTAGGCCTTGAGGCATTGAACAAACCTTTACCGATGCCGCCACCGCTACACGTCAACGGCATTCGCTTCACCAAGCAGCATCAACCGGTGCCACCTAGTCCCGGCGAGGTATCTCTGTCGAGTTTTCCCATTCCAGTCTCATCTCCACGACAATCCCAGGCTTCATCTGCACAGGCTTCGTCCTCGAGACAGAGAGCGAATTCGGCGGATCCACAATCTGGTCAATCCATCACGTCACAATCACAGTACAAATCTCACCACTCACACCAGAGCAGCAGTGGTGGTACAGGTCGTGGATTGCGCCGTCAGTCCAGCCTGCGAAGCCAGGCCAGCAGTGCTTCGGCGTTCAGCATTCCTTACCACATGATCCCCGACCGGTCGAGCAGTATTCGCGACCGATCTGTCATGGAGGAGTCGGAATAAGCGCGGACTTTTCTTGGAGCATGCATTCGATGCAGTCCAATGTCACGCCGATTCTCTTGAATTGTGCTTTGTGGATATCGGAGTCGCAAGCGTCGTTCGTAAAAGAGAGGTCCAAATGCGTGTTTGGTGTTCTGGCATGTGTCCTACCACTTTTACAATATTGATGAAATGACATATTTCTCTCTTATGTAGCCTTTTTGAGCTATTCCGGCGAATTTGGAAAGAGGATGATCTGGATCTATCGTATCACTACCCCAGATATTCGACGATCGAAGACGGGAAAGATTATGTTTGGCTAGCAATGGTCCTTTTGTCAATGTCTCTTGAGATACCACATATATATTTATGATTATACATCCTGGTATATACATTTTGATCTAGCCTTCCAGTGTAGATTCCTTTCCAGAGCCATATCTATCGTAGCTTTATATAATCGAGGCCAGTAGGTGCCATAGTATGTACAATACAGTGAACGTATCACAGACCCCAGACCTTCATCCAACCCTCATTCGTCCTGATACCTCCCTTGACTGTTCGTCCACCCTCGACGTCTCGCCCGTGCTCGAGTACTTCCTCTTCGCCAGGTAGACGGAGCCACTCGTCCACCACGGGAGGAATCTCCTCTCTGACATGCGACACCACGACCAGGGCCTGTGCAGATGTGAGGCCGGGGAATTGCGTATCCGTAACGCCAGACTCGATAAACGACATGGCCTTGTCGCGCGTTTCCGCGGATAAACCTGAGAAGGCCTCGTCCAAGATCACGATGTCAGGCTGTTTTATGATTGCGCGTAAGAGCAACAGGAGACGCTGTGCACTGAAGGGCAACGAATTGAACGCGTGTGTCGATTTATCTGATGCCCAGTCCAGATCCGGAGAGGGTTTGGGACTGTCTTGTTGCAGTTCAGCCTGCCAGTGCCGCAAAAAAGTATTGACCATTTGCGTCCGTTCGGGCGTGAGTTTAGGTTTACTCGCGTATGTTTCGGCCCACGAGGACTCCAGCACGCGCCGGGGCGGGAGGTGTTTGGGGAAGAAGGCGTGGATTTCGGGCGAGGAGTGGCCTATGCGGGATTGTATCTCCCAGAGGGATAGGCCTGGTTTGCCGGGCGAGGGGAGACGTATGCGGCCGAAGAATTTGATGGGGAGGCTGTAGGATTGGGGGTGGTCGGAGGTCAGGAGGGAGAGGAGTGTGGTTTTGCCGGAGCCGTTGGGGCCGAGGAGGGCGAGACGTGTGCCTTGTCGGATTGTTAGGGTGAGGCCGGGGGGTGTGTGGCCTAGAACGGTTTTGGGGCCGTATTTTACCGTTACTGAGGATAGTTCGATGAGGGGGTCGCCTTGGGAGGGGGGAGGTGAAGAATCGGTATTGGATGTGGAAGGGGTGGAGGTTGATGAAGGAGGTGTATCTCGTTTTGAGGGGTTGGAAAGGAGGGAACTGTCGTCCTGAGAGGCGGCAAGGAGGAGCTGGTCGAGGCTGTTCCGCGGAGAGGGTTGGCTAGTCTCGATAGCTTTAGACCACGATTGGTGAGTGGATGCGGTGATGTCTTGTGTGAGGAGCTCGTGCCTTGATATGCCTTTGCTGGTGAGTTCGTCGCCAATGCCGGACGGCGGTGTACCGTATGTCTTTACGATTTGCTCGAGGATCTTGTTGTCGGAGCTTGACTGTGCTTGGGATACGACCTCCGCCCACTGTCGAAGACTGAAAAGGACATGCTGCTTCGCGCCCATCAGCGCTACCGTGTGGTTTGGGCCGAGAACGACAAGGTGCGTGATCCAATCTGGGATGGGGTCTTGGGGTCGCAATCCAAGGAGAAGAAGAGGCGACGACTTATGCGCCAGTCGTTGCAGCATGGGTGACAGCGTGACCAGCGTCGGTGGATCCAAGCCCATGAATGGTTCGTCGAGCAGGAGAAGCTTCGGCTTACCCAGCAGCGCTTTTGCGATCCTTGATCTTCGGGTTTGTCCATTACTCAAATTGCTCACTGGCATGTCGAGGAGCTTTTGCAGACGCAGGTCCGCGATAGTCTGGTCGAGGAGGTTGAGGTCGACATGTCGCTCCTCTGCACTTTGCGTTGGGTTCAACTCCGTTTCTCCTTTGAGGTATTGCAGGACCGACCAGTCTGTTTCCTCTCTACGGCTTTCGTATCGAGCACTTAGATAGGCGCCTCTTATTCCTCCACCTGATGCTTGCCCCTTTGTATTGAAACCGACATACTGTATTGCCCGCGACGGTATCCGCAGGTGGTGATCTTTGCGATCATCAATGGCACCGGAGGCCAGGTACGGGTATGATCTTGCATTCGGCGGGAAACATAGATGTGAACCCCTCAGGATTTCGAGGAATGTGGTTCCATCAGAGCCACTGATGACGGCCCAGTGGTTGTCTCTCCGTTCAGCAGCCTGGTCCTGGGTGGCAGGCAGCTCGAAGGTCAAGTTCGGGAAGAGAGGTGGATTGGAGGAGGAAGAGTCTCCGCCATGTGCTGCCGGATGCTCTCTGTAGAATGTGCCATTACGAATTTGAATCAGGTTCAACTCGCCAGCTCTCCGAGCGGAGGAGAACAAAGCAAGTGTCCTTCGCATAGCCCTTACATCTGAACGAGAACCTCAACATCGGGACAAAAAGTCGTAGAAGTTGGGGTATCCCTCGAAATTTATCTCCAACGGCGGGGAGGAGCTCGGGGAGCAGGACTCAACTCCGGAGGACTCACCTACCAGGTAGGTGTTATGGCGTGCCAGAAGTCATCTACAGACTACAGTATGGATCAATATGCCTCTGTGCACAGGTATTTGGGTATCTCTCGGCTTATTGAAGCCTAGCACTATCATCTAGCTCTTGTGAAATAATGTACAGTTGTTGCGGCCTGCGCCATTCATCACGCCTCGCTATGCTGAAAACCGTGGTATCTGCAGCAGGGCATTGGGCCCTAAAGGTCGTTCAAGCACAATCCAAGCACAATCATTGTTTCTCTCAGTGTCTCCTGGAAGTCATGGCATTCTTGCTAAAGGAAGTACTCGTTGCGTCCACCTCTCGAGGGTGGGACGTGTCGTAGCTCGTCTTTGACGGCGCTGAACAGCTTGAATGTCGGTTTCATGTCTTCGCCAATTTCGCATACGGACGCTAGGTTGCCGCATCTGTAGCAGTAGTTCGGGGCACTCCATACTGTGACCACATCTTGACTCTTGAAGTGGTATTTGTAGCCTTCGTTGACCAATTGATGTGCTCTTGCAATGAGGTTCAGTCCATTGACGTGACAGAATTCCTGACTGACTCGATCTCCGAATAACCAGCCAGCTCCTCGTGGTGATACTGCCCATGTCTCGACGTCTTCTGGATCGGACCATACAAGATCGCAGAATGCACCTTCATGTGGGATTTCCTGCGCGCGAGCAACGACTCTGACTTGATCAAGTGTTCGGATTTCCGGTGAAAGACCCCCGTGTACACACAAGACCTTGCCATCAACAATGGCTCCAAGTGTCATGAAGTCGAAGACCTGGCAGCATGCTTTCCATACTGAGGTGTTTCCATATTTCTGTACGCATTCTTCGTAGAAGCCGTACACTTGAGTGATTTGACGAGATTCGTGATTGCCTCGGACTAACGTGATCTTTTCGGGATATTTTGCCTTCAGGCATAAAAGGAGGGTGAGTGTTTCGAGAGAAAAGTATCCACGATCGACGTAGTCTCCTAGAAAGATGAAATTGGCATTTTGTCGTTGGGATATGACATTCCCAGATTCTGATCGCTCGTCTTCGATTTCAGATTGTTGTGATGAGGGTATCTCTTCGGCATCGCTGACTTCACTGCTCTTGTCGCCAGTTGGGTCAGGATGTTGTGTGCCTCCGAGTCTCATCTTCTTCTTTAATTTTGGGTTCGTGATAGTGGTGGGAGGTTCGATGTCTGCGGAGGTGATGATGTTTGCTGGTGTCACGGGTGTTTCTGGTGCTGATTCGTTTGGCATGCCTCCTGCGACTCTGAAAAGCTCGAGTAGATCGTAGAATTGTCCATGGATGTCTCCGCAGATCGTGACTGGCGTCGAGACAGGTTGAATGTTTGATTCTTCCATCATGTATTCTTTGACGATCTCGCAAAGCTGTTTCATGTGGTATTCTGAGAGGTATTTGCAGTTCTTTGCTGCATCGAGCCACTCGTCTGGGCCTGCGGAGCGCTTGAGGCGCGCTGGGCCTGGGACTGGGACTCTGACTGCGGCCATTGTTGGACCTCGTCAATGATGATTTGGCGGGAGGGAGCGGCCGCGGTGGTGGTGGTGGTGGAGGAGGTGGAGGGAGAAGATTGAACCCTTGGCGGTTCAAATGGCGGCGCACGCAGCGACCTCACCAGGTCAACGTAGTCAAACACCCGTCCTGGCGGGAGGCCGAGAAAGAGCGAACGGTCAAGATGGGTCACGTTGCGTGACCGGCGGCGACGGGAAGGAACGGGGGAGGGGGAGGGCGATGGCGAGGGCGAACCCTCCGTGTTGTCTTCGTCGAAGACCGGGAATGCCTCTGCGGCGGCCGCTTGCTCAAACGCGGCGACAGCGGCAAAGGAGGTCGTTGGTGGTGGGGAGGAGGCGGAGGGGATGCTGTCGTCGACAGCGGTTGATGGTGCGGCGGCCAACGAAGACATGATGGTCACGAGATCTCGGAAGCGGAAAAAAGAAAGTCCGAGAGGGAAACTTAGCCGAGTTATATAGGATGCCGACCAGCACCAGCGCGAACAAACCTCACTTCTTGGCAGACATGAACCGCGCACTCATTGGTCGATTGTGAGTCATTATGATGTCGCCCGCCTCATGAATATCGTCAGAAAGTCAAGTGAAACGAAGGTGAAAGACAGCTGAGCGGATCTAAGGTTGTCCTCTCACTGACAAGTGAGATAGATACACCAACAATGTCACACTCTACGAAAGGCCGCGCGGGAGGCGTCTTGCCCGTGAACGCAGCAACGAGGAAGAACGCATCAGCACAATCTACGCCGAAGTCGTCCTCAAGAACTCCCGCTCCGAGACTCAGATTGGTTGTTAGGCGACTACCACCAGGCTTGACCGAGACTGAATTTTGGACCGTCCTTGGCGATGACTGGAAAGTCGGAGCTGGGAGAGTCGACTGGGCAGCCTTCAGAGATGGCAAGATCTCAAGAGAGTGAGATAAGAATTGGCCTCACCTGACGCGACACTGACCAGATCGCAGCCCAGCAAAACCTTCACGACCAGCTAGAGCATACATCAAAGTGAAGGAACAATCATTGCTCGAGTCGTTGTCCACAGTGGTGAAACAATCATCATTCCAGGACGCCAAAAACACGACAAAGGACCCTTGCCTACTAGGACCTCCATCTCTAGAATTTGCCCCATACAACAAAATACCAAGTGGGCGTGGCAGAAATGATGGCCGACAGGGCACGATCGACCAGGACCAGGAATTCATTGATTTCTTACAGAGTCTCACCGAGCCGGTCACTAAAGCAGCTGCGAATGGAGCAGACGTAGGGGACTCCAAGGACAAGGTCTCAACCACGCCTCTTGTCCAGTTTATCAAGGAGAAAAAGGCAAACAAAGCGAAAGAGGCGTCTCAGGCTAGAGCAGCTAAAGCTCGTGAGAACAAGGATGCCAAAACCACCAAACCGGAGACTCGGTCGCCAGTTGTTATTAAAGGTAAAGCTGCGCCAGCTGCGGAAAAAGAGCGAGTTGCCAAAGCCACCGAAGATGCAGTCAAGGCAATTAACAAATCAGTTGCTGCCATGCAAAGCAAACAGCAGACCTCAGCAAAGGGCGATGCGAAGCAGCCTGCAAAGGAGACACAGCCTCCCGTGCCAAATGCGACGCCGCCGAAGCGGGAGCGCGAGAGAGGAAACGCAAGCGCCGCCGCACGCATGCTTCAACGTGATCTGGGCTTGGTAGCCAAAGAGAACAAAACACAAAGAACTCCCAAGTCCTCAAACGCAACCAGCAACGCCGAGACTACGTCGTCATCCTCACCGAAGCCTGTTGCTGCTCCCACAGCGCCGAAGTCAGACTCCACTGCTGAGCAAAAAGGGTCCACTGCCTCTGCGACGACCGCTTCAGCCCCAACAGGTCCGCGAGCATCACGCACACCCAGTGCTGCATCAGCGAAGCCTTCTACAACACCTTCACAACGACCAGCGAAATCTGCACCTCAGCCTTCTACCGGAGCAAAATCCGCCTTCCTCAAGCATGCGAACCCGTCGCAGGGCATCACCGAGGAATTGCTACAGACGGTGTTCCAGGAGTTCGGCACGATTTTGCGCTGTGAAATTGACAAGAAGAAAGGGCTGGGGTATGTCGACTTCAGCGAGGCCGAAGGTTTAAAGAAAGCGATGGCTGCGAGTCCGGTCAAGGTTGGAAATGGCCAGGTGGTCGTGCTCGAGAACAAGTCGCCATATGTGAAGCGCGGTGGTGGTGGTGGTGGTGGTCAAGGCACTGAAAAGCAGGCGAATGCCCCTTCCGCAAAAGCTGCAGCAAGTGCTTCCACGCAAAACGAGTCAGGGAAACCACTTTCACCTGCAACTAATGTCCCGCTCAAAGAGACCACAGCACCGCCTACACCGACCGCGCCCTCCGCTCTTGCCTCGACCACGCCAGCGACGACGGCACCAGCTGGGGCCACACCACCAACTGCACCGCGAGGCACACCGCGTGGTGGCGGTGCAAGTGGAAACCGAGGGGGTCGGGGTGGTGGTGGTGGCGGTACCGGTAGCGGTGGGGCAGCTCGAGGAGGCTCACGCGGTGGCGGACAGGGAGCCAAACAAGGACAACGAGGAGGTAGGGGTGGGAAGCGTGGTGGTGCAGGTGCAGCTGGAAATGGAAATACTGCTTCTTCAGCAGACGGTGGTGCGAGTCCTGCTCCTGTTCCAGCTTCGGCCCCAACTCCAGCCAAGGCTAAAGAAGAAGCGAAGAAGGACTGAATGCCATGTGCTCAGAATGGTGCAACAATGTAGGTAGAAGCTACGTGGCTTGTGAGCGCAGCGCAGATTCCCATTCTGTATGTGTGAACGGTACCATGCCAATGTCTCTTGCTTCTACGAGGTATATAGATACGAATTCAACAGTGATTGGAACGCAAAGAAGCAATTTGGGTCTCTTCCTCTTGATAGCTATGTCTCAGCTCGCTCTGGTATCCTCACAACTGCCTTAGTCATGCTCAGTCGCTTTTTGCTTTTGATTTATTACAGAAACATCATATCATGCCTTCGTCCTCGACCGTGTGTCAACTCGCCACACACAGCACTGCAGAGTCCTTCATCGTCTTCTGCGTGTCGCGGGGATAGGTTCAAATGCATCATCATCTTCTTCGTCCTCGATATCATAGTCTGCACTCTGAGGCCGAGCATTCCGACCACTACCATTACCCAGGATACTTGCCTGTGAATGCGTGAAGCTGAGTGTCGACTGCTTGCCTCTCGACGCGGCGGCACGAGCAGGCGGTTTCTTCGCTGGAGAAACGGCTTTCTTAGCCCTCGTGCTTGATGCTGGTGCAGCGGCGCGGCCACGTGTGCTTGTGCTTGCTGTACCGTTTTTGCGCTTGTCAGGAAAGAACATGGCTTGGGAGTCGTCTTCTTCATCCTCGTCATCAAGCATGACGACATCGTCCTCTTCCTCTTCGTCATCATCGTCATCATCAGGTACAGCTCTTTTCTTTCCTCTTGCCGTCGTCGTTGCGGTTGTTTTGGCTTTCTTGGGTGCGGGTGCCTTGCGTGTCGAAGCTGCTGTTGCTCCTCGGCCGCCTCGTCCACGTCCCCGTCCTCTTGTCGCGGTCTTGGGAGCAGGCGTTCCGTCCTCTTCCTCTTCAACGTCGTTAGCATCCTCCAGATCTTCAGATGCACGCTCTATAGCGCCGGGCTGCTCTTCCCATGGTCCGTCTAGGTCGCTGTCCCATCCGTCGGGCTTGGGCTTGAAGCGCGCTTTGTTAGCGGAGACCTTAATCAGACCTTTTGCGAACAACTCCTCCATTCTGGCACGTTGCTCATTTATCTGCGTGGCCAAATCTTCATCCTCCTCGTTGTCGTTGGCATCAGTTTGGAGCTTCACCAGGTTTTTGATCTGGTCTGCCAGAGATTCGTTCACGAACAGCTCCATGGCGTGCTTGTCATCCTTGTTTACGTATTGACTGACTGCATCGCCGAAGTAATTCTGAGGCAGGATAGTGAGTGATTGTGCTTGGAGGAACTCATGCACTAGCTTTTCAACCTGGATGACTTCAACACCTTGAAACTTCGCCATTATTTCTCGGTCTGCCTCTTTGTCTCGGGCAGCACGAGCGGCCGCGTTTTTCTTCTTGATATGGAATTGGACGACATCGTTCGTATTGGCAACTCGACTGGTGAAGCGTTGCGAGAAGCGCTGGGGATTCTCGATGTCAAATTTGCCCACACCTTCAGGCGCACTTGTCTCGACCCTCAGGCGGATTAGTGGTAATGGGCATTCTTCGGGCTCATCAGCATCGTCCTGTCTCTCTTCCTGTGCTTCTTCCCATTCTTGTTGCGCCTGCACTATCAAGTCCTCAACGATTTTGATGAGATGTTGTGTCAGCAGAGCGCGATGTTCCTCTTTGCTTTTGGCAATCTTGACGGCTTCTTTGTCTGTACTGAGAGAGATGTCTTTGTACACGAAGGGGCGTACGGTCTTTAGCCGGATTGCTTCTGACTTCATCTCTCGCCCAGTGATTGTGACAAGAGCGACATGCTTTGAGACGGCCTCACCAGGCATCAATGAAGTGGCAACGGATGAGCCTGGTTGCATGACCTGAAAGTCCATTTCAGGGTTCCATGTCGGCTCGATTATGCATTCGTGCTCGTGGCCCCAGATGACAAAATCGAGAAAGTCAGGCAGGAAGGACTCGGGGAGGTATGATGTTTCTGTGTGGGCGTGATGGTTTTGATGGACGCAGATGACATTGTACCAATCGCCCATTTGCGTGCTTGGCCGATGGAATTGGACCTTGCTATCTCGAAATGTACGGTGAAGTCTCTCGTCGCGGACGTTGGATATGCCATAGAGTGCGAGTTTGGTGCGGCCTTTCTGTATGAGGACGGGCTTGACCACTATGTTGTCACTCTCCGGTGTCTTGCCAAAGTAGTTGACGAGGCCGGAGACAGCGAGTAGGTCCAATGCGGCGTAGTGACCTTCACCTGTGGGATCATCATGATTGCCGTGGATGGAGAAGACTGGAATCCCGACATTGATGTTCGGGTCCTCATAGTTGACATGATCAAAGGTGGCGTCAAAATGTTCAGACTCATCACTGAGCATTTCCAGTTCGCATGGCTTATCACTAAGGCAATTCAGCCGTATGGAGCGCATGACATTGTACATTGATTTCCGGGAGGGTTTGTTCTCGTGGAAGAGATCGCCGGCTAGCAAGACCATATCGACATCTCGTTCCTTCGCCAGACACATGATCTCATGAAAGGATTGCCATGAGTCGTCTCCTCGGATCGGATCTCGCTCATGAGCGCCCACATGATTGTCGGTGGCAACGAGGATTTTGATTGTGTCCGCCATGATGTTCTGTACCAACAGAAAGTGGACAAGGGGACCACAAGACGAAGCAGAAAGAGCGTCAACCAGGCGGTACTCGATTCAGAAATTAGCGTGCTTGCTGCCTGCTTCTGACCGCGTGGCGACGTGCCATATGGACCAGGGTAAAGTGTGGACGCATACACATCAAGTGCAGCATAGGATTCTATGGCGGGCTTGAGTGCAGCATCTTATTGACTGCATTGTATCGTAAGTACGTCTCACTAGTCGCGTAGCATCTTGCATGGTGGAAGTGGTGAAGTAAAAGGCATATTATATAAGCTGCCGGTGATCGTGATCCGGCCAATGGGAATCGACTCTGAGAAGATGGTGTTGATTCTTCTGAACTGCGTAGATATGACTCCATCCTCGCTTTTCTCCTTCTTTTGCATTGAACACACACGCGATTACCTCGAATCCGGCTCGTCCAGCGCTTCTACAGACTGACCCAACACTTGGTTCAGTCTCGCCAACCCCCTATCTCTACCACAAATCCTTTTATGCAACCTGCGCCTTCCGAAGTCTTTCAAAACGCGACTTTAGTAGAGCAACCTGAATCCCCCTCGCCTCCCACACAGCATGGATTGCCAGTCAATGTGCTCCAGGGCTCTGATGGCACGCTCTCCCCGAGTAGCCCCGGAGCGCCTTCTTCAGTCTCGGACGATAACGACTCCAACTCCGTCGCCTCGGGAGAGACTCACAGGGGACGAAACTCCCATGTCGGACGGCTGAGCAGCCGAGATGACTCGTCCCAAGGTGCCTCTCCTGGCACTCGCATTGATGAATATGAGAAAGCACACGCAACACAGCGGAAACGCTCTGATGGCATGATTTTCCAGATTGTGCCAATGGCAAAAGGCAAAGCTCAAAGTGTCTCAATAGAAGGCTTTCCCAATGGTGCGGCTGAAACACCTCTTTCATCGAGTACGACTGACTTCAGGCAGAGGTTTTGACTCATATATTGTCCCATCTGCCACCCGAGACCCTGTCTTCGATGAGCTTAGTTTCGCAACGATTCCACAAATTGGTCACTACTCCTCATGCGTGGCGCATAGCGTTTGCTAGATACTTCCCAGGCTCGGAAGAACTTGACATCGGGCCGGGTAGAGCTCCAAGAGATTCTACTTCCGACGTTGAAAAGGCGCAACGAAGATCCTTCACGCGCTTATCAGCACTGTCGTCTTGGAGAAGTGAGTACATTTTGCGAACACGGTTGCTCCGGTCACTTGGCCGGGGCCGCCCTGCCATTGAGACAGTTTCTCGATCGAGTGCATCTCGACACGGAAATAGTGCTGCGGCCGCGGTTACGACCTACCAATCCGGCTTGTACTACCCTGTCAGTCACATCCATGCCACGTTTGGCGTCGGCTTGAACAAGAAACAGCCGTCGTTTATGCATGGGGCTGTGGAGCAGGGAGGTGTATCGGTCAGCGAACCCAGCAATGGGAAGCCAGGATCCTGGGGATTGACCGACTTTGAAGGCTTCAAACATTTCGCCGACCAATTTCCTGGGGAACTTCCGCACGGATTAGGCCCTGGCAACGTGGTGGGCATGGAAAATGTTATGGATATCAGCCAGCCATATGGGAAACTGTACGGGGAAGCATGTCCTGGCGGACGACTCTACTACACGTCGACAAGCGAGCAACGTGGGCGGTTCGTTCCCATATCGTCCAATGCGAATCATGCCCTTGGAATCCCCGAAGTGAGCATGATCGGTTGTGCTGTTTGTTCAGTCTACATCGCAAAGTCGGAGTCTCTCCTAAAGATCACGAACGGGCTGTTTGGCTTCCTTGCAGGGTTCTCGAATGGTGTGCTGGCTGCGTACGCGCT
The DNA here is from genome assembly GCF_022695815.1 of Exophiala viscosa. Lineage (NCBI taxonomy): Eukaryota > Fungi > Ascomycota > Eurotiomycetes > Chaetothyriales > Herpotrichiellaceae > Exophiala > Exophiala viscosa. Next base: position 1,208,722 of record NW_026944357.1, on the reverse strand, counting down.
CGGGGTCAATCCTGTGCACGACCGCCGTTACGAGAAGGGCGAGCCTACTGCTAAGTGGGTACTTTGCCCAGGCGTGCCCATCGTGGGTATATCTATCGATGAGAAAGTCTCTTCTCGCAGGATCGCTTCCAAACGTGTTTGGGCTACCGCTCTTAATGCGCTTGGGGAGGTTTACTACCTGACGGAAACGCCCACTAGACCCGAGTTTGCTGGAAAGGCCTCCCCAGCCGACGTTGATCGACTTGCCTGGCAGACAGGTAGAAGTGTGGAGTGGTCACTCGTAGAGACCACGAGAAGACAAGCGAAACCAGATCCTTTCGGGACCGCATTGGTTGACGGCAGCTACACACCTCACACTTCTAGTGATAGGTCTGGGCTGAGCCAAGAACAAACAATTGCCGAGACAAAAGAAGTCGAGAAATTCTTGCTTCACAAACCCAAATACTTTCAAAACCTGTGTGAAGGTTGGGACATGCGACATAAGTTGATCGTAGACTTTGCCGGGGACGATCACCATGGAGCAGGAGAGTCCATTTTCATCGTCAATCGTGGCTTGGACGAAGAGAGCGTTGCATCTATTCGTCGTTTCACACGTTGCAAGGCCAAGATCACTGTTGACTTCAGCCTGGATGGCTGGCCGACGATACAGTCGACAATGCAACGTCCTTCCATCTTCGGAACAGGATTGGCCTCTGTGTTTGACCCTCAGTCATCGCCATCTCTAAGCAGCGTCCCAAGGTCGCGCACATCCAGTCATGATGACTCGGCAGACTCGCAATACCGACAAGACTGGCATATGTCGCAGTTGTCGTTCGCCGACCATCGCAATGTCCAAATCTCAGCCCTAGCGTCGGACGAGTCGGATTATGCCATGTTGACCGCGAATGAAGATCCTCTGCTTGGGATGTCTGGTGGTTCGAATGCTTCCTCACCATTGGCTTCTCCTCTGGGTCATATGTCGACGGTCAAGTCAGTCTCCGAGATACCCGGTCATCGAGCCCGCCTTCTTGGCATCGGTACCATGTCCGGTGTGGTGATGCTCTGGGACATGCGTGCTAGTCTTTCTCCAAGCCCTGACGTTGTCAATACTGTCCAGCCAGTTCGAATCATCTATACCAAGAGTCCACAGATTGCGTCCCTGGCGCTGACTTCTTTGTATGTTGTTCATGGAGGCAATGACGGGCTTGTGCAGGCCTGGGATCCTCTCGCTTCTACGAACGAGGCAATCAGGACTCTGAACTCACGATTCTCTGACCGAGCGAGACGACGCATTGCCCAAGCAGAAGCCTCTGTGCAGGGTGTGGGCAACAACTACTATGCCGCTGGCGCGATTGTGCTAGATCCTGATCCTACTGTCCTGCGCGGAATGGTCTCATTGGGAGCTTATCTACGTTACTGGTCGTACAGCTCGACTGCGGCAGATGCATACAAGAGTCGCAAAAGAAATCAGCTTCGTCGACGGTCCGAGCGAGGAAGTAATTCCACGCCGGCAAACCACAAGGTTAGTGCCACTGGCCGTGGAGTGCTGAAGGACTATATCACCAATGAACGGTTTGAAATGGAGCGGGAGAAGATCGCAAGGGATCAAGAAAAAGAGCGGATGAGTGGCAGATTCGGCACCAATTTATTGGGTGAAGGGGCGGGCGAGGAAGAACTACTAGCTTATGCCACGATGCTCAGCGAGGAGGCATTCTCGAGTGACGCGGTGAAGAGGCAGGCCAACGAAGATCACAGCTCAAATGTGTCACCTAGTTTGCCGCAGAGCCGGAAGGAAGATGCTCCAGCTAGTGCAGTCGACGCCGACCTCGAAGAAGCGCTCCGTCTAAGCTTGCTGGAAACCGAACAGATATCGTCTTCACCAGTGCCAAGCGAGTTTGACATACCTATACGATATGCCAAAGGATCTAAACGTGGCACACCTTCACGAGTTGCAACGCCAGGTAGCAGCAAGGCGAAAAACACAACACCTGACCAAGATGGAGATTTGGAGTTTGCATTGCAGCTCAGCCTTGCCGAAGAGCAGAGCAGGAAAGCAGTGGAGGACGATCTTCCGGCTCTGGCGTTTTCTTCCAGTCCTGGATCTGAAGGTAGTGGAACTGGGAAGGGGAAGGGAAAGTCGAGGCGTCGTTGAAGAGCACCTCTGGGCCGTGTTTATCTTGTTCGCTTCTTTGGGCTGACCTCCAGTCTCACATTATGCTGCTTGCTTGCTTGCTTGTCTTCTGCGTATGCCGAGATGCAGTATTAGAAGATTCTTTTCGGGACTTGTACAATTGCACAGCTGCCCAGAAAACCAGCTCTGCTCTATATTCAATGAAATCGATGATTTTCAGATCGCTGTCTCAATTGAGTGTCTCGTCAACTAAGGTACATACCTAGCTGATGGACTTCACCCCTTGAGCGTGGACCATCTCGGCGCTAGTACCTGCCAAGGCCGGGCAGGTTCGGTTTGTTCGGTTTCTCCCACTCAAAACTCCTGAACTCAACTTGGTAGCTCCAGCTTTTCCCCGAGCTCCTGCAGGCCAGAGCTTGTACTCTGCCTCGGGCAACACTCCGCACCCAGCCGAACACCTCGATATGCCTTAACCCGTCTCATTCGCCTCGCTGAGAATGCATCGCGAGAGACGAGCCCAGCAGAGATGACGGTGACGATGGTATCCTCCGCCTTGAGGCGATCGACTTCACAATTTTCTACGAGCATCAGACATTTCTCCTGCTCAGCTTCCAAAGACGCATCATGGGGTTTTATTGGCCTTGGAGCCATGGGTACGTTCCCTGCTCAGTATGCCAACTACGTTCTGACCGTCCTTTGCAGGCTACCCGATGGCGAAGAACCTGCGAGCCAAAATGCCCGAAGGTGATACATTCACCGTCTTCGACGTCAATCAGACTTCCTTGGACAACTTTTCAAAAGAGGCTGTACCAACCGGCGTGACCATTGCAAAGAGTCCGAGAGAAGTGGTAGAAAATGCTGTAAGTAAAGAGTCTGTCCACATTCGATCGCACGTATTGCATGATGAGCCATATTGTTCTATCTATGATCTAAGTTGGGGACTTCCTTACTGGTTGTCCTTTCTATGATTCTCCTAACAAAGCCAATCCTCTGAAATTCTGTCACAAAGTCATTCGATTTCTTTCTTTCTGAAGTTATCCATTGAGCCTCTGCTGACGAAGCACGACAGGATACTATCGTAACAGCTCTGCCAGAGCCTCGTCATGTCAAAGGAGTCTTCGAAGAAGTCCTCGCGTCATCACTACCAAAGCCACCCACGGAAAGCTCAAGACTCTTCATAGACGTTTCGACCATCGATCCTACCACATCACGCGAAGTCGCGAAGTGGGTAAAAGAGAAGGACGGTGCGAAGTTTGTGGATGCCCCCATGTCTGGTGGTGTGGTTGGCGCACGAGCTGGCACGTTGACCTTCATGGTTGGTGCAGAAAAGGAGGACCTTACTAAGATTACAGAAGTTCTGCTTCTTATGGGAAAGAAGGTCTGGCATATGGGACCCCAAGGCACTGGTCTCAGCGGCAAACTGGCGAACAACTATGCATTGGCTATCAACAATATCGCTTGCGCCGAGGCTATGAACTTGGGTCTGAAATGGGGTATCAAAGGCAAGGCTCTGGCTGATCTTCTGAATTCCGCAACGGGCAGAAGCTGGCCGAGTGAAATCAACAACCCTGTACCTGGAGTCATTGAGGCATCACCAGCCAGCAAAGATTATGCCGGAGGCTTCGGAGTCAGTTTGATGAACAAGGACCTGCGACTTGCCATGTCTGCTGCGTCAGAAGCTGGAGCCAAGCTTGTACTGGCTGAGAAGGCCAAAGAGGTTTACGACGAGACTGAAAAGGTGCACAAGGGCAAGGACTTTTCAGTAGTATACAGGTGGCTCGGTGGTAAAGAATAAGAGACTGGTCTCCATTGACATACACATTGAATTTCGGTGATAATAGTGGTATACCACACGTCTTTCTCCGCGTTCGCGAGTATCTGTCTCCACATAATTGGAGGGAACGAATAATGATGATTACAGTCCACCGCAGTCTACTCTCAGCCTTCGTGCCCTGATCAATGGCTCTTATGTAAGTACGAGCCTCATCTTCGAACTAGGAGTCGGAGACGTTTCAATTCTGCCTTACTTGTTCTCGTCTGTCATGACCTGGAGCAGGATTCTTTCATCACCCACCAGCGTAACTCTGCCGGCCTGATCGACCTCCCATTACAACCATGTCCTACGTCGTGCCTATTCACCGTCCCAGCGGCGTGCGGCATGCGATCAAGCTGAACTTTCTGGGACCCGATGCAGACACACTGATAGTAGCGTGAGTACATCTGATCGGCATATTCGCAGAGCTGTTTCACTGACGCAATGAACCAGGAAAGCCAACCGCCTGGAAATCTACGAGCAAGGCACAGAAGGACTATCACTATTATATACGAAGACCGTCTATGGCTATATCACGATCCTCGAACGATTCCGGCCATCCTCTTCCAAGACGGATCATCTATTCATCGGCACGGATCGCTATCAGTATTTCACGTGCTCATGGGACGCAGACATCAGACAGCTACGAACTGAGCAGAGTTATGTCGACCTTGCAGATAAAGTGCTGCGGGACTCAAGAGAGTTGGATAGATGTCACATCGACCCTACAGGGAGGTTCATGACATTGGAGCTATACGATGGTGTTGTCACAGTGCTCGCCTTCGTGCAGCCGTCGAACAAGCGCGTTAAAAGAGAAAGTACTTCCAATACACAAGTGGGCACGTTGGGTGAGCCAGTACAGGTCAGGATCGAAGAGTTGCTGACCAGATCGTCTGCGTTCGTGGAAAGCGACGACCCAAAGGAGAATCCGAAGATAGCGATACTATGGGAAGACAACCAGGAGAACCCACAATTGAAGTTACGGGAGTTGAAGTACTACCCCGGCGGTGAGCAGGCGACGGCAGATTTGGAGACGGTTGCTGAGTTGAATGGCGATCAACTCGACAAAGGAGTCAGCCATCTGATTCCGGTGGCAGCCCCATACGGAGGCTTCATCATTCTTGGAGACCATACGATACGCTACGTCGACCGAGAACTACAAAATGTTATCGAGGAGCCGCTGGACGACAACGCCACGATATGGACGTGTTGGACGAAGATTGACGACCAACGATGGTTACTGGCCGATGATTTTGGCAGGTTATTCTTCTTGATGATCGAGGTAACCGGATTCGAGGTGTCATCATGGCGGCTGGATCCCATTGGCGAAGCATCGAAAGCTTCATGCTTGGTCTATCTAGATGAGGGTTATGTCTTTGTGGGCTCCCACTCGGGTGACTCGCAAGTGGTACACATTGAGGAGGGAGGGGTTCGTGTCGTTCAAACATTCCCTAATATTGCCCCGATACTGGATTTTTCGATCATGGACCTTGGTAGAGGTAGTGAAGGCGGCCAGTCGCTTGAATTCTCCTCAGGCCAGGCGCGAATAGTCGCGGCTTCAGGAGCATGGCAAGATGGCACCATACGGAGCGTAAGAAGCGGAGTTGGCCTGGAAGAGCTGGGCACAATCGGTGAGCTATCTCATGTTACGGATCTGTGGGGCTTGAGCTCGACAGGACAAAGCGATGTGCACGACACACTTCTTGTCTCCTTCGTCACCGAGACACGAATATTCAGATTCGACTCCGAAGCTTCAGTCGAAGAGGTGGAGGAGTTCCACCACCTAGATCTCACCCAGCCGACACTCTACGCGGCAAATCTTCCTGACAGGAGACTTGTACAAGTATGTGAGGGCGGGCTGCGGATCACGGACCTCGAATCGAGTATGCTCACACTTGAATGGAGACCGCCCGATGCAGCAGCCAAGATCACAGCTGCATGTGCAGACTCTGTGCACCTACTCGTGGTGGAAGGCGGTCACACCCTGCACGTATTCCACGCAGCCAACAGCGAATCGAAACCCACCATCTCAAAGACGTTCCCCGCGGAGTCACAAATGTCTAGCGTTACAGTCCCGGACTCAAACAGCAACGTGTGCATTGTCTCCTTCTGGCAAACTGCATCCGTCGCCATTCTGGACCTACACTCGCTTGAAGTTTTGCAGTCGCAAAGCTTAGGCTCACCTGGTACGGACATCCCGCGATCAGTCCTGGTGGCCAACGTCCTGCCAGATGCTCCACCCAACCTGTTCGTTGCCATGGCCGACGGCACCGTCCTATCGTACTCGTTTGACTCGACGAAGAACACGCTGTCGGGAATGACGAGGATACTGCTCGGCACAGAACCAGTATTCTTCAAGCAACTACCCAAGGATCCCCAGTCAGGCTCGACACTCTCCAACATTTTCGCATCGTGTGAACAGCCGTCTTTGATTTATTCCTCCGAAGGACGAATCATATACTCAGCCGTCAACGCCGAGAGCGCTTCTCGCGTGTGCAATTTCAACTCTGAAGCGTACCCGGGTGCGATCGCCATCGCAGCCCCGAAAGAGCTCAAGCTCGCGTTGATCGGCAAGGAGAGGACGACACAGTTGCAAACACTGCTTATAGGGGAGACAGTCCGGTGTCTTAGTTACGAGCCCACAGCCAAGATGTTCGCCATGGGCTGTGTCCGCCGCATCATGGAAAGCGGCACAGAAGCGCTGCTCAGCTCGGTCAAGATTGCCGATGAGGTCAGCTTCAAGGAGATCGACTCTATCGAGCTCGAGGATAGCGAACTGGTCGAGTGCGTTATTTCCACTGGCTCTTTCGAGACCGAAAACGAGTCGCAAGACTTCGGCGAGATGTTCGTGGTAGGCACGAGTATATTGGAACAAGATGATTTGGGAATGGAAGACCGCCTAAAGGGTCGAATCATCGTCTACGAAGTCAACAAGGAGAGGAAACTCAAGCAGGTGACTCAGATCAGGGTTAAGGGCGCCTGTCGCAGTCTGGCAATGTGTGATGGCAAGATTGTGGCCGGCTTGGTCAAGACGGTAAGCCACAGTTCCCAAGTCATGCTTTCCCCTACTAACTATTGCAACAGGTCGTTCTATATGGATTGGTACCGTCATCGACAAGAGGCGGCCACTCACTTGAACTGTCCAAGTTAGCCACCTACCGCACATCGACGAACCCGCTTTCCCTGGCAATCACACCTGCAACGTCAGACACACCCGCACAGATTGCGGTTGCAGACCTGATGAAGTCGCTATCTATTCTCCAAGTTGTTCCTCCGAACTCTACGAACCCAGAGTACAAACTGCGCGAGACGTCGCGACACTTTGCGACGGTGTGGTCGTCAGCCACCGCAGCCATCGCGGAGAATGAATGGGTGGTAGCCGATATGGAGGGCAACCTCATAACTCTCCGCCAGGGTACTCAGGATGGCACCGAGGCCGACTACCGCCGCCGTCTGGAAGTTACTGGTGAATTCCGTCTAGGAGAAGTGGTCAACAAGATGGTCCCTCTGTCTTCGACACCAGCGCCGTCGCAGCACAAGTCCACAGGCAAAGACACAAAGATGACGGATGCCGATGGTGGTGAGATTGCCGGCAAACGAAGCCTCGATCCCAAAATGCCACGAGTTGGTCCGTTGGTGACACCACGGGCATTCGCCGCTACGGTCGAAGGAGCTATCTATATGCTCGCGACTATCAACCCTGCATACGTCAATGTGTTGCTGCTTTTGCAATCGGCGCTGGCCTCTCGTGTCCAAGCTCCGGGGTACATGCCATGGACGAAGTTCCGAGCGTGGAAGACCGAAGTCATGGAGAAAGACGAGCCATTCCGTGTTGTGGACGGCGAAATGGTCGAGCAAGGACTTCTGGCGTTGGATGACCAGCAGCTTGAGACGGTGCTGAGGGAGGGCGGATTGATGGAGCAGGCGCTCAATGTGAGTGTCCAAGAAGCTCGAGCTTGGGGCGATGAGTTGAGGCGGCTGTACTAGTTTTGTAGCCGCACCGTGTGTAGAAAGAGAAACTGGCACTTGATATGGTGGTAACTAGAAAGAGCAGGCCTAAAGCTTTTGTGAACAGGGACGTATTGTTCATTTCCCACTTTTCTTGCCCTTCTTCCCAGCTGCAGTTTTTGCCGGGCTCTTTTTCGCGGACTGTGCCCTCTTCAAGGCCTCGGCTTCTTCCGGGCTGATGAGCTTCACGATTTTGCCTTCTCTGTTGACGACGGGTATTCTGCCGCCCAACGAGGCCGAGGGCATGCCACCTAGGACTCCGCCTTCTTTTTGCTGTTTGAGGAATTCGAGGCGCGCGTCGATCTCGGCTTGTCGCGGATCTGGTTTGCCTGCAAGTTTGCGAAGGAGACGGTCGAGTTGGGGTTGGAAGAGAAGGAATGTTGAGAGTATGACTATGACGCGCAGGATCGTTTGGAGGTTCGAGCGGGTGAAGTATGGTTGGAGTTGGGGTGGGAGGTGCGATTGGAAGGTGTCGCTGAGGGTGTCGAGTTGAGATAGGAGGGCGGACATTGTGCCGGTGTTGTGGAGGAAGATGAGGTGTAGACGGAGGTGTATTGAGCGGGGAAGATACGTGTCGCTGAGCTGTGCGAAGGTTGTGTATCTGGCTGTAGCTGGACTTAGCTTTCAAGATCTGTAGTTCGTGTGGAGTCGACGACGAGATGAATCTATTGTGGGACGGAAGTGATGCCGCTCTCGACGTTGGCTAGTGTAAGTATCACGGAGAGATTGATCCACCCGTATCCGACTCCTCAACGAGGCTGCAGTATGAACTTTTAGTCTTCGCTCGCAAG